>NW_024501792.1:767529-1138503 GCF_017590055.1 Onychostruthus taczanowskii | reverse complement strand
CCGCCCCGCGCTGCAGCCATGGCCCCGGGCTCGCCCGCCGCTCGCCGCCGCGCCGCGCCGCGCCTGCTGGCCGCGCTCCTGGGTAAGGGGCGCCGAGGGCTGCGGGGACCCCTCCGGGTACCGCCCGCGTCCTGTGTCCCCCCCACCCGGCTCCCCGGCGGGGGACCCTGCCGCGGGGAGCCGCGGCAGCCCGAGGAGGGGGTCCCCGCTCCGCGCCCACCCCCGCGCCCCGCCCGCCGCGCCCGGGGATGCCGCCCGCGGGCGCTAACGCCGCTCTCCGCTCTGCAGACGGACGGTCCGGAGCGCCGGGGATAAGTCACTTGGCCAAGGTGACTTCGCAGCCGAGCCCCTGCTCCGAAGTCCCGGCTCCGGCCCCTGCCCTGCCCGCACCGGCGCTCCCGTCGCTTCTCCTGCGAGCACTGCGGCTTTGCCCCGCTTTGCCCCGCTCCTGCGCTGCCCGGCCAGCGGGGACCGCGCTGCCTGCCTGCCCGGGACCGGGGGATGGCCGCGGGGAGGCCATGCACTGCTTCAGAGCCAGCACGCCCGCCGACAGGTCATTGTCTTCCAGTTCGTTTGGTACAACGACCACCCGCATGTGCTTGTCCCTGGCGCGGGGACCGAGCCGCGCTGCAGGGCCGCTGCTTGGAGCATGATGCCCAGCCCTGTGGGCAGGGATGCCCGAGATCCCCCAGCACAGGGTGCGGGGAGGGGCTGGCAGCCGTTCCCTCCCCGCTGCACACCTGGGCAGGCTCCAGCCACCCGCATCAGCCTCACGCACCCGCTGCACTCCTGCTCCCGTGGGTCACCCTCGCGTCAGCCCGGAGCCGAGGGCTGGCTGTGCAGCGCTTGCTGCTGGGGCACTCCCGTGGGAGGCGTTTTAGAGGGCAAAGTTCTTAAGTTAAAGGATGCTGGAGACACAAAAAAGCATGTAAGTACCTGAGCCCCTGCAAGATTTGGGTACCAGCACCTGAGCTGGCAGTGGGGTGGTAGGAGAAAATCGGAGATGCTTGAGACCACTCAGAGCTCTGGGGTGCAGGGCGTGGAGGTGGGAACCTGGCCCCACAAGTGGCTCAGGTGGGCTGGGAGCTGGGGAGGGCGGTGGGCAGGGGAGGGCAGGGCGGGTCTCTGTGCCTGTAGGGTGCCGTGCTCCGCAGGGGGAGGCGGTGAGCTCCTGGCTGCAGCAGGGAGCCAGGGCACAGCCCCTGCCATGGGAAAGGTGAGGTGTGTCCTGTCCCGGAGCACCCCGCACCTGGCTGGGGCTGCCCAAGGAGCTCCTCTCTTTGAAGCCCGCGGGAGAGGAGCCCGGCCAAGCCTGCCAGGCATGGCTTGCTGCCTGCGCCAGCATGTCACGCTGACTTTTATGGGCAGTGAAAGTTTCTCTAGAGCAGCTCTCCCACAGATGGCAGTCCGGGGTGAGCACAGAGCCCCCTCGCTGTGGGGGGCTCTCCCTGTGCAGGAGCAAAGCACAGGCAGCCAAGGCTCTGGCGGCAGCAGGAGTGGCTGCTCCCTGCTTCCCTGGGAAATGCTGGAGCCTGCAGGCATGGGAGGGAGCCTGGAGCCCCCAGGGGGATGGCCCTGGAGTTTGGGGGTCAGGTGATGCAAAGTGCAGCAGCTTTGGGAGGGCTTGGGAAAGCAGCACTGAGAGCTGATGTGTGGCAGGGTCGGTCAGTGCTCCCCCAGCGTGTTTTCCTTGGTGCTTTATTTAGTGGTAACATATCAGTTTTGTCTTCCTGAGAGCACAGGATGACAGGAACAAGGTCAGCCTCGATTTACACCACACATTCAATTCAGATTACATTCTAAGGGTGGCAGACAGGTTTTAAAGTGTTGCAAGCTGCAAGGAATCATCTTTCCTGCGAGTGTCCACTTGCAGCACGCTGCAGGCTCAGAGGTACCTGCAGAGCCAGGCATCGCTGGCAACTCCTGCTCCAGGGGGACAGCTCCTGTCCCCTGGGACACTCCTGCCTGTGAAGTAGCACCCTCAGGGCTGCTCTAGGAGCCTGACAGCTGCAGGAGATTCCATCTGCCGGGAACCACTCCCTGAGGTTAGCTCCGGCCTCTCAGCAGAATGAGGAGTGCTTCTGTGTAAAGTTAAATAACTCCTCGCCTGCAGTGCTTGCAATGCAGCACTGCAGCAGGGCCCGGAGCCCAGGATGCAGGGCTCTCGGGCTTGGCTCCGGCTGCGACGTGCCTGGGGAGTTGTTAGCACCGGCTTGTGTGGGAGAATAAATCAGCAGCTGAGGCGGCTGCAGAGAGAGGCAAATCTCTGCTGAGGGCAGCGTGTCCGACTTAAGGGGTTGGGGCAGCTGGGGATGGCCTTGTAGCCACGGGAAAAGCTGTGTCCCCTGGACTTTGTGCCCAGGGAAAGCTCTGCAGGGGTGGCTGAGGTCTGGGAAAGGGGAGGACAGTGCTTTGCTGGGCCCTGCCACATCTTTGCCATGCCACATCGCACAAACAGGACGGGGCAGTGCTGGGATGGGGATGGGGAGCAGGGATGCTCTTCTGGCCAGGACCAGAGCATCCCTGTGCTCCCAGGAAGCATCTGTGGGGACAGTGGTGGCCCAGACCGGGGCAATGCCAGTCCCTGCACCCCAGCAGTGCTCAGCTGCATCTGAGCTCCTACCTGCTCCCCTCTCCCTGCTCCTCTCTCCCTGCTCCTCCCTCCTTGCCCTCTCTCCCTGTTCGTGGGGAGCTGAGGAGCAGGAGAGCTGCATCCTGCAGCTTGAAGGTCATCTGGCAGCTCCGGAGGGAGCCGGGGCTCGCTCTGCTGGCCGTGAGGGGGCTGCTCCCGAGGGCAGGGCAGGGCAGCGGGAGGGCGAGCGGGTGGCAGGCGGCCAGGACAGCCACGCTAATTGCTGCTCCAGCTCCTGCCTGAAGAACAGAGCTCTGCTTCGCCTTGGCTTTTTTTCTCCCCCTTGAAGGTCCAGCTGGAGGCCTGTGGATAACATGCAAATCAGGGCTCTCATTTGCACGCTTTCTTCCTGGGGATATTCTGGTTCCCTTTGAACCCGCGCTGTCTCTGCGGGTGACCCAGCCCCAGTCCCTGCAGGTCCCCTCTGTCACCGAGCCGTTCTAGCACTGGGGACAGGCCTGTGCTCCTGCCAAGGCAGCCTGGTATGCCAAAGGGGACGAGGGGTGACAAAACCTTGGCCTCACTCACTGCTCCCCTCTCTCTCCCTGCCAGGTTTGCACATCTTCGCCATCGCCTTCGCCTTGGAGGTGTCGGTGGGGAAAACAAACACGGTGACGGCTCTGAATAACTCCAATGTCCTGCTGCCCTGCACCTTCACCACCTGCATAGGCTTCCAGGACCTGGTCTTCACATGGTATTTCAACGCGACAGAGCTGGTGGGTGGCTGTCTGGGCTCTGCCTCTGCTTTCCTGGCAGGTCCTGTTGTGCTTCCCCAGCGCAGCTGGGCGCTGCAGTTCTCACAGTTCCCTTTCTCCTTGTGCAGGATGTCCTTCCCTCCAAGTGTCACCAGCTCTGGGGGGGACAAGGCTGTGCCAAGGGGTGACTCAAATACCCCAGAACATTGTGCTTTTGGCACAAAGCTGCTCTAGATTTGCTGCTGCCCACAGGCTCATTTGTTTTCATAAATTGGCTGTTCAGGTGCAAATCTGCACTTAGGGCAAAATATGGTTCACTTCCTCCTCCTTCGCTTGCTTTGAAATATGAAAGGCTCTGTGTAGATTTGCTTCCTGCTGGGAATATTTGGCTCCTCAATTCCTCAGCAGGAGGGCTGGTTTGGAGCAGCTCTGGCCAGCAAAGGAGCTCACTTTCTGTGGTGATCTCCCATTTTTTGCACGGTCTGTTCCATCACTTCAGGGCAGGTCGGATCTGCTGCTCCCCAGCAGGATGTGCATCAGGTTCCTCTCCACGGCCATTCCTGCTTTAACAGGGGATAATGGGACATTTGGTGGGGGTGTCTGTTTGCAGAGCTGAATCTGGGCGCCATCAGGAGAGCGTGAGCCTTTCCCTCCCCAGCTGATCCTGCCCCCCTTTCTCTGCAGATCTACCACGGCAAGATAAAGAACAAGGCCACGGAGCCCACCCTCATCTGGCACAACCCGCGCGTGGAGTTTGTGGGCTCCACCACCAAGAAGGACAACAACATCTCCATCGTGCTGAACAGCGTGGAGTTCAGCGATGCTGGCAAGTACACCTGCCACGTCAAGAACCCCAAGGAGAAGAACGCCCAGCACAACGCCACCATCTTCCTCACCGTGGTCCATAAGAGTGAGTGCTGCTGCGGTGGCCCTGGGCTGGTGGAAATGCCCACACACGGTCACAGGCTCCTTGGTTCATTGTTTTGGTGGTGCACGGAGGTGGCTGGCGTCCCTGGAAGCCTCGGGTGGAGGGGTTTATGGGTTTTTGGGGTGGGATGTGCAGCTGGGAGCTCCCCGCTCGCCTCCCGAGCCCCCTCAGCAGCTTCTCTCCCGCAGTGGTGGAGACGGACAACACTGTGACACTCATCATCGTGGGCGTGGTGGGGGGGCTCATCGGCCTCCTCATCCTCTTCATGCTCATCAAGAGGGTGGTGCTGTTCATCATCAAGAAGACGCAGGACGGCAAGTGAGTGCGGGGGCGCTGCCGCGGGCTCGGGGTGAGCGGGGCCGGGCTCGGGGGGCTCTCGGCTGCCCGTGCGCTCTCCCCGTGCAGGAAGGAGTGTCTGGTGAGCTCGTCAGGGAACGACAACACCGAGAACGGCCTGGCCGGCTCCAAGGCGGAACAAAAAGCACCACCAAAGGCATGAACGAAGCAGCGGCGCCCCGCGCCCGCCTCGCCCCGCCGCGGGAGCCGGGGCACGGGACGAGCCTTCCCCTTTTGTTTTCTTTCCGAACTGCCAGCGCTTGAGACATGTTTCTATTACACACGTGCCTGCAACCTGCACTGCTTCTCCGACAAGGCTGCGGCTGCCGGGGGGACTGGGAGCTTCTCGCGGACTCGGACTGGGAGGCTGCTGGGGCAGAGGGAGCGGCCGGCTCCGCTCTGAGCACAGGCAAGAGGGTGCCGGGCAGGGCAGGGGCAGGGGCCGGCTGGGTGCCGTGCCCGGGGCCGGGTGCTGAGCACCGGGGGTCCGCTGGGTGCTGGCGGTGCTGAGCTGAGGTGGCTGGGAGCTGCTGCAGCATCCAGAAGGTTTCTAGAGCAGGGCAAGGATGCTCAGAGCCGGCCGTGCAGATGGAGTGGCGCAGGAGGACGGGAGGAAGCAGGGCTGTCATAAGCACACTGGAGAACCAAATCAGTGGCAGGCCCCTGGCTGTGCCTCGGTGCCTCCCGCAGCAGGGCTGGGGAGGTGGCCGTGTCCCGGGGCCATCCCTGGGAGCAGGGGGGCTTCTCCCCAGGCAGCCATCCCGGGAGCGCTGCCTGGCTTTGCGCTGCCCCCTCCCCTCTCTCTGGAGCTCGGCGCTCGGAGCAGCGATGCTTTTGATGCTGGTGCCAAGGCTGAGCTCGTTACGTGGATGTTTTTGCATGAGATTCCAGGGGGAAGCAGCCAATTGCTTTTCCCTTTTGCCGTGGCAGGGAGGGAGCACAGCCGAGCCCAGGCGAGGGGAGCCGGGCCGGGGCTGTGCCACCGGCCTGCTGGGCAACCCTGGGCAAGTTGCTCTGCTTCTCCATGCCTCAGTTTCCCCATCTGTAAAATGGGGACAAAAATACTGCTCTACCTCACGGGGTGGGTGTGAGGTTTCCTTGGCTATGAGGGTGCAGTGTTCTGGGATGAGGGGTGAGTGGACTCACGGGATGTGAGACACAAAGTGAGCGAGCTACATCTGAGGTTAACAATTTCCTTTAAAACGTGATTTGTTCCCTATTTCTCCAATTTCTGGGTGTCTGACAGTGAAGCTGCAGGACAGGCAGCTCCCCTGTCCCACAGTAAATTGGGATTCACAGCTGAGCCATGGCTTGCTGTGGGGGCTTGTGTCCTGGCAGAGGAGCTGGGGTGAGGTGAGGATTTGGTGGCCAAAGTGACAAGGAAAGGCTGGGTGCTGCTTTCTCTGGAGATGCTGGTGCACAGCGGGCTGCTCACCCCAGGCTGGGCCCGGGGGCACCCTTGGAGCAGGGCTGTGTGCTCAGGACAGGGGACAGGTCCCGGCAGCTGGCACCAGGCAGGTCCCTTGGCTGTTGATAAGACAGGCGAGTGCGAGTCAGGATCCTGATCTCCTCCCTGAGGGTCTGCGGGACCCTCAGGCCAATCTGTGCTTCAGTGTCCCCACCTGTACGCTGGGGACAGCGAGTCTGAGCTGCCTCTGAGGAGGCATGAGGCGCCCTGCCCGGGGTGGAAGGCGCTCTGGTGCCAGGGGTTGTGACACGCCAGCGTTGTGACACGCCAGCGTTGTGACACGCCAGCGTTGTGACACGCCACCACCACCTGTGCGAGCCCGGGAGGAGGCTGAGACCTCCCAGTCACCCCGAGAGACCCCCGGCCCGTCCTTGGAGGAGCCCTCCCGCGGGGGAGGACTGCGAGGCGAGGAAGGGAGTTTTTTAAAGACTATTTTTAGCTGCCCTAACCTGTTGGCCTTTTTTAGCCGGCGCGTGGACGCAGCTCCACTTCCTGCCGGATATGCAATGCTGCACTATGCATGGATTACTCCTCTGGCTCGCTGGGAAACGGCCACAGAAGCAGTTTTGGGAACGTAACCCCGTGTAACCCACGGGTGCTCCGGGGGAGCGGGCTGCCCTGGGAGATTGTGCCAGCACCAGCGGGGTCCCTGCTGTCACCGGGGCTTTGGGGGGGCTGCAGAGGCACCCTGGGGGTGTGTGCTGCCCCAGACACGTGTGTGTGTCCAAGCACATGTAAAGCTGCGTGGGAGGAAGCTGCGGGTAAGCACAGGGGGGGTGTGCGCCGGGCTGTGTGATGACTTACAGCACATCTTTGCACTGTAGAGGTTTAGCTAGCTTTGCCTTGAATGAAATAAAGTTTACGTTTACTAGAGAAACTCGACGGTGTTTGGGGTTGCTGTGGGTGTCTGTTTACATCTGGGGGGAGACTGAGGAAAAACAACTCCTTGAGGAAGCAGGACAAAGGCTCGGGAGGCTGAGTGAAAAAACAAATCCTTTCCTTTAATGGGAATGGGGGAGGCTGTAGAGCACAAACGTCATTTCTCTCTGTACAACAGGAGTGGGCTGACGGCAGCTTGGCCCCCCAGGAGCCAACCTGCCACAGCGGGGTCAGCACAGGGCAATAAATTAATCTTCCTCCGGAAGGGAGCTTGAGCCGGTGAGATTCCTTCACGGGATCAGTGGCCGCCACTCCGAGTCACCCTTTGCCTCCTTGGCTGGGCTCTGGCACCCTAAATCACAGCTGCCAGCGAGGCTTTGGGAGCCTCTGCTCACCTTCCGTGGCTGGAGATCCGTGGCCCTGTTGCTGCCAGAGCAAGGGCAGGGGATGGGCAGGGAGGCTCGGGGCGAGGAGCGACCTGTTCCGGCAGGTCTCAGAGCTCCGACTGCCGGGACAGAGAGGCACAGAAGTGAAAGCTCGGAAAGGGCAGCCGAAAGCAAGAGGAAAGCAGCCGTGTCCTGCGGGAGGCAGCTCAGCCGGGGGGAGCTGCCTGCCCCCGGGCAGGACGGCACTGACCCTGCGCACGGCGTAGATCCAGTCGAGGTAGGCACGGACACTGGTGTAGACGCCGGGTGTGCTGGGGGTCCCGCAGCCCTGGCCCCAGCTGACGATGCCCACGACCTGCCAGTGCCCTCCCGAGTACAGGAGGGGCCCGCCGCTGTCCCCCTGGCAAGGACAGAGCCTCAGGATGGCCCCGCAGAGCGACAGCAGCCGTCCCCAGAAGGGCTCTTCCCTCAGAGGAGCCGTGCCACGGATGGGTACAGAGCCACCCAGCCCCGGCCCCCACCTGGCAGGTGTCCACGCCGCCCTGGGGCAGGCCGGCACACAGCATCCTGTCGGTGACATCGCCGTGGTAGGCGGCCAGGTTGCAGCTCTGCTCGTCGATGAGCTCCACCTCGGCCTGCTGCAGGCGCTCCGACAGCTTCCCTGGGTGACACACGGCCTCTCAGAGGGACCCGGGGCAAGCAGGGAGCCTCCAGCCCCTCTGCTCCTGCCGGCAGTGCCGGGGGCTGTGCCCTGTCGCTGTCACCCCCGGGCTGTGCCACTCACCGTGCTCCTCCGTGTAGCCCCAGCCGATCACCCACAGGGGCGTGCCCGGCACCAGCTCCTCATCAAAATAGGGCAGGCAGATGGGCTTGGTGCTGTCTGGAAAGGAGATTGAGGGGGGCTCACAGGGCAGGGGCTCAGGGTGGCTGGGGACAGCCGCCAGCCGGGCACCCCACTCCCTGCTCCAGAACTCAGTGCCCATGGAACGCTGCCACGCCGGGCATCGTCACCCCAGCCCAGTGCTCAGCGCCAGCAGGGGACACTTGTGACTCCTGCCCCGGGCAGGGCTTTGCCAGGCTCACCTGAGTCGTGCACGGGGGAGCGCAGCTTCACCAGGGCGATGTCATTTTCCTTGGGGGACGCAGGCGTCACCTCGGCCAGGAACACCTTCTCCACGGCGATGGTGGCAGCGCCCGACAGCAGGTCGGAGCCGGCCTTCACACGCCAGCTCTGGATGATGGGGTTGTTCCTGTGCACCGACAGCGCTGTCATCGCCTGTCCCCCCGCGGGGCCAGCCCCAGAGCCCCGGTTCTCCCCAGGAGATTCCCGGGGGATTCCGGAGGGGCGCCGCTCACTCACTTGAAGCAGTGCGCGGCCGTCAGCACCCAGCCGGGCCCGATGATGCTGCCCCCGCAGATGTGCTCCTTCCTGTACTGCAGGCTCACCTGCCAGGGCCACGCCTCGATGGCAGCCGGGCTGCCCCCCAGCACCCGCGGGGTCCGCACGCTCTGCCCGCAGTCTGTGGGGACACGGGGGACGCGGCAAACCCAGGGACAGCAGCGTGCCCAGGGCGCCCCATCCCCGCAGTGCTGCTGTCACCCCTCACCCCCAGGCTTGCTGGAAGGGCTCCAGCCACCCCCTGCCTGCTCCAGCCCCCCCGGGATAATTAGTTTAATCAGGGTAATTTGCTGGTAAAGGTGAACCCAAGCAGGCAGCTGGGTGAGCCTCACGGCTGGGAGGTTTGTGCTGGCTTAACAAGGTGAGCAGTAATTAAATCCATCTTTCCTCGTGCAAAAACTGTGGAATGGGCTCGGGATGGAGCCACACTCCCACGGGGCCGTGCCAGCAGAGAGGCCCCAGTGCCCACGAGGCCCGGGCACCACCGTGGTACTTACTGGAACAAAAGAGTGACACGACCAACCCCGAGAGGCATTTCCTGCAGGAGGAAGGAGCAGAGCTGGATTTGCCTCTCCTGCCAGGCACCAGAGGCTCCTGCTGGGGTTGGACACACCGTCCCCACTCACCTGCCTGGCTCGAGCACCTGGAGGCTCCCGTTGCTCAGCACGACCTCGCGGGGAGGCAGAGGCTGCCCCGCGCTCACCTCCACGCCCTGGAAGGCTGGGGTGCTGGAAGACACGGGGGGACAGGGCTTCAGGTGTGGGGGAGACAGGCACTGGTGCCTCAGCACATCAAGAGCCTGGATCCCATAGGAAAAAGGGGCTTCTGTGGGACAGGGGTGGGGATGTGGCAGCCCTGGAGGGCCCAGGAACAGGGACAGGAGCAACTGAAGGAGGGGAAAGAATTCCTTGCTGTGCAGTGGCTCTGGGGGAACTCAGGGAGCTCGTCGCTGTTGCATTTGGGACCTGGAAAATGCCAGGTTTGACTCAATCTGGGCTCCTACAGTGGCTCAAACACCAGAACCCATCTGGAAAGGGAAGTGCAGGGCCCTGAGCCTCACTCCCCTGGTGAGCTGTGTTGGCACCCTGGGCTGCTCTGGGGAGGGCAGGGCTGCAGTAGGGGGCAAGGAGGCAGAGCAGGAGCAGGGCAGGGTGCCCGTGGGCTGTGACACAGCAGGGCACAGCTCTCTGCTCTCACAGGAGGCTGCCAGGGCTCCGTGCCAGCTCCTGAGGACCCACAGAGTGCTCTGTGTGCTGGGGACGGGCTGGAACCATTAGTGCAGAGCTCTGAGTGCTCCACAAATCAGCAGAGCCCCACTCCAGAAGAGCTTTTATGGAAGAGGGAAGGTGAAGCAGGGCAGGCAGCCGGGTACCTGCTGTAGCCCATCTGCTCACAGGCAGCTCTGGCCAGCGCCGGCGTGAAGTGGTCGTGGCACACGCAGGACCAGGTCCCAGTGTGGCTCTGGAGCACCTGCAGGATGGATCTGTCTTTGGAAACGCGGGCTGGAGGCAGACACAAAGTCAGCTGCGGCCACAGCAGCCCAGCCCCCCGAGCTCTGGCGGGGTGTCCTGCACTCACCCCCGGCCGGTGGCCCCTCGGGGAACCACTGGGGACAGTTGGCCTCGTCCTCGCCCTGCAGACAGTCCAGATGCCCGTCACACACCTGCTTCAGTGGCACCAGCTTCAGGGGCTGCTTGCAGAACAGGTAATGGTGGTCCAGGTAAATCTTCACTGCAGGGAGAGGGGGGCTCAGTGCTGGGCTCCAGCTCCTGGGCAGGCTCGGGGCGATCAGCAAGGAGCTGGGTCTGTGTTGGCCGAGCCATGGCCATGGGGAAGGAGGGGGAGAGACCAGGAGCTGTACCCAGGAACCCGATGGCGACCAGGCAGGCGAGGGTGAGCACCACGGCCAGGACGAGGATCCCGACCCGCCTGAAGGACCCCGATGCCCTGGAGGATTTGGGTCTCGTGCAGGGACCTGCAACACAGAGGAGCGTGGCCCTGCATGGCCGGGCTCAGCCTGGCACCTCTCATCTCTCCCAGCTCCCTCTGGTGTTACCTCGGCCGTTGAGCCGCTCCGAGGCCGAGTCCTGCAAGGCAGAGAGGAAAAGCAGTCACCAGCTGGAACTGCGGGCAGAAAGCAGCTGCAAGGCAGGAGGGTCAGCTGTAGCCAGGGTGGCTGGCCCTGTGGTGAGCTCACAGCCCAGGGATGAGCAGGGAAGCTGCCCCCACCTTCACCTGAGGTGACTTTAGAGCTGCTGGGAATGGGGGTGGCTTGTGCTGTGGTGACAACGCCCGGCTCTGGGTGACCCAGGGTCACCTGCCGCCTGGTTCCCATAGACACCACCTGAGCAGTTCCAGTAACCGGCTCTCAGTGGTACAGAGTTACTGTCATTAACACACCTGAGGCTTAAAAACTCACAGGTGTTGCGAAAGAGGCGCTCTCTGATGCGCAGAGACACCCTGAGTCAAAATACACACGCCTGCGGGGCTGTGGCACGGGGCATGTCACGACGACGGGGGTTGTGGCTTCGGCAGGGTCAGAAGCGGGTGGCACAGCCCGGGTGCTCCCCCCGGGCTGCAGGAGCACCGGAGGAACCAGCCCGAGCCAGGGGAACCTGCGCTCCCAGGGCGGGGAGGGAGGGAAGGCTGTGCCGCTGCTAAGAGACGGGGTAAACACAGCCGGGGCTGGAGTGGGCATGACTCAGGCATCGATCCGCTTGAGCTCCTCGGAGTTATCTCAGAATTATCCTCCTGAAACAACTCCTCGTACGAGAAACCCCCGGGGATGGGCGGGCGGGTGCTGTGAGGCCGTGCTCGGTGGGTGGGGGGCGGGCTGGAGCTCGGAGCCCCTTTGGGAGGGCTCAGGTGGGCACTGTCGGGGTCTGCTCCGTGTTTTCCAGCCGTGGTTGTGCCGTGCCCCAGAGCAGCCCTTTGGAAAGGTGTTCCTGCTGCACTGAGCCTGCTCCCTGCCAGCCCCAGCGAGCTCTTCTCTTTTGCTGTTGCTTCTGGGCTCTGCCACAGCAGGTAAGACAAGATTTCTGCATGAGCAGAGGTAAGGGGGGTTAAACCCACTGGGATCTACCCACAGATCCAGGAGGGTTCGGGCTTTGGGAGCCTTTGCTGCAAGTGCTGAGCTCCAAGAGCAGCACAGCCTGGAGATGAGGGCGTTTGTCACACCAAAGGAGAGCAGAGATCCCTGTGCCATGCCAGGCTCAGAGGCTTGGCAGAGCAGCGAGGGGGCACCGGGGATGTGGCACAGCTGAAGGGGACTGTGTGGCCAGGTCAGAGGAGAGGGGAGCCCTCCCTGCCCGGGTCACTGTGCCAGGGCATGTTTAGCCACGCACACACACCCTTCCAGCAGGATTTTACAGCAAGTGCCAAGCCATTATCCCTGGGTTGGCACACAAAGGCAGGCTGGCTTCGTGAGGCAGGAGCTGTTGCCTCCCTGTCGTGTCCCTGCAGAGTGGCTGGGGCTGCTGGCTCTGGGAACAAGCAGTGACCTGTGCAGGGGAGGGCTGGCTCCTGCCTGGTGCCATGTGCTGTGTCCCAGCACGTTGGAGTCTGGCTCCTTGAGGAAATGCCAGCAGCCTTTTTCCCAAAGCCAGGCTCAGCTGGCACCCGTGGCAAGTGTGGACAGCTTGTGCCAAATTCCCCAGCCCTGGACGGGCTCTGGGGTGCAGAGGCTGTTTCCTGGTGCCAGGGAGCTGCTGGGAGCAGGAGGGCAGGGTGGGAACCTGGGTCCTGCATCTCCCACCTCGCTGCCCTTCCTGAGCCGCTTCTCCGCGGAGAAGGGAAGAACTCCCAGAGGCCTGGGAGTTTTGGAATGCTGCCCCAAGTTCTGCCAGCCCAGGGCACGTGGGGCCAGTCCTTCCTCATGCTGACCTCCTGTGTCACCTGGGCCTGGGCCGGGCATCTCCTGGATAATGGGATCCTAACGGTTCCCAGCAGGAATGGCCCAGGTGGGGATGGATCCTGCAGGCCCCACTGCAGCAGCACGGCTGTCCCTCTGCCCCCACACTGCCCATTCCTGTCCCCATCACGTCATCCATGGCTGGGATCCTTTTGCAAGGCACGGGTCTGGTGTGGATGCAGATGAGATGGGTGATTATTGGGTTTTGGGGTTTTTTTTTGCATTTTCTTCAGTCCATGAACCTCTTCTGTTTCAAAGGGATTCAGAGCTTAGGGCTGCCTCTCCATGACTCCTCTCGAGCCCACCACGAGCAGGAGCAGCACTGGTTAAATCCAAAGCCAGGGAGGGCTGTGCCTTCTCTCAGAGGCACAAGATTTCCTGCAGAGCTCCATGCAACCGTGACTGATTGAGCTCCCTTGCTGCTTTCTTCTGGGGCACTTCATGCCACCGTGGCCATGCCAGGCTCCAGCTGTGCCAGTGCCAGCCCAGGAGCCGTGGAGTTCTGCTGAACCTCTTCTCCCCTTTCAGCAGGGGCTGCAGGGTGTGCTGAGCCGGGCTCCTTGCCTCCCTCGGGAGCAGGGGGGACGTTCCCTCGCCAAGGGGAGCTTTGCAGGGTGATCAGATTCCGAGGGCGACTCCTTGGCTGGGGGATTTGCCCCGCGGGTGTGTGCAGACACTGCAGGGAGTGTATTCCCCACCCTGCAGGGGTTGATGTCCCTCTGTGCTGCTGCTGGAGGGTTTGCAGTGCCCGCCGAGCTTGGTGTGTGCCTTCCTGGGGAAGCGTCTCCCTCCCAGGGAGGGACTGCGTGCCAGCCTGGCGTTTGGTGGCCGTGGCTGCTCCTGCACAGGGAGCTGCTGGTGTGTCCCCTGTGCTGGGCAGGGGGCTGGGAGGGCCTGGCTCTGCCCCAGGTGGTGCCCAGAAGTGGGATGAGACCCTTCAGGAGGTCCTGTTCCCCTTGGCATGGGGGGCACTGCCTTGCTTGTCTGCTGCCTGGGCCAGGAGAGGGAAAGGCAGCCCCAGCAATGTGGGAGTGAGGGCTTGGGGGGCACCCAAGCTCTGTGTCCAGCCACAGAGGGCTGTGAGGAATGGGGGAAACCCTTCCTTGGCACCCGAGATCTGTGTGCAGCTACACAGGGCTGTGAGGAGCAAGGGAAACCCTTCCTTGGCACCCGAGATCTGTGTGCAGCTACACAGGGCTGTGAGGAGCAAGGGAAACCCTTCCTTGGCACTCAAGCTCTGTGTGCAGCCACAGAGGGCTGTGAGGAGCAGGAGAACCCCTTCCTTGGCACCCAAGCTCTGTGTGCAGCCACAGAAGGCTGTGAGGAGCAAGGAAAACCCTTCCTTGGCACCCAAGCTCCGTGTCCAGCCACAGATTGGTGTGAGGAGCAAGGGAAACCCTTCCTTGGCACCTAAGCTCCGTGTCCAGCCACAGAGGGCTGTGAGGAGCAGGGTAACACCTTCCCTGGCACTCAAGCTCCATGCCCAGCCACGGAGGGCTGTGAGGAATGGGGGAAACCCTTCCTTGGCACCCAAGCTCCGTGTCCAGCCACAGATTGGTGTGAGGAGCAAGGGAAACCCTTCCTTGGCACCTAAGCTCCGTGTCCAGCCACAGAGGGCTGTGAGGAGCAGGGGAACACCTTCCCTGGCACTCAAGCTCTGTGTGCAGCCACAGAGGGCTGTGAGGAATGGGGGAAACCCTCCTTTGGCACTCAAGCTCTGTGTCCAGCCACAGAGGGCTGTGAGGAGCAGGAGAACCCCTTCCTTGGCACCCAAGCTCCGTGTCCAGCCACAGACTGGTGTGAGGAGCAAGGGAAACCCTTCCTTGGCACTCAAGCTCTGTGTGCAGCCACAGAGGGCTGTGAGGAATGGGGGAAACCCTTCCTTGGCACCCAAGCTCCGTGTCCAGCCACGGATGGCTGTGAGGAATGGGAGAAACCCTTCCTCGGCTGCTGGGGAGCAGCAGCTCCTTGTGCCCGGGCTGCCCCATGCCCTCAGCACCTCCCGGGGCTGGCAGCGCGGCCGGGCACGGGGTGTGCGGGGGGCTGGTGCCCGTCCCGGGGCTGGGGGCGACGCCGGCAGGGACTCACCATGTCCATCCAGCTCCGGCGGGGTCCTGCGGCCCGCGGAAACCCGGCAGATGTCCCCGGTGCTCGGGGAGGCTGCGGCTGCCCTGGAGCCGGCCCGCGATGCTCCCGCAGCCCGTGCCCTGCGCTCGGTGCCCACGCCGCGCTCACACTGGGGCAGGACCGCCCCGGCCCTCCTTAAAACCCACAAGGGGAGTTGTGAAACAGGAATTCTGGTTTGTATTGTAATACAACACCGGTCTATCAGCAGCACCATCACCTGCGGTAATCTCCCGAGCATCTCCACTGCAGGTGACTCACCTGCGGCGCTGCTGTCACCAAATAGCTTATCAGAAGTGAACGGACTGATTTTTCCTGCTCCTCCTGATGATAAGAGGATCCACGGCCACCCCGCTCTTTGTCCGGCTCTTCCGCGTTGCGCTGGGTTGTTGTCAAAGCGAGCTTCGAGTAGGTGGAGGAGGAAAGGAGGAGAGTTTGTGCCCTGGGTCACTCGGGCTGTGTGTCCCCGCCAGGGCCGGGTCACGGCTGGCAGGGCTGGGGCAGGTTAAAGGGAAGGCAGCTGGGTGCCCATGGGTACCCCAGGCTGCAGGGGGGACAATGGGGTGATCCCGGCGACGGCTGAGGGTCGTGGATCTGTGATTGTCCAGGAACACCCAATCCCTCTGGGATGGAGCAGCTTGCCTTAGCCTGGCAGGAAGGGAGGGAGGTTGAGGAGTGCAGGAGGCAGCGCCGCAGGGGTGAGGGTGGCCCAGGGAGCGGGCTGGGGTCGGGGAGGCTGCTGGCCGCCCTCTGCACGCTGATGCCGGAGCTGCTGGGTGTGCAGGATGTGCCGAGCAGCTAATTACCCCCTTCTCCTATGGAAATGCAGCTAATTACCCCCTTCTCCCATGGAAATGCATCTTTCCCAACGGCCCTGCTGCTGCCAGCGGGAGACTGCAGAGCATCCACTGCCTGCAGCTCCTCAGGGAGCTGTGCCATGGCTGTGCCAGCTCACCCCTGCCAGCAGGGACCCTGCCCGCTCCCCCAGTCTGGCCAGGGATGCACCTGTGGCTCTGCAGGTAAGGGGCACCCTCCCCACACTCACACTGAGCATCCAGCCCCCTTGGGAGGTGTGGGCACCTCAGCCCTCATGGTCCCCGTGTTGCCCAGAGGATGTGGGATGTAGGGTGCAGCCAGAGGCTGCCCGTGCTGCTGTGGCAGATTTCAGCTTGAGAAACGTTTCACGGGCTGCAGCAGCGGGAGCTGGGCAGGCCTTGGCTCCCAGGTGCACCTGGCAGGTCCTGGCAGCCTCCCCAGAGCATCCCGGTGCCAGCCAGGGAGAGCAGCCCGGGAGCGGTGGCACGGCGGGAGCAGCCTGTCCTGCCCTGGGGACCCGCGGGCTCTGGGGACACAGTCGGCTTTGCAGTGTTGTGTCACAGCCCCGCGCCTCCGGGGCTTTGCTTCCTGGAGTGCGGCCGCGTTTGCAGCCAGCCACCCTTCCCTGCTCCCGGAGCCGGGCACGGCACAGGTTTCCAGCCATGGCACAGGTTTCTGGGCATGGCACAGGTTTCCAGCCATGGCACAGGTTTCCAGGCATGGCACAGGTTTCCTGGCACAGCACAGGTCCCCAGGCACCTGGCTCCACTGGGGTCGGGCAGAGGACAGGCTGGCCTGGCCCAGGGCTCTGGGTGACCATCCCGGAGCCGCACGGACACATCCCCATCCCTGTGTTCTGCGAGGCAAGGACGGTGCCAGCCCCCGGGGGCTGCAGCTGCCGCTGTCCCCTCTGTGCTCTGCACCCCCAGGCATCGCCGAGTGCTCAGCTGGGCAGGGCTGCTCAGGGCTTGGCTCCTGCCCAGGGCCGCTGATGTGGGGCACGGCAGGTTCAGAGGCTGTGCCTGGCACAGCAGCACCGAGCAGGGAGGAGATTTGCTCAGTTTCCAGCTGTTCAGGGTTACAGCTGTTGGTCACTTTTCCCTGCAGCCACAGCAGGTGGTTTTCTTTCTTGTTACAAACAGGAGCTGATTCCCAAGAGACGCTCTGGTTTGGGACTCGGAGATGATCAAGTAGAGCTGTAAGTGCCTCATTTTGGGGTGTCTGACTGGGGGCAGCTGCTGAGGGTCACCCCTGTCCTTCCCTGTCCCCTGGGGTGCTGCCTGAGGCCCCCAGCCTGGGTTCTGCGAGGGTCTCTGCCCCCTTTCTGGCTGCTGGCCTTACCTGGAGGTGACAATCAGAGGACACGGACACTCGGGCACCTTGCCAGAGCTGGGCACACCTGTGTCCAGGGTGTCCCTGCCCCTCGGGCTCCCAGTACTCCCAGTTCAGCCTCTTCCAGCAGCGGGAGGGCAGAGCTGCCCACGCAGGCAGGGCAGAGCTGCCCTCGGTCGTGTCTGCTGCAGCTCCTCTGCTTTCTCCCTGAGAACCAGTTGGACCAGTGGGCCAGGACTGGTGCCCAGCCTCGCTGCAGGGAGGCAGCCGTGTCACCAGGAGACAGGGCACAGCCAGGACGTGCCAGGCTCCAGCACAGAGGGCTCAGCAGCAGCTCCAGGCCGGGATAACCGAGAGCAGCTCCCGTGGCACAGCAGCGGGACATGGACCCCCAGGCAGGTGAGTGGGTGGTCTTTGCCCCCTCAGGGGGCAGAGGTGGGGGGCTCATGGCACGGGCAGTGCTTTGGTGACCTTCCTCTGGGTCTCACTGCTGGGTGGCTGTGCCCGAGCCGTGCTGCTCAGAGCCATCCCCGGGGATGCTCCCGAGGGTGCCAGGGCAGGGACCCTCCCACGCAGGGCACGGGGCAGGGCCAGGGCACGCCGCCGTCACCCTCCCACGGGCGGTGGGCGTGGGGACGGGGCAGTTTCGGCAGCCGGCTAATTCAGGGAGGCTCTTGCACCACGCAGCTCCTGCCGTGAGTCACGGCTGCCGCGGCTCCCGGACCTCGCCCTCACCGGGGGTCCCGGGGCTGCCGCTCGCCCTTGCCCCAGCAGAAAATCTGGCCACCCACGTACCCTGAGCCCTGCCAGGAGGGCCGGCTGGGAGGGAAAGCAAGGGCAGGGCAGGTCCTGCTCCTCCCCGCGAGCCCTGCGAGCTGCGGCCGGGCTGGGAGCTCTGCCCGCGGCTGTTTGTCCGTCCCGCCGGGCGGAGAGGGCGCTGCGGGCTGCAGGACCGTGCTCGCTGTGTAAACACCGTGACCACAGGGGAAATGTTCTCACTCCGCTGGCATCTGCCTAAATTTAGCTGCTCTTAGGTCATCCCTTTCCGCTGTCTCCTCGCTCCCGGTGCCGCACTGAGCCCCGTCCCTGTGCCCTCCTCTGGGCAGTGCCCAGACCCCCCCTGTGCCCTCCTGGCACAGCCCCGGCAGAGCTGTCCGCGCAGCAATCGATGCTCAGGGGCTGTGCGGGGCACTTTGGCGTGCTGACAGCTCCGGGAGCATTGATCGGTGCTGGGTCCTGCCAGACCCCGCTCAGCGAGGGCCAGGATGGGCGGTGCAGAGCCCGCTCAGGTCCCGCACTGCCCCGGCCGTGTCCCGTCCCAGCCTGGCTGCTGGTCCTGACAAAAGCATCCTCTAGAGGGAACTGCCAGCCCAGGAATGGCTCCAGCGCCGCCAGGAAAGGAGCATCGCCCCACGAGGGCGTGAGCGGCACCAGCAGCGGGCTACAGCACGGCCAGGGTGGCCACGTCCCTTCCCAGTGACCGTGCCACCTGCCAGCTCACCTGGGGACAGCTGTGCTCTCCGTCACGGGGCTTTGGGGACAGCAGAAATCTCCGTGCCACGGTCCTGGCAGCCCTGCAGTCCCTCCCTGCCTGGGGGGACAGCTCATGCTGGAGAGTTGTAGCCTCGCTCCCGGCTGTCCTGAGCCCTGCAGGGGACAATCGGGACCCCCAGCCCCACAGAGGTCTGTCTGCAGAGCCCCTCCTCCCTCTGCTTTCCAGGACAAGAGCCCGTCAAGGTGATCGGGGTTGTCTTGGGCATCGGACTGGTCCTGCTGATCCTGGCCAGTTTTGGCTACACCTTCATCCGCTGGTACCGGCGGGGCCACGGCCAGCGCCGTGAGTACGGCAGGGCAGGGGACAGGGGGACAGGGCAGGGGACAGGGGGACAGGGCAGGGGACAGGGGGGCTCAGAGCACGGAGCCTGGGGTGTTGGGAACAGCGGAGAGGGAACCCCAGGTGCAGGGGGCTCTCTGAGGTGAGGAGAGGGATGCACAGCGATGTCCTGCTGCTGTCCTGCTGCCTGTCCTGCCTGTCCCCAGGCTGCCACTCGCGGCAAAGCACAGGCGGGCTCACGGCAACACGTGGCTCTGACACCTCTCCCTCCTCTTCCTCGTGCCTCCCCAGGGCCTGACTTTGTCTTCAGCCTGTACCACTCGCGGTGAGTGACACCCTGGGGGGACCACGCACAGCTCTCTTTGTGCCAAGGTGTCACACCCCCTCCCCACCCAGTTCTGCTGCTGGCAGGGGCTGGGGGCTGGGGGATGGGCAGCGTGGTGACCCCTCTGCTGTCCCTGCAGCGGGCTGGGGTCGGTGGCACTGGAGCTGGTGCCACCGTTCAGCATCAGTGGCTCTCTGGGCACCTCGGGCAGTGGCTACGAGCCCTTCCACAACCAGAGGCCGTGAGGTGACAGCTGGGCTGCTGAGCAGGTAGGAAGGACATCCCCTTGTGACCCCCTGCCCCCCAGTGCTGTGCTGCCTCCAGCCCCTGGCCATCACAGCTTTCCTCAGGACAGCGCCCGGGATTTTCCAGCACAAGCCCTGCCTGTGGCTCTGGGCCTTTCCCTGAGCTCTGGGTTTGGTTTCTCCCCGCACAGGCTTTGGTTGTGTTTCCTGTCCTGCTGTCCCTGGCATGGGACGTGTGGCCAGGCACAGAGGGATGGGGCTGGAGCCCGGGTGCTCTTGCAGAGCTTCCTCTCGCTGCCTCTTACTCAGAGCCCAGCACCAACAGAAAAAGCAACCAAAACTGCCTGGGGGAATTCCTCCTTTTCAGTTCTGTAAGAAACAGCCCCTGAAATTGCTGGATTTCAACCGAAATGGAAACGGTGCAGTTTCTGTTGCTAAAAATGCTTCCCAGAATCACAGAATCCTTGGGGCTGGAAGGGACCTCTGGAGACCACCTGGTCCAGCCCCCCCGCGCCCAAGGTCACCTGGAGCAGGTGACACAGGAACGCCCAGGTGGGTTTGGAACGTCTCCAGAGAGGGAAACTCCGTGAATTCCCTGGCATCTCCTCCATCTGCAGTTCTCTCGCTGGCCCTCTGCAGGCACAGGTGCGCAGGAGGTGCCTGCAACAGCACTGGTGCTTGGCATGGAGGAGGAGGATGCAGCCTTATCCCAGGATTCCTCAACATCCTGGAGAAAACAGCTCAGAGACCTCGCAGCCCCCTGCACACCCAGAGACCTGGCAGCAGGTTTTTCCTTAGGGAAGCAGCCGAGGAGGAGCCCCAGAACTGGGTGACTGGATTTCTGCAACTTTGGAAAACAGCGCCGGGAAACGGGAAATCTGTCTCAGTCCTCCTCCTCCATCCAATACCTGCACCAACGTGGAAGCTGGTTCACCACACTCCCAGTGCAAGGAAACGGCTCAGGAAGCCCCTGTGGAAGTTTCTCCTGGATTTTTTGGGCCAGTTTCCTTCGGTCTCAGCAGAACAAGCAGCTGTGGAAGTGCCTGGAGTGCAGGAACAGCCGTGGGGAGATTCTGTGGCCACAGAGAGGGGCCCTGCTTGGCCATCGGGGCCTGGAGAGGCACGGGGAGCCTTGGGATTCATTTCTTTGCAAGTTTCTCTCAGAAGAAACAGAAAAACTCACGAGAGCCACGTGGCTGTGTGTAGGGAAACCAGCGAGGACAGAGAGGGATTTCCAGGGAGTCAGAGGGACCGGCTGTGCTCTCGGCCATCGAAGCTAAACCCTGTGGTCTGCAGCTTTCTCCTGGCTGAAAGGAGATCTCTGCCTGCCCAGGAGAGGGGGAAATGCCACCTCCTGGGGGCTGGGAGCCCTCGGTGGCGAGCAGGACCTGGCAGAGCCCTGCATGATGCAGGATCTGGCCGTTACGTCAGCAGTGTTTGAAAGAAAAACAACCAAAAAAAAAAAGCGCAATGCTTTTGATGACTCTGTTTTCCAGAGGAAGTTGAAAAAAAAAAAAAGAAGAAAGCAAAAAGCTCTAACCCCCAAAATACGCAGAGGCAGAAGAGATGGGGCCAGTGGAGGGGCAGGAGGAGGCTCCCAGTGCCCTCCACATCCCTGTGGGATGCAGGGATGGATCTCACGTGTGAGATGTAAGAGGAGGAAACACAGCAAGGATCAGCCCCCTCTTCCTCCCTGTGCTGGAAAAGCTGAAAAGAACCCCAAAACCCTTCACCAGAAAACCACATTCCCCGAGGAGAGTTTCCACCAGCAGTTTCACTTCCCACCGTGAAGGTTCCTAGAAATGGAGTGACTTTTGGAAAAGCTTCCCTGCGACCTGGAGGGTGGCTCAGGGCTGGGGCTCATCCTGTTTCCATTCTGATGACAGCTGTTCACAGCATCACAGAATCAATTTGTTTGGAAAAGACCTATGAGGTCATCGAGCCCAACCTATGGCTGAGCACCACGTTGCTGAGCAGAGCCCTGACTGTTGTCTTTCCTCCCCACCTGGGTTGGATTTGTCCTCCTGTCCTTCCCTGGGGGTGTCCCATGGGATGGGCTTCCCTGTGGGATCACTGGGAGCAGCCCAGCTCCTCTTCCCTGCTGCTTCTCTGGTGATTGCCCCCACAAATTCCCCAGGGACAGGCACCAGGAGCTCCTGGAGAGTGGCTTGCTTCTCCTTTTTCCCAGTTGTGATGTGGAAATGCTCCTCCCCACATGAGGCAAAGGCACATTGCCCCTTGCTGATGGGGAATGTCCAAATGTGGAAACAGAAAGAAGAGGATGAACAGACAAATGGATCGAATAAATAACACCACATCCTTTCTGTATTTACAAATGAAACACAATAAATAATGTCTGTGTCCAACAGAACACAGACCATAGTGTGGGTAGGAGTGCCCTGGCTCCTGCTGGGCTGTAGGTGCATCCCAAATCCTGCCCTGGGGCTCTCCCAGAGGGAATGGGTGCTGAAGGGTCTCTGGAGGGTCAGGAAAGTCTCTTGGTGCATCCACGTGGGGTCAGGCAGGGCAGGAGCCCCGTGCTGCCAGCAGCAGGGTGCTGATGTCAGCCTGACCTCTCCCTCAGTCTCCGAGTTGTGAAAGGCTGGGATTAACACCAGCACGGGGACGTCAGCAGGAGCAGCCCAGCTGGCCCAGGCAAGGGGGAAGTGAAGCACAGGACCAGCCCAGGCCCCCAGAGTGGCCCTGCACCCCGTGCTGGGCTGCTGAGGAGGGCAGGCAGGGCAGAGGTGCCCTGGAGTGTATCCTGGGAGGCACGAGGAGGTCGGGATGAGCCCCTCCAGCACAGCCCATCGCTGTGTCCCGTTAGCTGGGGTGGCTGGAGGGGTGCCCACAGCAGCCCCACAGTGACTGAGCTGGTGCTCCTGGGCCTGGCACCGTGGACATTCAGGGTCAGGAGTAGCTTATCCAGTGGCAGACGAGGTAGTCGGGTCAGAGCACAGGGCTGGTGGCCCCCAGGGACGGGTCACAGGCGGCTGTCCTTGCTGTCCCCGCTGAGCTGGCCCAGGGGCTGGGTGGGCAGTGTGATCCAGCTGGGGACGGGCAGCAGCGTCCCCAGCAGGGCAGCGTTGTTGTTGTTGTTGAAGACGTTCAGGTCGAAGGGAGTTTTCAGATCAAGGCTGCCTTTGCAGGTCAGTGGAGCAGCTGGGGCTGCCCAGCTCAGCAGGGTGGGGGCTTGGGGTCCCACCTGGCTGGGGAAGTCACAGGTGGGGGCTCCCCATGGAGCCAGGTCCTGTGTGAGGGGATGCTCGGGGGAGCACTGCTTCAAATACCCTTTGGACACGGCCAGCTCGGAGCACTCCACGTCCAGCACGGTGTCGGTGCTGCCCAGGCCCTGCACGGACCCTGCACAGCCCGAGAGGGGCTCTGCCTCACCCGGGGCCTGCTCTGGCTCCACGGTGCCCTTGGACTGCTGCAGGTACCCCCTGAACTCCACCTCTGCCTGGCTGCTGGCAGGGGACAGCCCTGGGCTGGCGTTCCCGCTGCCAGAGGAGCAGCCAGCAGCAGGGCAGGGGCTCTCCAAGCCCACCCCGCTGTCCTCAGCCGTGGGCAGCTGCTGCCTGTAGCCCTGGGGCTGGGGTCCTGTGGAGCAGCTCAAGGAGGAGGAGGAGGAGGAGGAAGGGATGTGCAGGCAGATGCCGCTGTCGGTGCTGGTGCCGCTGCTGTCTCTGCTCCCCGTGGGTCCCAGCAGGCCCAGCTGGTCCTTGGGCCATGCTGGGAGCTTCCAGCCCTGCTCCAGGGGCAGCTGGGCTGTGTGGGTGCTGCTGTCAGGGCCTCTGCCCGGCTGGGGCTCCTTCTGGCACAGGAAGAGCTGCTGGATGGGGTCGGCATCCAGGCTGGCCGAGGATGGGGGCTCATGCTCCCCCCAGAGGGAGGTCTGCTTCATGAGGGACTTCTGGGAGGGAGAGGAAGAGGAGAGTGAGCTGTGCTTCATCCCTGGCTGGTGCCTGCCTCTCCCAGCACTCCCCGAGCCCGCGCCCTCGCTCTGGCCCCAAAGGCACTGTCCCTGCCTTACCAGGGCAGATGGTGTCCTCACGGGTTTCCTGGTGTAGGTACACACCAGCAGAGCCCCCAGGAGGCCCAGCAAGGACAGGATGATGAAGGAGGAGCTGAGGATGTCCGGGAGAAGCTCTGCACTCCCTGCAAGAGAGGACGTGACCGGCTGAGGGTGGAGAGGGGATTCCTCAGTGCACACAGCACCCAGAGCCTGCTCTGCCATGGACTCCCACACTCCCAGGAGGCTGGGGGGGTCAGCATCTCGTGGTTCCCCATTTCCCTGGGCCCCACTTACTGTCCCTGTGGCCCGTGGTGACGCACTGCTCGCCGGAGCGCGTGGCGGGGACGGGCAGGCTGGCCAGGCTGGGCTCCACGCTCAGGCAGTACTCTGTGAGCCAGAACAGCTCGCCGATGGTGAACTCGGTGCTGTTCTTCACCACCGTGATCTGCAACAAACAGCACAGGCTGGAACCTGGGAGCCCCCAGCTCCTGCTTCACTCCCTCCTCCTCCTCCTCCTCTGTCCCCTGGGAAAGCCCCCAGGTTGTGGTGCAATAATGACGACAGCAGCTAGATCCAAAATCCCCACAAGGGCTGGAAAACTCTGCCATAAAACACGCGGAGAAGCCTCTCTGTGCTGCTGTGGCTGTGAGAAAGCTCAGCATTCACTCCTACAGACGACCCTGCTTTAACAACCTGGTGTTCCCCTTGAGCAGCACCGTGTGGGACAGATGGGGACAGCACGGGAACAGCAACTCCTCTCACCGTGTGGTTGTCCCGTGTCCTCCTGAGGTACACGTGGTACCGGGTCATCTCCTTCTGGAAGTCGCTGTGCTCCAGGGTGGCGTTCCCGGAGCGGAGCAGCGGCCGCAGCCGCACCTGGATGGAGTTGCCCATCACAGAGAGTCTCTGGCCCGCCAGGCGAAGGCCAGCTGGAAGCAGAACAGTCACAACAGCAGGTCAGGGCTGTTTCCTGCTCACAGCTCCCAGCCCCTGCGGCACCAGCCTGAGCTGTGACCGTCCCACCCACCCCCGGGCTGCCCCATCCCCCTGCACACCCCACCTGCCCTCCAGGAAGGCGTGGAGGGAAATATCCCAGCTCTCATTCCTCCCACAGCTCTTTCCAAGCAGCGTGGCACCCTGACCCCCCCAGCTCCAGCACAGGCTGGAGAAGAGCCCAAGCCACCTTGCTGTGGGAAGAAGCCGCCGGTCCTTTGCCAGGAGGACACGTTGCTCCCGGCCACGGCCCTGACCCGCGCGTGGTAGCGCTGCTTCGGGTCCGGGGTGTAGCGGGTGAGGTCACAGGAGTGCTCCGAGGTGTTGCTGCACTCTGGGATGGCTGTCCAGGGGATTCTTGAGCCGTAGCTGCGGGGGGAAGCACCGGGGGTGAGCAGAGGGCTGGAATCCGGCGCGGGGCAGGGTGGGGGACGCGGGTTCCCCTCGCTGTTACTCACACTATGTACTCCACGTCGTAGCTGGCGTTGCTGGGGCAGCCGCGGCCCGGCTCCCACCTCAGCAGGTTCCGCCCCATCTCCACAGCGAAGCGCACGGAGCGGGGCATGGCCAGCCCCTCACCTGCGGGGCACACGCTGAGCTCAGGGGGGCTGCACAGCCCCGTCCCACCTCAGCCCCCAGGAGCCTTGGGGGGCCTCCTGCAGCATCACCCGTGACGGGTGACGTGACAGCGCTGACCACCCGAAACGTGCAAGCCTTCGCCCAGATTTCTCTTCCCAGTTTCCAGGATTTGCTCAGCCCCATCTTCTCCTTCCTCTTTCTTTTTTGGGACAGCCCAGCTGGGGTTTCTTGGTGTGTTCAGCCCTAGGAAAGGAGCTGTATTTGCATCCCCCATCCCCTGCCATTCGCCACCAGCGCTGTTTGGACTCGGCTTTCCTGTTTTGCTCATCTGCTGCCTGGGTGAAACCAGACTTTTTCACACCTCCTGCGTGACCTCCGTGTTGTCACCTGGCAGAAAAGCCCCGCTGATGACATCTGCCACCTTTCCCTTGCAGGTGTCACTAGCAGCTGCTGCCTGCTGGCAAACCCCCAGCCCAGCGCTGTGTCCCCAGTGCCTGTGGTCCCTCACGGTGACACAGCGGGGACAAGCCAGGCTGGTGCCCCTCACTGAGCCTTTGGGCTCCCAACAGCAGGGAAAGGGAAGCGGTGAGCAGGGAGCCCTGGCCATGCCCTGCTCCTAAGCGCTGATCTGAGGGCTGAGCACCCAGCAGAGGTGTCCAGGCTGCGGCTCCAATCTTATCCCCCATCCCAAGGAACCCACCCCGAGCTGTGAGGCTCAGCTCACAGAGGGAGATGAAAACCAGCAGGAGAGACTCACCGAGCGTGGGGCAGGCAAGGAGCAGCGCCAGGCACAGCGCCAGGGCGGTGGCAGAGGGGACCATGGCCGCTCAGCATCCTCCGTGGCAGCAGGGCGAGCGGGGCCGGGCTGTGCCCCGGCGGGAGCTGAGCGCTCGTTTTTCCCCCAGGGGCTGGCTCAGTGACGTCTCGGAGGCGTTCAAACAGCGCCAGGAAAGTCACTGAGCAGCCACTTCCACTTCTCTTCGCTGTCCACCCACTCACCCCCAGCCAAAGCCTCAGCCTGGGCTGGGCTTTCCGACAGAGCTTGAGAGGAACAGTTCTGGGGCTTTTCTGAGCAAAGCTGGGCCGTGCTGAGAAAGGCAAGTACGAGTAAGGGATGTCTCTGCTGCTTTGTTGTGAAATGAGATGTTGAAAGCACGGCACAGGTGAGTGTTAGCACCGAGGGTGACCTGGCACAGGGGCTTTCCTGAGCACAGCACCGTGTCCTGTCCTGGATCAGCTGAATCCAGCCAGGTTCTAACAGCCCTGGAGCCCCACGAGGGGGTTCTGTTTTGGCTTTCCTCTGGGATCAGCCTGTAATTCCCCCTTCTCCATTTCTGAGAACCTCTGTGCTATCCTGTGTCCTGCGAACACCCTCACACAGGGGTGACGTTGGAAA
This sequence comes from Onychostruthus taczanowskii, assembly GCF_017590055.1. NCBI lineage: Eukaryota > Metazoa > Chordata > Aves > Passeriformes > Passeridae > Onychostruthus > Onychostruthus taczanowskii. Next base: position 1,112,211 of record NW_024501792.1, on the reverse strand, counting down.
TGCAGTGTGACACAGGGGCTGCCACTGTCCCCAGGGCTCTGGTGGCCCCCCAGGTATCTCTGTGTTCCCATGGCTGTGGGGTCTGCCCACGGTGCTGTCCTGCCTGTCTGCTGGTGCTGGGACCTGAATCACCACCCCACAGACTGTGTGAGTGCTCTGCTTTGCCTCAGAGCTTGCTTGAGGGCTTTCCTGGGGCCCTCATGTGATGGAGAGTGATTTTCCTCAAAAAGAGGAATTTCCCACTGGGGAATTAGTGAAAAAAACACAGACAAAAAGAGCAAGAGAAACCAAAAGTGCTGTGGACAGTCAGAGCATCACGGTGGGCACAGACATGCAGGCTGCTCTTTGAAGAACCATCCTAAAGGCCTGAAGTAGGAGATTTCTCCTGTTTTCCCTGACTTGGCCTCCTGACAAAGGCCAAGAGCTGCCACAGACTCGCAGCCTGGCAGGAGCACCAGCAGCAGATCCCTCCCTGCCATGGGTTTATCCCCACCCAGGGCAGAGCTGATGATGTCCTTCCACTCTGCCCTTGGCCCCCGAGGCACAGCTGGCAGCCACTGAGCTGAGGAGTCCCGAGATGAAGCACAGGCAGTCCCACACAAAGCCACAGACTGTGTTCTGTGTAAGCCGTGACAACGAAAAGCAACGGGACCAAAAGGCAGGAAAGTGGGAGTTCTGTGGAAAAGGCACGGCGGGGCTGGCCCTGTGGGCGAGGCCGTTCAGAGAACAGGGAGAAGTGGTTGGCAATTTAGAGGAAAGCGAAAGAGGCTGAGGAGGAACGAGAGTTCTGCAGAATGCTTGGATGGCCAGGGGGACTCGGGCTGGAGCCTGAGCTCTGCAGGGAGGGCATGGCCAGGTGCCACAGGAGAGGCTGCTGAGGGGACAGTGAGAGCTGGGGGGACGTGGCTGGCCCTGGAATGGACACACCACGGAGAAACCCAGCCCAGGAGCACCTGGGGCTGTGTGTTTGCCTCCCTGCTGTCCCTCAGGAAGCTTTCCCAGGGTGACAGCAGGGTCAGGCAGGTGGTGCAGGGCAGGGATGGCCCCGGAGGGCTGGTTCTGTGCAGCCCTGCCGCAGGACAGAGCAGGGCAGAGGGATCCTCATCCCAATTCCCTCGAGCCTGGAGGTTTGGAGCAGCTCTCCTGGGCTGGTGGAGCCAGCTCTGCTGTGTGTTTTAGCTCCTCTTTAATGGCTGGGAGGGCAGGAGGGTGCAGGGAGGGCTCAGAGCAGCAGGAAAGGTGAGGATTTCACCCGGGAGCTGTGTGCATGCTGACATTTACCATCAGGCTGCTGGGGTCAAGGCACACTGCTCCCTATTCCCTGGAACTTGCTCTCTGTACGTGGCTTTGTAGCAAGCAATGAATGACTCCTGGAGCTGTTTGCTGAGAATCCCTTTCTGGAGTGGACTCAGCAGCTCAGGAGGGCATGGTGGCTCAGGGCTGCCTGGGGGTGCAGCTCAGTGCTTGCACAGCCTGCAGAGGCACAAAAAGCAAACAAAAAAGCCCAGAAACCACTCCTGCCTGTGAAAACTACGGAGGAGTGCGCTGTGGAGTGAGGGCTGGCTCAGAACCCCTCTGTGAGCTGGGATCCTGGGAGCAAGAGGGGTCTGAGGGATCCAGCACAAACTTTCCAGCCCCAAAAGGAAGGGGCTTTGCAGCAGGGCTCCTCCAAGCCTGGATGTCCCTCCTCATCTCTGCCCTTCTGATGAGCAGGTGTGGCTGGGAGCTGGATGAACGAGGGACTTACACTAAGAACAATGCCAGGAGAAACCCGTGGCACTGAGGGTCATGGGTCTGGCTCTCAGCACAGGATGAAGTTAGGCCTTTCTCCTTTAATCCAGGAATTTTCACCTGTTTCTACCTGAGCTCTTGGTTAAGCAGAGCATCCCCCAGGCTGTGCCTGCAGGGGAGGCAGGAGGCTCTGCTGGCTCCTGGAAGAAGCATTGCATCCATCAGCAAAGGAATTAAAAGGCCTCTGGAGAAACCAGAGGGAAACAGCTTTTCATTTCCTTTGGAATTCTTGACTTCTGGGTCACAGCAGCGAGATTCTCCTGGCTGGGCATGGCTGTGCATCCCCCGGGCAGGAGAGTGAGTGGGGGGGCACAGAGGGGAGGAAGGGGGGCTCGGGTGAGCCAGGAGGGCAGCAAGGAGCTGCTGCTCCCTGGGGCCGGGTCTCCCCGGCTCTCAGGGCCCCCTGGCCGTGCCCCGCATCCCCGGGCCGGCCGGCAGGGCGCAGGTGTTTTGCCGGCTGCCCGGAGCGGTTGGGAAACCGGCGGCGGAGCCGGGCGGCAGGTCCGACAGGTTTGCTGCTGGCACTGACGTACGAGCCAAACACCGCCTGGCCCCGGCCCCGCCGAGCTGGCCCTGCTCGGCACCGCGCTGCTGGCATGGCCGTGCCGCAGCTCTGAGCCCAGCCCAGCCCCGATCCCGGCCCATGGACGGCAAAACCTCCCCGGTAAGTGCGGGCGGCTCCCGGCTCGGGGCGCGGGGCGCTGCGGGCTCCACGGAGCGCTCCCCATGGAGGAGGAGGAGGGGGGACCGCTCTGTCCCTGCTGCTCTCCCGGGTGATCCTTCGCAGCAGCCGGAGGGAGAAGGAGCCGGCGGAGCTGCCTGAGGAGCCGCTGCCTCCCTTTGGCACCCCTTGGCAGCCGGAGGGAGGGCAGCCGGCAGCATCCCTGGTGCTGGCACACAGGGCTCTCGGGTACTTTGCCGCACTGGAGCTGTGACCTGAGGGGAGAGTTGGTGCTGCCAGAGGGATCTGGTGCCTCTTGGCACGTTCCTGAGCCCCCCGGCACTTTCCAGCAGCGCTGCACTGGTGGGCACAGCCCTGCTGCTCCCCTCGCCTGCTCTCCAGGCAGTTTTCCCCAGCGCCCTTTTGGGCTGGGCTGACTGGGACCGGCTCAGCCCTGGATGTGGGGCTTTGCTGAGCATCCTGTCATGAGGAAAACATCCATCCCGGCTGGGCACCGGGCGAGGCAGCGAGTAATTACCGTGCTGAGCAGCGCCGGCCGTGCCAGCGACATCCGGGACAAAGGCGGCGGTGACGGCGTGCGTGGGGCTCCAGGGGAGGCAGAGCCAGCTCTGACACCGTCCTCTTCCTGCCCCTTGGCCTGGGGGTGCCAGGAGCGGGGGCACAGCGGGCTCGTGCTGGGTGTTGGCTGGCTCTGAGGAGATGCAGAGTGGTCCCAGCTCAGGGTGGCCCCAAAGCAGGGTGGCATCGCTGAACCTTGGTGATAGTGGGGCAGGAACTGGCATGGCCACATGCAGAGACAATTGCCCAACACCAGACAACCCCACTGGGCCACCTTGGCATTGTCACTTGGGTTAAATGGGCCATCAGGAGTGCCAGGAGCCACCCTTGGCTCTGCAATGGCAGCAGCATCTCTTTGTCTTTCCAGGCCTCTGTTTGCCCCTCTGTGGAGCGAGGTGAGCGGTGCTTACTCAGCCCCTGGAACACTTCAGGTCTGTGCCCGAAGGGTGCCCACCCTGGCACAGGATGAGCTGTCCCTGGCCATGTTGGGCTGGCTCAGTCGACAGCCGGTCACCTGCCCTTGCAGAGTGACACTGGCTGGCTTTGGGATTTCACTGCTGTGTGTGCCAGGGTCTTGGCAGTGTCCTCTCGCCCCCTTCTGTGCTGGGCTCTGTCCCCTCCCAGGCAGGCCCCACTCAGCAGTGGCACTGGAGCAGGACACTGTCACCCAGAGGAAAGAGGGGCTCTCACAGGCTGGGGTCACCCCTGTCCCTGGCGAGGACAATGTCTCCCTTGTGTGCTGGCTGAGCTGCTCTCAGACAATGGGAGCTTCACAGCCAGGGGAAGGAGTTCCCAGACTGGGCACGGGGCTGTGGGCAGCTGGAGCCGTGCTGAGGGCAGGCTCAGCTGGGGAGGAGGATCTGAGGCAGCTCCTTGCAGCTCAATGAAGCCAGCCTGCCTCTCTCCCCTCTTGATGCTCCGGGTTTTTGGGAGCTCTGTGTCCTTCTCCTCCAGGACGCGGCTGGGCCCTGGGTCAGGTTGCAACACCCAGGTGTTCCCTGGCTTCCGCTTTCCCTCCCACTCCGAAACTGCGGCTGCCTGCTGGCTGCTTTCCCTGCAGCCTCCAGCCCAGCCTGGATTACCTTTCCCCTGGTGCTTCTCCTGGCTGCCGTGGGTTTGGTTTGGGGGCCTTCCCTCCACCTCAGGGTGTGGAGGGAGGTCGGTGCACGTGGCAGCTCCCGGTGCGAAGGGGACGGGCACCTCAGCGCTGCTGCCCGTGCCTTGCCCAGCTCTGCTCCGAGCTTTGGAGCAGGGACAGGGTGTGAGGCGGTGTTTGCACTCCTGACAGGTTTAGCAGAGGGCTCAGGATGCAGACAGGCGGTGTCCTCTGTCTGCAAGGTGAGCCAAGCTGGCCAGGAGCGTCCCCAGTGTCGCTGCTGGCTGTGCTGTGATGGCAAGCACTGTGCCAGTCGGGGGCTGGCCGTGCCCCCTCCCCACAGCTCTGCCGTGGAGCCCTCCTGAGGCTGCTGGAGCAGCAGAGGCCGGCGGGGAAAGGGCTCAAACCGCAGCGGCGCCTGTGATCTGGGCTCGGCTCTGCCTCTGACTTTTACTCAAAAGCCAGCGAGGGATGAGTAAAGGTTTTGTGGGCAGGAGGCATCGCTCGCTCAGCGGGGTCACGCGCTCTCCCCGGCAGAAACATCTCTGCCAAACCACCGCTGTTTTCTCTGCTGCAGTGGCCCTGCACTGCTCACCCGTGGTAAGGGCTCTGTTACCCTTTCTGGCAGCCCACAGAATTACTCAGACTTAAGACTTTGAAGGAAATAAGCAGCTGAGTGTAAGAAAGGGCATGTGCTGCCTGCTGAGGAGCGCTCAGAGCAGTCTGACCTGTGGCACGTTTCGGTGTTAATTTGATGTATTTGCAGAGTGCAGGTGGCAGTGCTGTGGCATCCAGCACTGCTGGCTCCCTGGGCAGGCTGGGCTGTGTTTTCTGTGTGTGATGGAGAGGCTTCTCCTTTGGAGGACTGCAGTTCTGCTGGTCTGATAAGCAAAGGGTTACAGCTGCTGCAGGGTGAGATGTGACACATCAGACGTGGGGACAGCAAACAAATACCAGGGGAAAAGGGTATTTACAAAAACCTCATTTCAATGCTGGCAGGAGAAATCCTCTTCCCAGGAAGGGTTCCTGGCATCCCCACATTGCTTTGGTCAGGATCTGCCACAGCTCTGGCTGTCACCCACAGCGGGCACTGAGGGTACCTGGGGGTGCCCCACGATGTGGGCACGTGAGAACTGAAATCCCACCAGTGCTGTGACTGCTCAGGCTTAGGGCAGGGCACTGCAGGGCACCCTCCAGCCCTGCCAGCCTCGAGGAGAACACTGAGGGGCTCTCCTGGGCTCCCTGGCACCCTTGGGAGGACGCAGGGCTGCAGCAGTGCTGGGAAATCCGGGTGTGGGGAAACCTGGAGCAGGTCCAGGCTGGTGCAGAAGGGGTGAGAGTGGGGCTGCTGCAGTGAAACAGAAGGTGCCTCTCCCTGCTCCTCCCCTCTCGCAGGAGCCAGGGGAGCTCCACAGGGTGGGGAGGTGGCTCCCCATGGCCGGGGGACACCAGCGGTGCTGTGCCAAGGGCCCGCGGGGGTGGGAGGAGGTTTATGCCGGGGGTGGCCCCGCACAGCCGCTGCTCGCCAGGGCGGGTGGCCCGGAGCCCGGGGTGCTGTGACTGCCGGCTCTGCGGGGATGGGCTCGGCACGCACGGCCCGAGCAGGGCAGCTGTGTGCCGGTGTGCGGGGCACAGGTGTGTCCCCGGTGTGCAGGGTGTCCCCAGTGTGCAGGGCACAGGTGTGTCCCCGGTGGGCAGGGTGTCCCCGGTGTGCAGGGCACAGGTGTGTCCCCGGTGGGCAGGGTGTCCCCGGTGTGCAGGGCACAGGTGTGCCCCCGGTGTGCAGCAAGGTGTGTCCCCACTGTGCAGCACAGGTGTGCCCCCAGTGTGCAGGGTGTCCCCGGTGGGCAGCACAGGTGTGTCCCCGGTGGGCAGGGCAGGTGTGTCCCCGGTGGGCAGGGCAGGTGTGTCCCCGGTGGGCAGGGCAGGTGTGTCCCCGGTGGGCAGGGCAGGTGTGTCCCCGGTGGGCAGGGCAGGTGTGTCCCCGGTGGGCAGGGCAGGTGTGTCCCCGGTGGGCAGGGCAGGTGTGTCCCCGGTGGGCAGGGCAGGTGTGTCCCCGGTGGGCAGGGCAGGTGTGTCCCCGGTGGGCAGGGCAGGTGTGTCCCCGGTGGGCAGGGCAGGTGTGTCCCCGGTGGGCAGGGCAGGTGTGTCCCCGGTGGGCAGGGCAGGTGTGTCCCCGGTGGGCAGGGCAGGTGTGTCCCCGGTGGGCAGGGCAGGTGTGTCCCCGGTGGGCAGGGCAGGTGTGTCCCCGGTGGGCAGGGCAGGTGTGTCCCCGGTGGGCAGGGCAGGTGTGTCCCCGGTGGGCAGGGCAGGTGTGTCCCCGGTGGGCAGGGCAGGTGTGTCCCCGGTGGGCAGGGCAGGTGTGTCCCCGGTGGGCAGGGCAGGTGTGTCCCCGGTGGGCAGGGCAGGTGTGTCCCCGGTGGGCAGGGCAGGTGTGTCCCCGGTGGGCAGGGCAGGTGTGTCCCCGGTGGGCAGGGCAGGTGTGTCCCCGGTGGGCAGGGCAGGTGTGTCCCCGGTGGGCAGGGCAGGTGTGTCCCCGGGGTGCAGGGCACAGGTGTGCCCCCAGTGTGCAGCACAGGTGTGCCCCCGGTGTGCAGGGCAGGTGTGTCCCCGGGCTCGGAGCTCCGCGGGACGCGTGGCCACGCCGGCCGTGACTCACGGATAATGCCCAGGAAGTCACAGCAGCGCCTCGCCGGGGAGGGCACAGCCGCGCTCACGCAGCGCCAGCAGCCTCTCGACCTGCTCATTAGGGCTCCTGGATCCCGGCAGGAAACACGAGCGGGAGAAAAGCCAGCTGGAAGGGCGAGGGGGCTCCCAGCAGTGTCCCCGCCGTGCCCGTGTCCCTGCCCTGCCCGCTCCAGAGCTCCAGCCCGAGCGCTCCTCCCCAGCCTGGCAGGGAAAGGGATGACTGCTCATGGAGAAAGGTGATCCCAGCAGTGCAGGGCCAAAAACCAGAGACAGGCTCCCACAGGGATGTGTTGGAGCCCGTCTCTGGGTGGTGAGTGGTCCCTGCAGGGTGGCAGCTCCCCCTCAGGAGTTCTCACTCCCCAGAATGGTTTGGATGGAAAGGGACTGAAGGCTCACCCAGTTCCAGCCCCCTTCCGTGGGCAGGGACACCGCCCACCAGACCAGGCTCCTCCAAGCCCCATCCATCCTACAAAAGGTAGAGGAAGCAGAATTTATTTTGGGGTTTGTTCGCAGGTCCTCTCTGGAGGAAAATGAGAGGCTCTGGCTTCTGTCACCAAGGGAGCATTTGGAAGAGTGTATTTTGAGGAAAGGAAACAGATACACATTCTTTTGTGAATTCATGGATCAGGAGTGACACAACTGCAGAGCAGCATTCCAGGGTGCAGGACGTTTCAGGGCTTGGAAAACACCGATTATTAAGTATTACTAAATGACAGCTGGAAATTGCACTGTATTTTTCAAATGGCTAATTAAGGATAGATGCATAAATTGGGGCACTGGCCCCGTGGAACTGGGCCACGGCGTGACTGTCACGATGCCAAATACCCGGCTGATTGCTGGGCTCACAGTGATGCCTTTGGGAAGTTCAGCTGCCTGAAGGGGAAAAACCCAGTGACAATGAGGATTTTGGCCATCCTGGGTGGGATGTGGCTCAGGTTCTGGTACAGAGAGAGGCACTGGGGTGGTGACTCTCCATGAGGCTCGTGGTTCTGTGAGGAACAGGCTCGTTGTGGTGCCAGGGGGGCTCAGCTCCGTCTCTGTGCTGCTTTCACCTTCACAGCTGGCAGGCTGGCAGCTGGGGGACTCTGGTGGGCAGCAGTCACCGCTGGTGACAGTCCCCTCTGCCCACAGACCACTGCCTCGCCCAGCAGTGTCCCTCCCAGCCTGCTCCATGTCTCCACGGCCAGCAGCATCTTCGGTGCCCGAGCTCCGCCGCCTCGAGAGAACGTCCTGGGCATCAGCTTCAAACCCTACAGCCCCGAGTCCGGCCCGGCCCCGAGCCCCTGCTCGGCCTGTGACAGCACACGTGAGGATGGGACCCGGGCTGACCCATGGCCCTGGTGCCTCCCAGGGTGGGGAGGGAAGGAGGGAGGCAGGGAGGTCACAGCCAGCCACGGGCTGGAGTTTTCCTGGGCTGTCAGGGGTGTGGGGGGCAAGGGAGAGCACAGAGACCACAGGGCAGGCTGGGCTGTGCACGGCCCTGCTCTCCCACAGCCCTGAGGTGGGCAGCACGGCCCCCAGCAGGTAGCTGCCCCCTGACCCCTGCCTCTGCCCTGCTGCCAGGATCCTCCATGTTCAGAGCTCCCTGCATGAGCCAGCGGCGGCTCGCGCTCATCTTCTGCGTCTCCGTGCTCATCGTGCTGCTCGTGGCCCTCATCCTGCTGTGTGAGTGGGGGCCCAGCCCGGGGGGGGCTCCTGGAGGGGGCCTCAGAGGAGCTGGGAGTCAGCAGGGTCTGGGGATACCACACTGGGAATTGCCAGAGGGAAACCCAGAGACAGGGATGTGCTCCTGCCATTCCCTGGGTGTTCCTGACATCTGGTGGAGAGAAGGAGCTGGGGAAGGAGAAAAGGAGATCTGCTGCCTGGGCTGGTGCCAGAACTGGGGGGCTGGGACTGCAGTGGGCTTTCCTTCTGCTGGGCTCACCCTGGTGGGCAGCAGGGCACCCGGCAGCACCCACAGTTGCCCTCCCCAAGACAAATCATGGTCCACAACAGAACGGGCACAGTCACCGGGGAATGCCTTTAATCCTGCTGACATCCAGCTGCCACTGTCCAGCCGTGGGCTTGAAGCACTCACAGACTGAATGCATTTCCTGTGGGTGAAGGGAGAGGGGCTTGCAGCAGTTGGGCAGCACAGGGGGTGCTCAGGGTGGCCAGTCCTCCCCCAGCCCTGTGTCCAGCAGCTCCTCACTCTCGCTCAAACACGCCTCACGCTCACACCCAGTGATGGGCAACGCTCCTGTGCCTGGCACGCCTCCAGATGCCCACCCTGGTGGGGCACAGCCTTTCACCCATGGCCAGCCCTGGCCTCAGCGTGGTGCTCTCCTGCTTCCAGTCATGTTCTGGAGGTCGCAGACGGGCATCCTGTACAAGGAGCCAGCAGAGAGCTGCAAGGACAGCGCCGTGCGCTGCGACGGCGTCGTCGACTGCTCCCAGAGGAGCGACGAGCTGGGCTGTGGTGAGGCACGGCAGCTGGGGTGGAGGCAATGGGGAGAGCCCCGGGAGCACCCCTGACCCTCCTGCTCCATCCCACAGTGCGTTTCTCATCCGAGGAGTCCTTGCTCCACGTCTACTCCAGCACCGAGAGCCAGTGGCTGCCGGTGTGCAGCAGCGACTGGGACGAGTCCCTCTCCAGGAAAACCTGCCGGCAGCTGGGGTTTCAGAAGTAATTCCTGCAGGATGGCTTGTTCTGCTCGGGTGCTGGGGTCTGGCATGCTGTTTCCCCCTGTGCTGTGTTTTCCCACTGGAAGGCGGCGTGTGCAGCGCTGCTCTGGGCACAGGGCAGGGACCAGGTGGGCAGTGCCCACATGGGGGGACACTCACTGCCTGTCCTCTCCCCTCCCAGTGCGTCCCAGACCGAGTTCATCCCCCTGCGTGTCTCTGGCAAGAGCCTCACGGTGACTGATGAGCGAGAGACCATCCAGCAGAGCCTCAACAGGTACCAGGCTCACCTGCCCTGCCCCTGCCCTGGTGCCTCAGGGACGGGGCTGAGGCTGCCTCTCCCTCCTCTCTCCCGCAGCTCCCAGTGTCTCACGGGGAAGTACGTCTCCCTGCGATGCACAAGTAAGGACTGGCTAGGACACAGCTGAGGGTGGGTCCCTTTTCCACAGGCTTGGGAGCGCTTTCCCCCCTTCCCAGCACAGGGGTGGGCAGATGGGACAACTTCCAGCAAATGTTCTGGGTGGTAGAAAAGCACCAACACTGCATTCCCTGCAATAAGTGTGGCTCCTGTGGGTGGTGGGGATGCTCTGTGTGTCCCCCCGAGCCTTTCTCCCAGCCCTGCTGTCCCCTCCAGCCTGCGGGCAGAGGATTTCTGGCCGGATCATCGGTGGGAAGGAGACCTCTGTGAACAAATGGCCCTGGCAGGTCAGCGTGCAGTACGGGCCCATCCACATCTGCGGAGGCACCATCATCGACGCCCAGTGGGTGCTCACCGCTGCCCACTGCTTCTTCATGTGAGTGCTGCTGCCAGCCCGGGCACCCAGCCCAGCCCCTGGCCCGCCTCTCACTCCTCCTGCCCCATCTCGCCCTGCCAGGAACAGCATGAAGATCCTGGACGACTGGAAGGTGTACGGAGGGGTGTCGGACCTGAAGCAGCCCATGGAGGGCATCCCTGTGTCCCAGGTCATCATCAACTCCAACTACAGCGACGACCACGACGACTACGACATCGCCCTCATGAAGCTCTCCAGGCCACTGACGCTCTCAGGTGAGGTCACCCAGCTCACCTGGGCTGGGCTGCGTGGTGTTTGGGGGGCAGGGAGATGGACAGGACTGAGAGGTGTGTCTGTGAACCATGGGGTGTGGGGGGCTGCTGCCGGCTGGAGCATCCACAGAATTCACAGAATCACAGAATGACCAGGTTGGAAGAGACCTTAAAGATCATCGAGTCCAACCCATGCCCTAACACCTCAACTGAACCACGGCACTGAGTGCCACATCCAGGCTTTTCTTAAACACATCCAGCTCTGCTGTGGCCACCTTGCTTGTCCCATGGCCAGGAAGGGTCTGGCACCCGCAGCCGTGGGCTCAGCTGTGCCCCCAGCCCCACGCGGGGCCGGTGGGATGGGCAGGGAGGGGATGGGATGAGGTGGGCAGCCTTTCCTGCGCCCCACGCTCCTCCCTGCGCTGTTTCTGTGCCGGTGACTCACCCCTCGCTCCCATCCCGGCTCCTCCAGCCCAGGTCCGCCCCGCCTGCCTGCCCATGTACGGCCAGCGCTTCCAGACCGGCCGGTCCTGCTTCATCACCGGCTTCGGCAAAACCCGGGAGAATGAAGGTGAGGCAGGACCGCGGCTCCCCGCAGGCAGCCCCTGCCCCGAGCACAGCCCCGCTGGGGCCCTGCAGGGCTCTCCCGCAGGGATAACTCTCGGGATTGCCCTGCCAGCCGCGAGGCTCTGCAGAAACGAGACCTGTGAGAAGCAGCCTCTTCCTCCCTCGCTGGTGAGGGGCCGGGGGCGGTGGGGGATGGCGAGGCCCCCCCTGCCCCATAGCTCTCCCTGCCTTGCAGATAACACGTCCCCGAAGCTGCGGGAGGCCGAGGTGAAGCTGATCGACTACAAGATCTGCAACAGCGACAAGGTGTACGAGGGCTACCTGACCCCCCGCATGATGTGCGCCGGGTACCTGCAGGGAGGCAAGGACGCCTGCCAGGTGAGCTGGGGGCACCGGGGCACAGCTGCCCCGCTTTGGGTACCCACAGAGGGGCGTCCCCTGCCTCCCCTCCTCACTGCTCTGCCCCTCTGAGCCAGGGTGACAGCGGAGGGCCCCTGGTGTGCGAGGACGATGGCCGCTGGTATGTGGCCGGGGTGACGAGCTGGGGGACAGGATGTGGCCAGAAGAACAAGCCCGGGGTGTACACACGTGTGACAAAGCTCCTCAGCTGGATATACAGCAAAATGGAGGTGAGGTGGCAGGGCAGGGCTGCCCTGGAGAGGGGCTGGGCTGGGGGCACAGCTGAGGCTGGCACCTCACCCCACTCTCCTCTCTGTCCCTTGCAGAGCGAGAACGACTAAGGGCAGGATGGACACTGTGCCTCTCCGGCTGGCACGGGCCACTGCCCCAGGCTGCTGCCAGGACACGGTGCCACCAGCCAATCCCCACCTCTCTGGACTGTCCGTGCAGCCGGGGACCTGCGGCTGAACTCTGGACCCAGCACCTGCAAAGTGCCCCTGCCCTCGCCTGGTGCCAGGGGTGGCACGGTGGTGGCTGGGCACAGCACCCAGCCAGGCCCGGGGGGACACAGCGACACAGCCCATGCCGGCAGCTGGCCGTGCTGGCTGGGGACACCTCCCTGCCCCGTGTGTGCGGCTCTCCTGTAAATAGACCTGTCTGGACAGGCTGTGCGAGTGCTTCCTGGGCGAGGGGCTGCCAGCAGTGCCCGTGGAGAGGGAGCTCTCTCCTTTAGCCAGGCTGTGCCACCTTAGGGCGCAGGATGTGGCAGCTTTGTCCACCCTGCCACACCTGCGGGCTCCGCCGGCGGCTCTGCTGCCAAGGGGAGCCCCGAGCTGCGGATATTCCTCCCGCCGGGAGGGGCGGCCGCTGCTCTTGTGTTTGCCGAGGGATTTAGGAAGCGCCTTTTACGGGCTGTCCCTGCCTGCCAGAGAAATGCCGGGTTGTTTGTTTTTCCAACAAACTCTGAGCCGGCGCTCCCTCGCAGGACCGCAGCCGCTCTCAGTCCGCTCCGGGCAGGGTTTGGCAGAGCCTGGGGCGGTCTGAGCCCTGGGGGTGGCTCTGGGAGCTGTGACAGAAGCAGCGGCTGCCAAAGGCCACGCTGGAGTGTGGCTCAGAGCAATCACCCTCGGGGGCAGTGCCCAGAGGGAGCAGCCCTGGATCTCCCTGCCGGGAGCTCTGCGGTGCCCCAGCGCTGCCTCCTGCCTGCAGGGATGGCACAGCCAGCCTGTCCGCCCTGCCCGCACCCAGCAGGGACATTTCCCTCGAGACAACGAGTGCCTTCACCTCCTGGTGGATGCCGGGGCACACAAGGAGATCCCCAGGCTGAGCAGAGCCTGCCTGCTCCCCTCCCCAGCCCTGTGGCCAGCTGCAGGGGGGGGTCCTGTGGAGCCTGGCCACCCTGCACTCTTCTAATAAATGTTTTGGTAGTGTCCCACGTGGAGGTGGCTCTTTGGGATGGGCTGGAAGGGAAGCAGCAGCGTGCCAAGGATCCCTGGGGAGCGGGCATGTGGGGCTTGTGGTGGAGTGGCCCTTCCTGCCTGTCACCCTCAGGGGGACTGCTGGTGGCAGGAGAAAAGGGATGTTTTCATTGCTCAGGTCCTGGGAACATTTCCCAGCACTGACCACTTCCCCTGGGGAGGGTTGTGGGCAGCTGTGGTTTGTGTTGGGATTTTGGGGGTGCAGAAAGCACCTGCCTCTCCCTGGGCTGGGGCTGCACCTGCCTGCTGCTGGGAAGGGCTGGGGGAGTTCCTGGCCTTGCTTTACCTCTGGAGATTTGGACAGTGCTGGGTGGCTGCCCCCGGCCTGAACTGAAACAAAGGGAGGGATTCGGTGCCTTTTGGGGAGAGCCAAGTCAGCCTGACCTCAAATCCCTTTTCAGAGCAGCCCAGAAACCTCCCACGGTGCAGGAGCCCATGAAGAACAGAGCGTGCAGGGCCAGGGCACTGCTCCCTCTTCATCACCTGGACAAGGGTCTGGGCAGCCCTGCTGGGCTCCAGCCAGGACGGGGGGCTCTGCTCCTCCCTGCACGTGCTGCAGTGCCTGCTCTCGGTGTGCAGGGAAACACAATTTTCCATAAACAGAAACAGCTGATCTTGAGTTAGAGACGGGGCCCTGACTTCCCTGTTTTGTTTTGGACTGGTTAAAGTGGGAATTCAGTGGGCTTTCAGTCACAGACACAGCCTGGGTTTGTCCAGAGGGGGTCTGGGGGTTTCTGTGGATAAGTCAGAGCAGTTCCTGATGGTTCATTACTGGAGAAATTGATCTTTTGAGAAGGAATAACCCAAAAACTGGAACCCAGTAAGAGCTGATCTTGCTGGAGCTGTGTTCCTGGGAGTAATGGTAATTTCAGCACGTGTGGCATCTTCTCCTCTGCTGTGGGTTTCTCCTCCTCAGGGGTTATTGCTCCTCTGAAAGTCTCTCACAGCAGAGAAATGCTTTCAGCCCCTAACACCAATTTAATTTATTCCTTCTAAACCTGCCATCCAGCAGTGTGTCCCCAGGCCCACAGGCAGGTAAGCTGTGCTTTCCCAAGGGATGAAGTTTCCTAAGCAGATTAGGAGTGATTATTTTCCCGTGAAGCCTGGCCACGGCTGCCGTGCTGCTCCCAAACGCTGTGCAGATGGATCAGACACCTTGGACACCGCTTTGCCTCCACTCCTGGGGGAGCAGGGTTGTGGTGGGTGCCAGCCCAGCCCCGAGGAGCTCCTGGCACAGCACAGGCATCACCTGTGGCTCTTGCAAAGCCCTCTGCTTGCTCAGTGTCCTGCTCCAGAGCATCTCTTGAGACAAGGGGTGCTGAGCATCACCCCACATCTGTTCCCAAGCTCCTCTGAGCTCTGGAAATCGTAGGCCAGCATCCCAAAGGGACACAAATTACAAAAATACAGCCTGGCAGGCACCACGTGAATTACCGCCCATTAGCCGCGGTTTTCCCGATCTCTCCTTTTATAGCTCTTTGTTCTGCTGTGTCAAAACAGATTTGTTTATAGGGTTCCAGCGATGATGTTTCCCTGCAAAAATGCTTTTCCTCTAGTTGGGGATTGGTTCCTTTCCACGGTCAGTAACATCACCACTTGGCACGGGTGGAGTTCAGCTGGAGCTGTGCTCAGCGGGGCAGTGCAGGAGCAGCCAGTGCTCAGTCCCTGCTCCTGCAGGGATCCAGGGCACCAGGAACGGCTGGCCTGGTGGAAAATGGTATTATTGGGGTAAACACAGCCTCATGGCTGCACACAGCCTTGTCACTGCTCCGCTCTCCCGTGTCCCTGACGGCACCAAGGGCTGCGTTGCCACTGAACAGGCAATTTCCCAGCTTGGCTTTACAGGGAGAGAGCTTAAAATTGGAGGGGAAGGTTCTGAATTGCAGGGGAAGGTTCTGGAGAGCAGGTGGCTCTGTCCCTGCCCCAGGCCCACACGAGGAGATGCCTGCTCCAGGGTAAGGGACCCAGGCTGGGATGAAATCACGCCCTGCTGGAGCTAGTGGCTGTGCTCCTTTCTCTCAGACAGCTGAGCAGCCCAGCCCAGCCCCCTTGTTAACAGAAATCAGCATCTCCTGCCTGGCCTCTGCATTACTTTTGGCCCAGTTTCTCCAGAAGAGAAGCTGGAGCTCGGTATAGCCTCTCCAGCAGCCCAGCTCTGAGGAGGAGATGCTCACCATGAGCGGCTGCTGGAGCTTTTCCTCTTCTCTCCCCACATTCACATTGGGATCTCTATTTTACCTGAGTCTGTACAGGAAAAAAAACAATTGCTGCTGATTTTTCTGATTCTACTCACTTTGGGCAGCTCCTTGGGAATTTGTAAATAAAGAACCAAGGGAGGGAGAGCACGGAGCACATCCAGCACCATCCAGCTGTGTCCTGGAGGCTGCACCACGGGGCATCTGTGCTCAGGGCTCTGCAGAGCCCCACCATGCTGGCTGCAGCCCCCAGGGCATGGTCACACCTGCATGTTTTACTGTGTGCTGTGGATAATGACAGCCCAGAGGCAGATAAGGTCAGAGAAGCACAAAACTTGATTATAATGGCTTGATCCCTGCCTCCCTCTCTGCAGGGTAACTGACAGCCTTATCCTGTTATCCCTATGCATTAGAGGGACTTGATGCTTTCCAGCTCCTCAGTGTTGGTCTGTATCTCTTGACCCTTTGAATAATTGCCTTGAAATGCCAGTGCTGGTCTATTTTCTTTTTATGTTTTACTGGAAGCGGGGAGATGGCTGTGCCGTCACTGCCTGATTTCTATCTCAGCTGCGTTGGAGTTAGCAGGGGATGAGCCAGCTCGGTGCTGACAGCATTGCTGAGATGTTTTTCCAAGAAGAAATGGCTCTCCAGGGCAGCAGCAGGCAGACAGAGATGTGCCAGTCTGGCCTGGGACGGGGTGGTGCCCGTGGCTCTCAGCTGCCTGGCAGTGCCCCCAGCACCCTGTTCCCTCCTGGCACCCTGAACAAGGATCTCCCTGCCCATCTTGCTCCTCCCAACACGCCTGGCTGTGCGATGGGAACACCTGGGGCCTGCCACAAAGCTCTGTGACAGGCCTTTCAGAGCTTTGCACAGGGCTGTTTGGCCAGCCCTTCTGCCACACAGCGTTTTCCCCTGGCTGGCTGAAGCGTGCCCTGCTTCCTGACCTGCCCTGGGCCACTCCAGGTCTGGTTTTCTGCAGCTGCCAGATGCTGCTGGATTCAGGGCAGGCAATGCGGGCACCAGGTCCTGGGTGTGCCTGAAACTGAGCCAGGCCAGGCTGGAAGAGTGGCCCTGCTGCCCACCCTGACCTGAGACATGCTGAGTGACGTGACTGCAGCCCTGTGAGCTGGGCACCTGGCCTGGCAGCCTGGCAGCCCTTTCCCAGCTCTCAGGAGGCAGCAGGGCCTCTGTGTCGTGTTTGCAATTCATCTGTGTGTGTTTTCTGAGCTCCCAGTCTGCCCCTGGCTCCCCCCATGCCCGGAGCAGAGCTCAGGGCAGAGTCCAGGCCTGCAGTGCTGTGGGAAGGGATGTTTCACAGCCAGGTGAGCGTTTCCCCTCCACACCCACACCCTGCAGGCACCCTGACTTCTGCAGAACCTCTGAATGGTTCGGGTTGGAAGGGATCCTCAAGGCCATCAAGCTCCAAATCCCTGACACACCTCCCACTATTCCAGGTTGCTCCAAGCCCCACCCAGCTTGGCCTTGGATAATTCCAGGGACGAGGCAGCCACAGCTCCTCTGGGCAGGCTGTGCCAGAGCCTCACCTCCCACACAGGGAAGAATTTCATCCCCATATCCCATTTAACCCTCTCTTCTGGCAGTGGAAGCCGTTCCCTCTCGTCTCTCCAACCCATCCCTTGTCCCAAGTCCGTCTCCAGTTCTCCTGGAGCCTCTTTAGGCGCTGGAAGGGGCTCTGAGCTCTCCCTGGACCTTCTCTTCCGCAGGCTGGACACCCCCAGCGGTGTCCAGAGCAGAGGCGCTCCATCCCCCTGAGCATCCCCGTGCCTTCCTCTGGGGGGATCTGGGAGCCGCCGGGGGCCGGGCCGTGCTGGCCGCGCCCCCGCCGCTGCCCGCGCCCCCTCCCCTTTGTGCGGCAGCCCCGCTCCGCGCTCCGCTCCGCTCCCCCGGCACCGCCCGGAGCCGCGGGGCCAGCCCGGCTCTGCCCGGCTCCGCCCGGCCAGCTCAGGTGGGTCCGGCCGCCCAGGGGTCTCGGGGGGCCGGTGGGGAGGAAGGGAGGGAACGGGGGGCTCGCTCGGGGGGTCGGGGTGCGCCCGGCAGCGGGGGGCTGGGGGTGCCCGNCGGCCGCGACCCCGCCCCGCTGCCCCGGGGCATCGCCCCTCGCCCCGACCCGCCCGCATCCCGGCCCCGGCGGCTGCCATGGCAACGGCGGGTACCGCGGTTTCCCTCATCCCACCGTTGCCTGGTTACCAGCCCCCCGTGCTGGGGAGGATGCCCCGGCGGACCCCACCCGAGACCCCCGCGGGGAGAGCACGGGCGGTGCTCGGCAGGCTGGCAGGGCTGTGCGGAGCGGGGGGGATCCCGGGGAGCCGGGGGATCCTGGAGTTCCGGGGGGATCCCGGGGAGCCGGGGGGATCCCGGGGTGCTGGGGGGAGCCGGGGGGATCCCGCTCTCGCAGCCCTTGGCAGCGCTCGGGCTCCTGTTGTTCAGTGTTGTAGTAACACCGTGCGTAAACAGCCGAGCGCCTCATCCCGGGAAGGCGTACGGAGGAAGGGAAGAGCGTGTCTCTCAGGGTGTGTAATTAATGCTTCCAAAGAAACGGGTTTTGGAGTCCATGTGGTGGAACTTGGATCTTGCAGGGATATTTCTGTGGGAGGGAAAGTGACAGGTGGTTTGCGTGGATGTGAATAAGCAGCGTGAAGGAGCAGCCTCTCGGGGAAAGCCGTGTGTGGAATAGAATGGAGCACCCATTTTGGCAAGCCCGCAGCGCTCCAAGATGCTGGTGGGTCTCGTTGGGATTTTCAGTCCCGCTGGGTGGTTTTGCTCCCAGTTTGAAACAAAGACAAACCAGGAGAATCCCTGCTCATGCACAACTGGACCATTTTTCCTGGGCGGAGTGAAGTGGAGATCTGCCAGAATGAAGTGCCATGGCTGCCAAGCCAGGCCACCTGTTAGAGCATGTTTGGAACCTGCTGGAGGATATCCTGTGAGTCTACACCTTCCTCCCATCAGCCTCATGGCTCACGCTCACCTGGAAATTTTATCTGCTTTGTCTCAACCTTCTCGTTCAGGTAAAACACGGCGGGGAGCCACGGCTGTGCCGGGTGTGGAGGGCACTCCCTGGCACAGCAAACCAGCAGCTCTGTGTCCAGCTGCTCCCCCGTGTTTGCCTTGCAGGCTGTTTGTGTGTTTGCAAGGTGTAACGAGGCTGCTGAGCTCTGCAGCTGTTGTGTCCCCGAGCACGGAGAGGGCACCGTTGGCACTGGCAGCATGGAGGTGTCCTGTCCTGTCCTGTCCCGTCCTGTCCCAGCCAGGGGCAGTGCCACCTGCCATCGCTCTGTGCCTGGGGCAGTGTTGGGAACAGCAGCCGTGCTGCTGGGCACTGCTGCCTGCTCTGTGCTCACGGTGGTCGTGGCTGATGGTGACAGCAGAGGAGAGAAGGGAGAAAATGTCCGCTCTGATGTGCTGCAGAGCAGGCTCTGCTGTGGAGCCCAGCACGCTCAGGAGCCTCAAAGAGCTCCTTGCATGCTGCTCTGCCAGGGTGTTCTGATGGTCTGGGGCACTCTCACCACCAGGACCCTCCAGGGAACCCCTCCTTTGTCTCACCTGTGGGATTCTCGTGGCTGATGCCCCTGCAGAGCCGGGCTCATTCAGCTGCTGTGTGGCCAAACAAGAGTGTGGTGGGTCCAGGCAGGTGCACAGTCAAGTTTACAGCCCTTGGTTATCTGTTAATCAAATAAGGAGGGATCAGGAGCGGCAGACTCCTGTGGGAGGTGATGTTTGGTACCTGCTGGAGCCCAGGCTGGGTTCCCTGGCCAGGCAGGGTTCTCACTGGAGGTTTGCCCCAGTGAAGGATTGGCCTCGCTGCCTCATTGGGGTGTCACCGGGGGCTGGGCACTGTGCTGAGCCACACATGGCCAGGCAGTCTTGGCTGAGGCTCCTCAATGGTTTAGGATCAGTTCCATGAGGCTGAAAGAAGCCCTGTAGGAGGCAAGGGGAGTTCTGGGGTACAGGTGAGGGATGGTGCATTCAGAGACTCCCCAAGCCAGCAGAAGAGACAATTAGACTGCAGTAAAGCGTGTCTCCCATCCAGTCAGCCTCTGAATCAGCACCGGATTTGGGAAGGGCCATCCAGACCAGAATGGCGAGGGCTGCAAATCTCCTCTCCTCTCTCATTTAGAAGCACGAGGCACAACAACAGGCACATTAATAGCCAGATTGATGCTGACGTGAAATGGCAGAAGAGCACATCTATGCAGAGCTGGAAATGTCCATTCACACATGCACGCTCTCAAATGCCCTGGGCAACGGAGCGCTGCTGTCACGGTCTGGGGGGCTTTGCAAAGAAACCAGAGATTTTAACTAGGTCTGATCTTCGGGAGATGCCCTGAGGACTCCTGACGGAAGGCGGAGGCTGCCCAGAATTGCGCTGTGATGGCTGAGACTTGACAGGGCAGAGCAATGCAAAACAATGAAAAGGAAAAGGGGGCTTGGAGATCCAACGGCGTTACAAATTCACCTGCCTTGCCCTGGCAGGGTTTGCTGCCCTGCAGAGAGCTGAGACTGGGTCTGCCTGCCCGGATTTGCCTGCTCCTCTCCCTCACCCAGGCTCCACGCACACACACACATCACCAAGCCGGTGGGAATGGGCAAGGAGGGATCATCCAGGAGGAAGAGGCTGAGGAGGAGCCGTGGCTGTGCTCGGCATGGAGGGAGTGGTGGCTGTGCGCGTGGCAGGGCGGCGGCAGGGCCGTGAATCATCCGTGGGTGTGGGTGACTCCCAGCTCCTGCTGCCAGGGTGTCACCCTGCCCTGTCACCCGGCCGTGTTGGTGTCACCACTGGCTGCTCTGGGCAGGGGGAACTGACCCTCACCGTGGGGCAGGTCCAACCCTGGCTGGGTTAATCCCCCAGCCCACTCTCATCCACATCCTCCCAGAGAACATCCTCCCACGTACTTCCTCGCTCTGTGTGGCTGCTTCCTCCCCCCTGAGCCTCTCACAAATTCCTGCTGCCTCCTCCGACCACCGGCTCTTCTGTGGGGGTAGGGATGGTGGGAAGAGATCTGGTATCCCTCAGAAAGCAGCAGGTTGAGCTGGGATGAGAGGGAAGGCGAGTTCTGGACGCTGCTGCTCGGCTCCTGGGCTGCTCCGCCTCTCTCCGTGTTCCACCGGATCTCGCAGTTTTAACAGGAAACCCCCATGTTTTGGTTGAGTCACAGGCATTCCACTGCCCGTGGTGACTCCAAACTTTGTGTCACCAATGGGGAGAAAACAAGGAAAGATCTGGGCTGTGGGACGTGGCAGCTGCTGTTTTCCTCTCCTTTCCTGTGCCAAGGCACAGCTGGAGTCAGCAGGAGGGAAGGCAGGAGCGGGGAGAGCGGCAAACCCACGGCAGTGCTCGCTCTTCTCACTTTATTTCAGCTTCAGGAAGAAGTGGGTGGGCCAGCTTGGAGCAACCCAAAAAACCTGTGGCTCTTTGCAAGGCATATGCTCCCTTGGAGCAGAGCTGGGCTCGTTTGCGCTGCGGAGCGCCGTGTTTGCCTTTGGAGCAGGGACACTGCCAACCCTGGCGCTTCACTCGTGCAGAGATAAGTCTGAGAGCAGGCAAGTGTGTGAATTCTAGGAACTGAGATGGAAAAACAAAGAACATATGTGTGCTGCGCGCTTGGCTCGGCCCAGCAGCGAACTCTGCCGCGCTACGTGCGAGAAGCCAAACGCTGAGCAAGGGCTTGGAGGGGGTGTGCGTGGCTGGGCAGGGCCCAGTGCCACGTGGAGGGGCTCAGGGCAGGAAATAACGCAAGATTCCCCGAGTGTGTTCTTCAGGGAGTGAGCCAGTAGCGGGCAAATAGCAGCAGAACAGTAAAAATCTGATGAATGATTTGTTTTAGGAATGTGGGAGCCAATTAATATTGATCACAGCACCAGACCGTGAGCCCCTGTGCACACACAGAGCCCACGGAGGGGTAAAGTGACTGATTTTGCAGCTCCCAACGTGAGAGAAAGGACATGTGCAGCTCGAAGTGACTGTGTCACCAGCTGTGGCTTCTTTGTGTGTGTTTCTAAGACCTGGTAATTACCCGAAATCTGCATCTCAGCAAACGAGGGGGTTTGTCTGGGAGCGCTCCCGTGCAGCCCTGTGCTGCACAATGGCCCAGCAGCTGCAGCAGAGGGGGATGAAACCCTCCAGTGTTCGGGTAAACACTTCGCCTCCGGAATGGCAAATCGTGGCAGGGGAGGGAGGGAGGGATGGGAGTGACCCTGGGATGCGCTGGCTGTGGTGAGCAAGGCGGGTTCTGCGAGGGTCGCTGGGGCCGGCGCTGCCGCTGTGGGTGCAGTGGGAAGTGCCCGGCTCTGGTGGGCATTGCTGAGCCTGCTCCGTGCCAGTCCTGCAGCTCAAACTGCGAGAAGGGGCCGCGGCAGGGTCTGGGGCACCTCGGGGCAGCGGGGCTGGGCTGGGCTGGAGGTTGAATCGTGTCAGGCTCTGCAGGGGCTGAAGAGCGGCACTCTGCCGGGCTCTGCATCGTCAGCGAGCTGAATTCCTGCTGTGTCGAGGGCCCCTTCCTTATCGGCACTAATCCAGCGCAGCAGCTGCAGCAGCTCCGTAGCACTCGGCGCTCCCGATAACCTCCCTTGCGCTCCCGAGGCAGCAGCGAGCCCTCCGGACCATGTATGGGCACCCAGCCCGGCGCCGGGGCACGGGGTGACCGCCTGGCACCGCTGCCAGCAGCAGGCAGAGCCCCGGGCGGCTGCGGGGACACGGGGGCAGCGGCCAGCCTGCCACCGCCCCGCTCCGAGGGGCCGCATCAGCCCAGCCCTCTCCCGCTGGCACCGGCTGTCCCCCTCGCAGAAGCGGGTGTGCAGTGCCCCGTGCCAGCGGGCAGGACGGGGAGCAGCTCCCCCCTGTCCCCTGGCTGTCCCCCGGCAGCTGGAGGAGGGATGCTGGCAGCAGGCTGTGGGTAGCGATGCCCTCCCTGGGCAGAGCAGCGCTGCCGGGTCGCTCCCATCCCAAATACAGCCGGGGATGTGTCCCCCTGCCCGAGCTGGCTCGGGGTGTCACAGCCCGGCCACAGCGTCCTCACAGCCGGGGAGAAAGGTCCGTGCTCCGGCCGGGTGTCCCCAGTGAAGGGACAGGGACAGGCTCCCGTGGGAGGGGACACCGAGATTATTTATGGCCTCTCCTTGCTGCTGCAGGGAGCCCGGAGGGCAAGTGTGTCTTTGAGCTCGGTCCCACCAGGGCCGCTGGCCTCATTGCGGGAGTGTAATTGCTATGCTAATTGGGACAAATCATCATCGGGGGCCGGGTCGGGGGCTGATGGCCGGGTGCTGTGCTGAGAGGAGCCCTGGGATGCTCAAAACCAATGAAGTTTTAAGAGCAGATGTAGGGAGAGCAAAGTAAAATTGTTCTTCTTGCCTCTTCTTCCGTGGTGTCTCTTAAATCTTCTTGAGGAAGTTTTTAATTGAAAAGAAAAACACATTAAAAAATAATCCCAAGTGCGAGTGGAGTCTGTCCCAGTTTAGGAGGCTGGAAATATTCAGCAAACTGGTTAAGTTATGCCAACTTCTCCCAAACACAGCGGGATTTAGGCTTGAGTGTTTTAGCAAACTAGGGTAACTGTAAATCCAGCCTCTTTTCTTTATTATTTGTGTCTCTGTGGAGGTTTAGGTTGAATATTAGGAAAAGGTTCTTCCCCCAGAGGATGCTGGGCACTGCCCAGGCTCCCCAAGGAATGGGCACGGCCCCGAGGCTGCCAGAGCCCCAGGAGGGTTTGAACAGCACTGCCAGGGATGCCCAGGGTGGGATTGTTGGGGTGTTGGCCCCATTGCCTGCAGAGCAAACTTGAGACTGCACTGAGATTTATGCCAGGTGGAGATGGTGGAAAATACATCACAGAACCGCACAGAAAAATCTGTCTGGCTGCTCAACCCCTTCCCTTCCTGCCTTTGAACTGCTGGGCTGGGCGCAGCCATGGCACCAGGCACCCTGGATGTTTCCTAGGACCAGCCTGGCTCTCCCCATGCCATGGGGCTGTCTGCAGCTCCCCCGTGCTCCCTGGCCCTGTCCCAGTGGCCTCCTGAGGTCTCTGGTGCTGACGCCCTCTTGTCCCCTCTCTCGCAGCAGCCATGGAGGCAGCGCTCATCTTCCTGTGCTCCCTGCTGGTGCCAGCGGCCGTGGCAGACGGTAGGTGCCACACACACCTCAGGAACAGCTGGGGGACCGCAGGGAACAGCCTCCACAGGGGTCCAAGGGGGCTGCAGTGGGGCTGGGACAGCAGCCGTGAGAGCCCAGAGCCCCAGAGTTTGTGGGGAGCTGGCAGGGCTCAGGCAGGGGCTCACTCAGCTCACACACCCCCTTGTCTGCTCCTTTCCAGTGGCCACGCAGGAGAAGGAGGAGGAGGATCCCTTTAACTATGGTGAGTGAGCATGGCTGAGCCTGGGGGTGGCTGTGGGGGTGCCATGGGCAGCAAAGAGCCGTCCCCTCCCTGAAGCCAGCAGCAACGAGCCCTGTGTGTCCCCCTCCCAGATTACCAGAGCCTGAGGATCGGGGGGCTGGTGTTCGCCGTGGTCCTGTTCACCGTGGGCATTCTCCTCATCCTCAGTAAGTCAGGGGGGAGGTGGGGGGTGCTGGGCTGGCTGGTGGGCAGCAGGGACTGTTCCCGTGGTGGGAAAGGCCTCATCCCATTCCCCCTTGGGCCACGCTCACAGAGCATCTCTCCCCTTGCAGGCAGGAGGTGCAGGTGCAGTTTCAAGCAGAAGCCCAGGTGAGTGAGGGCAGCCTGGTGGGGACACCTCCCTTGGAAAGCCCCTCTGCTCCCTTTGATCCTCCCAGGGTCCTTCTCACAGCTGGCAGAGGGGCTGCACTCTCTTCTGGGTGTCCCTTTGGGCTGCCCATAACTGGGGGAGCAGCTCTGCCTGTTCCCAGTGCACCTTCCTGGCCACCCCAGCCCCTGATGTGGCACAGATCCTACCCCTGATGCCCCAGCCCAGGTCCCAGCTGCCCTCACCGTGCTCCTCTCCTTGCAGGGCTCCAGGGGAGGAGGAGGCTCAGGCAGAGAACCTGATCACCTCGAACGGTAAGGTCCCTGTCCTGTGGTCACTGTGCCACCTCCCCGTGTCACAGCCCCCTCCCTGCTGGGCAGGCACCACAAACCCCTCTGCTCTTCCCTTTGCAGCAACAGCGGCACAGAAGGCAGAGAACTGAGCAGGAGCCAATGCTGTGAGTCCAGGCCAGGCTGGGTGGGGACATCGGCGTGGGAGGGACAGCTGGGGCTGCCTGTGGGGTGACTGTGGGGCTCTGAGCAGACCAGTGGGACCGGGCAGCTCTGCATGCCTGGGATGGGGTGGGGGCGTGCACTGGTGGGGTCCACAGCAAGGAAACTCAGTGCTGGGAGTGTCCACAGGCAGGAAAAGGAAGCATCTGTCCGGACTTTCCCTTGTGTTACACTTCCTTTTCTGCTGCTCCTCCACCCCTGGGTGGTTTTGGTTTTAGGCTGTTCAGAAATCTGGGTGGGAACTCCTCGGGGTGTCTCACTCTGAGCTCCCCAACCCCCTGGGCTGTGTCCTGCTGTGGAGAGGGGGAAGGCTGGAGCCCATGCTGGGAATTTGTGCTGGGGGTACAACCCCAGCGTGGGGAAAGCCTGACTCACTGCTATGGTTGTGTTCAAGGGTCTCAGAATGAGGGAAGAGATGAGAATCTTGACTCCACGTTTCAGAAGGTTGATTTATTGTATTGTGATATGATATGATATTAAAATGCTATATGAAAACTATACTAAAAAGAATAGAGAGAAAGCATCCATCAGAAGGCTGGAAAGGAATAGAAAGGAATGATAATAAAATCTTGTGACTGCTCACAGCCTCAACACAGGTGGCTGTCATTGGTCACCAAGTAAAAACAATTTCACATGCTGGGTAAACAATTCTCCAAATCACGTCCTAAAGCAGCAAAACATGGAGAAGCTGAAGCTTCCCAGCTTCTCAGGAGGAAAGACCCTGACAAAGGGATTTTTCATAAAATACGTCTGTGACCCACTGATATGTCTGTGACCCACTGATATGTCTGTGACCCACTGCTCTGCCCCCCACCCAGAGCCAGAGACCCGAGGAGGGACGCCCGGAGCGCAGATGCCCGCGGCCTGCGAGGAAACTGAACTCCCAGCAGCAGGAGCCTCTCAGGAGACGCGGAGCTGTGTGCCCGTGTCCCCTCCGTGCTCCAGCAGCGGGTCTCTGTCTGCCAACCCCACTAAACCCCGCTCAGCGTCCTCTCTGCCTCCCGCCGTGTGTAGCGTTGCTGTGAGATGATCGCCACCTCTAGGGCTAGTTGTTGCTGGTGTTGTAATCGTGACTTTCTCCTCACCCTTCTCGTGCTGTGCGTGTGATTCGGGCCCTGCAGGACTGGCAGGCTGCTGCCCTTCGGGGTGCCCTCCCACGCCTGGGGACAGGGAGCGTGGGCTGTGGGGCAGGGAGCCCCGTTCCCTGGCCAGTGCCAGCAGCACAGCCCCCCTGGCTCTGGGCAGGGCTTGGGGACCTGCAGTGCCCTGGGGACCTGCCCAGCCATTTCAGGGCCACCCATCCCCATTTCAGCAATAACCCCCTGCATGCCCCCAGCCTAAAAACAGCCATGGTGGGGGGTGAGTCAGGCAGGGACATGCCATGGCTCAGCCCTCCTGGCTGGGGTCGCTGGGGTGCTGGATTCAAGGCTGAAGGGAGCTCTCCTGCCTCTCCTGCTTGGCACTCCCCGTTTCTGTCCCTGGTCAGAGCTGTGGCACGCTGCTTTAAGTGTGAGGCGAGGCCCTGGTGGCAGAGAAGGCCGTGAGGTCCCCAGCACGGTGACACTGTGGATGAGGGCAGCAGCACAGCAGTGACCTCACTAACCAGCACAAACCAGCTCCTGCCCGCGAGCCAGAGCTGGGTGGGTGACACAGTCTGAGGGCTAAAGAGAAACAGAGATCCTGTCTGTGCTTGTTCTGGCACGGAAGGGGCACTGGCATCTCCTCCTGGTGCTCCTGCCCCTGCTGGTGCCTTGTCACCCCCTGTGCCACCCGTGTCAGTGCTGTGTGTTGTCCCGTGGTGGTTCTGTGTCACCCCCAGTGCCAGATGTCCCCTCTCCCTGTGGAGCAGCAGTGAGTGGCACTGAGTGATTCTCGGGGCTTTTGCACACCTGAGCTTGCACTGTGACAATGTGCTGAGCCCAGAGGTCGTTGTCACCCTGTGTCCCCTCATGGGTCAGAGGCAAACCTGTGATTTTTGGCTCTTCCTTCAGTCCATGGGCAGGTAAAACCTCAGCTGGGGCTGGGGGCTGCCAGCTTGGGTGGGGGCAGCAGTGGGGGGTCCCCAAGGCTTCACTGAAATCCCTCAGGGTTCCACCCCCACGCCAGGAAGGGGGTCTTGTCCCCCAGGACGGATTTAAGAGGAGTTTCTGCTGTGTCCATCCCACTGTGGTGGCCCTGCCCCAGCGTGGTCTGTGTCCCTGCATGCTTGGCATCACTTGGTGGCACCGGGCAGCTCTGTCCCGTCTGTGCCAGGCAGAGGGACCGTGTGTCTCATGTTGTGTCCCTTCCCTCCGTCCTGGCTGTTGCAGAGAGCTCCCGGGCAGAGCAGACCCCAGGCTGGCCCCCGAGTGTCACGGTGTGTGTCCCGGTGCTGTCCCTAGTGTGCCGTCGGTGTTACCACGAAACAAAGAGCTCCCTGTGGTGTGTAAAATGGCCAAACCCTGACTGTTGTAAAATAAACTGAGCTATTGTGTCTCCTTTTAAATAGGCGAGTGTGCTGCTGTGCTGGAGGGCTGGTGTGCTCTGTGCTGTGACCTAAGGGGAAAGGAATAAAATATCGTTTCTATCGGTGCCTGCCTGCCTTGTCTCGAGGGCCCTGGCGTTCCCAGGGCAGCCTGGCAGCTTCCCACGCCGTCCCATTGTGGCCCGCCTGGGTCAGGGGAGCAGGGGCCGCGCCCTGGGCAGCACAGCCGGGCTTTGTGCCCCCGAGCCCCCTCCTGCTCCCCTCTGCAGCTCAGCAAGAGCCAGAGCCCGTGGGAAGGGAGCGCGGGGGCGCGGACACTTTTGTCCCCGGGCTTTTTGGGAGCCGCGGTGTCGGGCCGCTGGCGCGCCGCTCCGGCGGATGCTGAGCGCTGCCAGGGCACGGTGACAGCGGTGACAGCAGAGCCGCTGTGACGGCCCCACCTGGGGCAGCACCCTCCTGGGGCTTGGCTGCACCCCGTGGCACCGGGGCCCGGCTGCCGAGGGCTCTGGGTGTCGGCGCTCGCCAGCCCTGCCAAGGGGAGCGTCCCTCGGGGCCGGCTCCCCCCCCGGCCACCCCGCTTAATCGGCTTGTGCGCGTGACTCCGCTCGCTGATGGCGAGATTAGAGCAAACTGGATTGCACAGCCCTCCTGGCAGCCGGCCACGCCGGGCCCGGGACTGGCACCGCCCGCGGAGGGCACGGCATCCCGGTGCCCACCGCCGGCAGGGATGCACCACGGCCATCGCGGTGCTGCGGGGCCCGGGGATGGCACGGAGCTGGCACGGAGGTGCCGACCCGGCCGAGGCGGCGCACCCTCGGTGCCAGGCTGGGAGGACGGGCCGTGCTGCCCGCTGCTCTCCAGCCAAAGGCGGTCGCAGCCTGTATTTGAGCCCATCCCCGGCTCGTCACCGCGGCGGGAGGTGAAGCCCAGCAGGGCTGACAATGGGAACGGGAGGGAGGGCCGGGACAAGGACGCGCAGCTCGGGGTGCCCAGCCCTCCCCAGCGGCTGGCACGGTGGGTGCTGCCCTGCCCTTCCCTCCCCTCCCTCTTTCCCAAAGGCGGGCGGGAGCCCTGTGCCTCCCCTCGTGACTGCGATAAACATTACACCGAGGCCATTAATGTTTAATGAGGTTTGTCTCCCAATTAATGCGCGTTCCCGTGGGTGCCCACTCGCAGAGCGAGGCGCCCGCCGGAGCCGGACACGCCGAGGCCATGGGTGACGGTAAGGACAGCCACCTCCGCGGGGACACCTCCTGCGAGGAGCAGCGCCGGTCCCTCCCGCCGCGGGGGAAGGTCTCGACGAGGATTTGGGGTGGGCAGATGTGGGGTTGGACCCTCAGAGCTCCACAGCCCCGTGGCACAGCTGGTGTTTGGCTTCTCCTGGGGGTGATTTCTCCTTCCAATCTGCTCCCGGCAGAGAGCTGAGCACTCAGGTAAGGTGGCTGGAGCGGTGACACGGTGACGAGCTCGGTGACACGGAGGGGGGTTGTTGGGGTGCATCTGGTGCGAGGTGTGAGCCTCGGGGGGTCGTTCAGTCTGTGCTCTGAGGGTTCAGAGCCGCTGCTGGAGTCCTGCAGGCAGTGCCACCTCCCGAGGGCAGTGGGGCTGCATCTCTGCCTGCAGCTGCAGCTGCGGCTCCAAGGCTGCCGAGCATCCTGCAGTGCAGCCTGCAAGTGCCTCCCGTGAGTTTGCCCAGGATTTAAAGCTCCCGGGGTGAGACCCAGGAGTTTCCTGGCTCAGCTGCGTGCCAAGGAGGTCACAGCACTGCCACTTGCAGTCCTCAGTCCTGGTCTCTCCCACTCCACACCGTGAGGACGTGGCTCTCACTGGAGTTTCTCCTCTTTTCAGAGCAAGTGCCCGAGCAGGGCCAGGACAGGTTCAGCTACGGTGAGTGTGTGCCCGGGGGCTGCGGGCAGGGGGACGGGCAGCCCCCTGCCACTCTGCTGGCTCTGTGCTGCGGGCTCAGCCCCACGCTGGGGCTGCCCTGACACCTCCTGGCTCTCCTCCTCCCCAGACTATGACACCATCCGCAACGGGGGGCTGATCTTCGCCGTGGTGGCTTTTGTGATCGGGCTCCTCATCATCCTCAGTAAGTGCCTGGGTGGGCCGGGCACCCCTCGGCTCTGCTCCGTGCTCCACTCAGCCCCTCCTCTGGCCGGGAGGGGGCTGGGGGTCACCAACCCTGCCCCCACAGCACCAGGGGTGGGCACAGCCTGC
Source organism: Onychostruthus taczanowskii (assembly GCF_017590055.1). NCBI lineage: Eukaryota > Metazoa > Chordata > Aves > Passeriformes > Passeridae > Onychostruthus > Onychostruthus taczanowskii. Next base: position 1,083,143 of record NW_024501792.1, on the reverse strand, counting down.
CCCCGGGGCTGCCTGGGAACTTTCCATCTAGGCACGCTCCCAGCACAGGGCGAGTTGGGAGGGAGACCACGTAAATATTTTGTGTTTCCCTGCCAGCGCCCGGGCTTCAGAGGGAAGGTCACTCATTAAAAATAGCAGAGAAAACTCTGACATTTCCAGAGAGAGGAGCCAGCGCTCCCAGAGCCCTCGAACCTCGGCAGCTCCCAGGCTGACCCGATGCTAAGTGTGCAGGGCACCCTGTGGCCCTGCCTGGGCGTTCTGGCGCCGCTTCGTGCAGGGTGGCCACGCTCACAGCTGCTGCAGGGATGCTGCCCACCAATTTTAGGGAGAAAACCATGGAAACCAGCAGCACTGGCAGTCATGGGGCAGCCTGAGCGGGAGGCTGTGGGCAGTGCCAGGGCTGCAGGGGTGGGTGTGATGGGGTGGGGGGAGCTCAGCCTCAGTCGCTCCTCTCGCCCCCAGGCCAGCGGTTCCACTGTGGAGGGAGGAAGAAGAGGAGGTGGGTATTGCACGGTTTTCATCTCTGCTGCCTGTCGCAGTCCTGCCAGCTGGCAGGGCCAGGGTTCAGCCCGTGTTCCCCTCTCCCTCAGCCACACTGCCCAGTGTAACACTTCTCCCTTTGCTTTTTGCTCCACAGGCAAGGGAACGAGGAGGAGCTGTAGGTGCAGGTAGGAGGCTGAAGGCTCCCTGCGCTGGCAGCGATGCTTTGGGGCACTCGTGCTTCAGGGGAGTACTCCTGGGGGGTCTGTCCAGGGAGGAGAGGGGCTGGGACACGCTGGCCATGCCACCCTCACTCTCTCCAGTTCCAGATCTGGAAGCCACCATGGAAGCAGAGCTGCAGCCGAAGCCCAGCACTCCTGGCCAGTGGCCACCCCTCACCCCGCTCCACTGGATCCATTACCCCGCAAGGCCAGAAGGCAAATTACCCTCGTGCTTCCCCCTCTCTTAGACCCAGCGAGAGTTTCTTGGCTAATAAAGTTCAAGCTCCGAGAGGTTAAACTGCGTGCCCGAGGCGTTTGAATCGCCCACTCTCCTGGCCCGGCGCCAATCACTTTTCTGCCCCGCAGGCGCCTTCCACCGCAGACCCAGGAAAGTTCCCGCAGCCCGAGGCACGGGGCAGGCCCTGGCTTTGCTCCGGATGTTTCTCCTCACAGCTGCGGGTCCAGGATCCTGCGGCACCTGCCTTTCCCTTGGGATGCCCTGGCAGCAGCTGGCAGCGCTGAGGGGCTCTTTGTGCGCTCGTGTCCGGCTGCGATGGGGTTAATTCTCCCCCTGGCAGCCCTGGCGGTGCTGGGCTGTGTGGTGGGAGCTGGGAAGGTGTTGGGAGCACTCCCGTTCTGGTTCCTGCTGCTCCCACAGCAGCAGCGCTGTCCCTGGGGTGGGCAGGGTCCTGGTAGGGGACACGGCCAGGACAGCCCCAAAGTGACCAAAGGGACATCCCAGACCAGGTGACACCTGCTCAGGTAGAGAAGAAAAGGGAAAGGAGGAGAAAGAGGGGGTGTTTGTGAGGTACATTTGCCTTACATATCAATCCTGACTTCCCGGGAAGGGGTTGGGCATCACCTGCAGATGGCAAACGGAGAATTTCAGCCTCCTGCGTTTCCTTTTTCCTTTTTCTTGCCCTCACACTCCCTCTGCTTTCACTTTATAAACTGCCTTTATCTTGACCCACGCATTTGGGGGATTTTCCCTCTTTTTAATCCCTCCCTGCCCTGCTGGGGAGGGGAGTGCTGGAGCAGCTCAGCGGGCAACTGGTGCCCAGGCAAGGTGAGCCCAGCCCGGCTGCACAGAGCGCGACCCTCTCGGTCAGGAACGGGCTCGGATGAAGCACGGAGCTCTGTGGGAGCTCTCGGCCTCTCTCAGCTTCGGATTCAGCCAGGGAAGAAAAAAAAAAAAAAAAAAAGGAAAAAAAGAAGAGGAAAACTCTCCCGCAATTGGGCGGCCAGTGAGGAGGAGGAGGGAGGTTCGCTCTGTGCGCGGAGAGCTGGCCCGACACAGACCCCTAGTGACGGCAGGGCACAGGGCTGCCTGCCCCCCACCCCTGCGGCCAAAGGGGACCTCGGGCACCCCAAACCAGCAGAGGAGGAGGGGTTCGGGGGGATGCGGTGCGCAGCTCACTCCCAGCCTCATCACTCTGGGGGTTGCTTGAGCAGGGGATGGTTTGGATGAGAAACCCCAGCTCAGGGGGTTTCCTCCCTCACCTGAAGCCACTGTGGGTGTTCAGGTGTGCAAGGGGCTGCCCTCAGTGACCCCGACCATCCCAGCACAACCGGGATGGAGAAACCAACTCCCTGGGTTCGTGTGGGCTTCGATGGAGGTCAGACATTGGCAGAAAAATAGGATTAAGTGGGGGAAGGTTATTAGGCAAAATCCGTGCAATTTGTCTAATCTGAGGTGCTTATTTAACACACTAAGGAGATTATTTTGGAATATAATTTTGACTTGACAGTGACCCACTAATAAAGACTCGTTGCAGCTTTGCACAGCTCAAGCAGGAACAGGAGTCCTTCCACCGAGGGAGAAAATGGTTAATGGTTAAGCTCCATCCGTCTTAGAGGTGTTTGTCAAACTAAATGATCCTGAGATTCTATGCAAAGTGCCTGTTTAAGAGCACAGAAGGCTTTGGCCACACCACAACTGCCCTGCCCGTGCCTCACGGAGTGTGGTGGGGCTGTGTCCCCCCAAAAGCAGCAGCTGAAGGTGCCAGCAGGCGGGAAGGCGGCGGGGTTGAAGCGAGCCCGTCCTCAGCCCCGAGCCCCAGGGCTCTGCTCCCTCCCGGCTGCCGAGCCTGCCAGGGCCGCAGCCGTGCCCTGCCCTCCCCGGAGCCCCGCAGACAGAACCCCCGTGGCTCTGGGGCCGGGGATTAGGGGAGTGAAAAGCCGTGTCTGGCTCCCGCGCGGGAGCTCTGTCTCGGCACCAGATGGCATTAATGGCATTATTCTGCACGGCTTGGGGACACCCCGCACCTGCACGGCCCCACACCCCAGCTGGGGACACCGACAGGGGACAGGGGCAGGGCAGGGCACGCCCAGCACCCAAACCTTGCACGGGGTGTGACATTTGGCAGTCAGGGTCTCCTCAGAGCTCAGCTGTGAGCAGCGCAGCCCCAGGCTGGAGCCAGGAGAAGAGAATGGGCACAAAGCAGTGAAGGATGCACAGGAGCTGTGCCCTCTCTGAGCTGGGGTAGAGGGGCTGCCAGCAGCTCTCCAGACCTCCAGAGTCATTTGTTTTGGATGCTGAGTCCTGGAGCTTTGGCTTTACCCTCTCTGAGCTGGGGTAGAGGGGCTGCCAGCAGCTCTCCAGACCTCCAGAGTAATTTTGGATGTTGAGCCCTGGAGCTTTGGCTTTACCTCAGGAAAAGGCCACTGTGCCTCCTTCCTCCTGCCACTGGCCTGATGAGAGTGTCCTGCTCTCCCAGGGCAAGTCATTGTCCCCATCAGAGGGTGTCCCACGGGCAAGCCCAGCCCTTTCCCTGTGCTCCCTGGCCTTGGTGAGGAGGTGTTTGCCTTCTCCCCTGAACCAGGCAATCTCGGGGGATTTCTCTCACAGCCCCTTGAGCCATTAATCTTCTCAGAGTAAATCTTTTCTGCGGCACAAAGGGGATTGGGTAAATAATACAGCGGACAACTGGAGTGCCCTTTTCCTCTGGGAAGGCTTCCAGAGCCAAACAGCTTCCCCTCGGCGCTGGTTATTTATTCCCTGTTTGCTTTGCTGGGCTCTGGATGGACAGGTAGGAGGGAGAGGGGCTCTGGCTGGCTGTGGCTTGGCCTGTGCTTGTGTTCATCCCAAATGGAAGCGAGGAGATGAGGCAGCAGGATCAGCAGCAGCAGCCAGGGAGGAGCTGCCAGCCCTGCCCCGTGGTGCCAGGGACGCATTTCGCCCATGAGGAAACGGGAATGCAAAATGTCTCCTCGTTAGTTTAAAGAGGAGAGCAGCAAATGGTGACTAAGGGAGCCAGAGAGGAGCACTGGAGAGAGGAGAGATGGGCTGGGCTGGCGGGGAGCCAGCCACGTGCCTCAGCCTCCCTCTGCTCTGCTCTGCTCCCGAAAAGGCAGCTCATCCAGCAGCAGCACCTCGGCAGAACCAGCAGCGCTCCACGGGCTGGAATTACCCTCCAGCCCCAGGAAAGGCACTGCAGCCCCCATTCCCATGCCACACGTGCCCCAAAGAGGAGGGGAGTGGGAGTAACTGCCCAAGGCAGCGATGCTGTGGGAGTGCAGCCCAGGAGGGACAGGCTGGCTCTTCCCGTGGGATTTACAGTGGAATTCACGGTGGGACGTGGCTGGAAGCAAAGGAGGGTCCCCATGAACCCAGCCCATGTGTCTCAGGACTGCACCTTGGAATCACAGAGGTTGGAAAACCCCTCTAAGACCATCCAAGTCCATTAACCAACGCTGCCAAGGCCAGCACTAAACCCTGTCCCCAGGGGTCACATCTGTACACATCTGTCTTTTAAATCCTGCTTTAAATCCCTCCACCGCTGCCCTGGGCAGCCTGTTTAGCGCCTGGAGCTTGCTAAAACTGTGCAAAGCAGCTGGAGCTGGCGAGGCCGGGGTCCCTGCTCTCCTCCCCACACGGGCTCTCCTCGGTGAAGCCCCCTGGCCCTGTCCCCGCTCCCCCGGTCCCCGCTCAGCCGCGGAGCGCGGCGACACTAGAGGGAACCAAATCCCAGCTTCTTGCCGGAAAAAGGCTTTTCCTTGGGAAGCCGGCTTTTCCTTTCCTTGCCGGCTGCCCGGCTAGGGATTCGGGCTCGGGGCACGGGGCACGCGGAGCCCTCCGCAGGGAACAGAGCCGCAGGATGCTTTGGGATGGAAGGTTTAAGCTGTTCCCCGTTTCCGTGTCGCTGTCTGTTCACAGTCACGAGTGCCAGGGATGTTCCTGCAGTGCACGACCCAAAGGACTCGAGCAGGATGTGGTTTTAGGGTATATTGACCTGCTGGCACCTGTTTGTACAGGTTTTACTGAGGGTCAAGCCCCTGGCCACCTTCAGGGCGTTTTTCCTCCATGTGGCAGCCGCCTGCTCCCCTCTGCCACTGGGGAAACTGAGGCACTGGGGGCTGCAGCCACAGGCCAGGTGGGGTCCTTCCCCTCTCAGCATCCACACAGGGCCAGCCTTGGGGTTGGGGGCAAATTGGGAGGAGGGGCACGGGGTTCCAGGACAGGTTTTGCTGGAAGGAATCCCACCAGGGCATGCCCAGCCCTCTTCCACACAGATGTACCCAGAAATTAGCTGAAACCCATCCTGCAATTACCCCCACAGCGTGATTGGTGGGACTGGGCTGGCAGCAGGGGCTGTGCAGGACGCAGCTCTTTGTCCCTGTGGGCCAGGGTGTCCAGTGAGGGGTCACGGCGGGCTGGCCCTGCTCGGAGAGGTGCTGCGAGGGTAAGTTGGCGATGCGTGGGAAGTGCTTTGCGGCAATCGGCTCCAGACAGATAAGTAGCCCTGTTGTTTTAATGACCGCTTCCTCCGGGGATTTGTCTGCGAGGGCGGCCGAGGGCACGGGGCTGGGGCCCGGCGGGGGTGAGGTGTGTCCTGGCCGCAGGGATGCAGGCTGCAGCGCCTGTGGCCAGCACGGGGCACAGCCTGCGGCTGGGACTGGGGGTGCTGTGCCGACCCTCCCCTCGGCTGTTCTCCTCTGTGTGTCCGCAGGAGAGTGGGGTTTTGGAGTATTAGTGGGAGAATTGCCTTTAGGGGGAAACACCTCACTGGCTAACGGGACTCTGCGGTAATCCCCAGAGCTCTGGGGTAGCCTGGGGCCGAGTGTAATTCTGCCCAGAGGCAGAAGAAATGCCAGGGAAGGTGGAGATTGAAGTGGGGGGCTGTTTTCAAAGCGCTGCAGGATGCCCCATGCCCTCAGGGGAGGCAGCAGGACCCCCCTGTGCAATTTCTGCTGTGGTGAAGCACAGAGGGTCCCTCCTCCTGGAGCCTGCTGGGCTCAGAGCTGTGTGTGGGCATGCGTTGCTATCGTTTCTCCTGTGTCTCATGCAGAGTTTGGGCCAGGGAATTAATTCCTGAATGTGAGCTTCACCTTTGAACCGTGCAGCTGGGCAGGCTGCTGGCTCTGGCAGGCTGCTGGCTGCCTGGGAGCAGGGCAGTGGCTACAGACAGCCTGAGATGGCTTCTTCTCATGAGCCACTGCTGGCCTGGCTTCCTGCGAGCCGCCTGCGCTGCCGAAGAGCAGGTCAGCACTGCCCAAAGAATTACCGTGGAGATTTCCTGCCTTTCCTCATCACAGCCACACGAAGCACACGATGCAGCTCTGGTTGCTAGCAGGACACCAGCTTTGAGGGCTTTGCGCATGCAAAGGCGACACACAAACGCTTCCTGTGCGCATCCAAACGAGGGGCTTCTGTCCCCAAACGGTGCCTGGCTGCTGGGCGAGGGCTGAGACCCAGGTGTGGGCTGGCAGGAGCTCCTGCTCCGGGAGCTCTGGCTGCTTGCCCGGTGCTGCCAGTCCTGCACGTGTGCCTGGGCTCAGCGAGCTGGCAGAGGGCCTGGGCTGAGCCATCCACAGGGCCTGGGCTGAGTGATGCAAGGGGCCTGGGCTGAGCGATCCATGGGGCCTGGGCTGAGCAATCCACAGGGCCTGGGCTGAGCTATCCACAGGGCCTGGGCTGAGCGATCCAAGGGACCTGGGCTGAGCCATCCAGAGGGCCTGGGCTGAGCGATCCATGGGGCCTGGGCTGAGCCATCCACAGGGCCTGGGCTGAGCCATCCACAGGGCCTGGGCTGAGCGATCCACACGGCCTGGGCTGAGCGATCCAAAGGACCTGGGCTGAGTGATCCACAGGGCCTGGGCTGAGTGATCCACAGGGCCTGGGCTGAGCCATCCGTGGAGGAGCAAACAGGGCAGGAGTGAACGGCACCGGCGGCTCAAGGACTCGCCAGGGCTCCCCCAGTGTGAGCCGGGCTGAGCGCTCACCCTGCCAGCCTTGTTTCCACTCTGGTGCTGCTCCCAGCAGCTCCTGTCCTGGAGGAAGGAGCCCTTGGTGGGGCAGGTCAGGGTGCTGGGTTGATCCTTCGAGCTGGGCATGGTGAGGAAACTCACGAGAGCTGCTGAGCAGCCACGGGAGCTAAAAATGAACGGGTGAGCAGCATTTACTCCCCCTGCTCACATGCCTCACACAGGGATATGTGGGGCCCCGTGGGTGCTGTGCCAGCGAGTGCCCTGCCAGCCCCCACATCCCCGTTCCATTCACTCCCCAGTGTAGGAGGGTACCGATCACACCTGAGGCCGACGCGCCTTGTGCTGGTTTGCAAAGTGCTGCAGCAGGTTCCGGGGCTGGCAGCTCGCTGCGAGCAGGCTGGGCCGGGCTGTGCTGCCATCCTGCAGCAGCTGCCGGGGAGGGAAGGGGGCAGATGCCTGGCATGTGGCTGGGGCTCCCCAGAGCCCGGGCTTTGCCGCTTGCCTGGGTATGGGCCTGCATACCAATTTCCCCGCGAAGTATCAGCGAACATCTGCACGGCGATGTAGGTGGCGACTGAAATGCACCTCGGAGGGGTGTGTGGGCACCGCGTGTGCATCAGCTGCTGCCTCGCCGCCCCTCGGGACGCCGGCCAGGGGTGCGAGCGTGGGGCTGGCGAGCGGCACGTGCCCGCGTGGGAGGGCTGTGACACCCACGAGCCGCTGAGGTGGCCTGGGAACGGGCTGGGGAGGGGGTGGTGACGGCGCTACTGAGCTCGGCAGCACCGAGGAAGAGGAGGCACATCCTTGGGGAGGAGGAGGAGGAGGGGGAGGGAAGGCTGTGGTGTGGCAGACCCGCGCAGCATGGGCACGGTGTTTGCCCCTGTTTCTGCTGCTGGCAATGAGGGCTGGGCAGGGGGCAGTGGCCTCGCTGTGCTGGTCACTGAGATGACAGCGTGGCCTGGAGCAGGGAGGGGACAGGGGACACGGGGTGGGCAGGGAGGACACTGAGTCCTGGCAGCTTCTCTGTGTCCTTTGGCCATGTCCCTGCTCTGAAATGGGAACTTCCCACCCAGGGGTACCCCTCTTCAGGGGACCTCTAGGTGTGAATGCTTGCAGTGAATCCACGAGGGCTGGAAATGGCCACGGGGCTGTTGTTTTCCCAATTTCCGTGACGATAGTAGCGTTTTCAATTAAATCTAAACAGCGCTTTTTTAAAAATCCAAACGTAATGTTTTTCCTGCTGGTTGTTTTGTTTGAAATCTGAATGCTTTAATCTTTCTTTCTGTTTATTTTCCAACAAATTGGGCTTGTAAAGGCTGTTTTGGAAAGCAAAGAAAACCTGCTATAATCACTTCAAGAAAAGACACTCTGAATGCTCTAACGGTCCAGACAAATTGGCTTTGGTGTGACTAAGTCTTGGGGAGTACAAGCTTCGGCTTGAGCTAAGCCTTGGATAAATACACCCCAAAGTAAAGCATTAGCTGGTATTTGTTTGTTATTTGCTGGCTGGAGGGATGAATGTGTAATGAATCTTCTGGCCCTGTCTCGCTCGTGTCCCCTCTCACGGGAGCAGCAAGGGCTGCCGGAGCCCGGCTCTCCCACCCTCAGAAGTGTCCAAAACCACGCTGGACAAAGCTTGGAGCAACCTGAAAGGTGTCCCCGTGGTCTGCAAGGTCCCTTCCCACCCAAACCTCTGTATTGCTTTTGTCCCCAGCGCGCGGGAGGCCCGGGGAGCAGGAGGAGTGCCGGTGCGAGCCCCGGGTGGCCCAGCCGCGTTGCTCGCCCGCATCCCTGCGGCCAGGACAGGGCTCAGCCGGGGCAAGGCTGCGCGGTGCGGCTTCGCGGGGCTGGGGGAGCGCGGGGCAGCGCGGCTCGGGGGCGGCCAGGGGCTCTGCCGGCCCTTGCGCACGCCGAGGAGGAGGAGGAAGGGGCTCGGCCGGCGGGGGCCGCGGCCGCCCCCAGCCCTGCGCGGCTCGGGGGGGGCGGGCGCGGGCGGGAGCCCGGCCCACGGGCGGGAGCGGAGCGGGGCGGAGCGGGAGCGGCGCTGGGCACCTCAGCCGGGCTGGCAGCGGCGGCAGGAGCGCGGCACGCCGGGGCACCGCACCTCCGCAATTGCGCCGCAGCCCGGGGCCAGAGCTGCTCTGTATGGCATGTGGCTGGTAACTTTTCTCCTGCTGTACTCTTTGCCGAAAGGTACGTGCGGGCGGCGGCGGGGGTCCCCGGCAGCGGGACCGGGCGGGTGGCACGGGCTGCCCCCTCCCCGGGGCTCTCGGTGCTCCGTTTGGCGGTCCCGCATCTCTCGGTGCGCCCTCCCCGGGGTCCCGGGGCTCTCGGTGCGCCCTCACCGGCGTCGCGAGGGTTTCGGTGAGCCCTGCTGGGATCTCGATATGCCCTCCGCGGGGTCTCCGGGCGCTCGGTGCGCCCTCCCCGGGGTCCCGGAGCTCTCGGTGCGCCTTGCTGAGCTCTCGGTGCGCCCTCCCCGGGGTCCCGGAGCTCTCGGTGCGCCTTGCTGAGCTCTCGGTGCGCCCTCCCCGGGGTTCCGCGGCTCTCGGTGCCGCGCTCTCGCTGCGCCGCTCGGTGCGCCCTCCCCGGGGTCCCGGAGCTCTCGGTGCGCCTTGCTGAGCTCTCGGTGCGCCCTCCCCGGGGTTCCGCGGCTCTCGGTGCCGCGCTCTCGCTGCGCCCTCCCCGAGTGGCCGGGGTTGTCGGTGCGCTCTGCCGGAGCGCTCGCCCCGGACGGCGCGGCGCGGGGCTCGGAGCGCGGAGCGGGGCTCGGAGCGCGGAACGGGGCCGCTCGGTGCCGGCGCATCCCGGAGCGGCTCCGCGGCCGAGCCCCCGGGGCGGCGGGGGCGGCCGGGACCCCGCACCGACGGGCGCAGCATCCTCCGGCGGGGCCTCGCCGGGACCGAGCGCTCCGCGTCTCCCGAGCGCTTCTCAGTCTGATCCCGTCAGCAGGCAAAACCCAGCCATGCCTTAAAATTCGCATCCTTCCCCCTAGGAATGCTGTGTGAAGTGTAACCCAACGGTTTGGCATCAATCAGATGATAGATAAATCATATATGGGGGGGGGTGGGGGGGATGGGGAGAACCGCGGAACAAGCGTGTCAAGGAGACACACGCTGCAAGATTACAGATTAATTTAAAGTTGGGCATTAAGTGGATGCTGCCCACATCCAGCGAGGTGATACTCTAAGCGAGTCTCTGCTCTAGATGCAATTAAAGAGAGGCAGGAGCTGCGTGGAGCACGGGCACTTAAATCCCACTGCGTTTGTTACAACAATCGATCCGTGTTACATAAAGGAATTGCCCATTTCCGGATCTGCGGGAATTTTTAATTATGTTTCTGTAATAAATTACCTCTTTGCCCACCACCCGACCTGCGGATGCGGGTGCTGGAAGCGCCCACCTCTTGGAAAATTGTCTGCTCGGAGGATGGAAAATGACATTTGCCCTAATTATCGTCTGTGACATTTGAGAACAGCAAGGGGGAAATTTTAGGAAATGAGGAAAGTGAAAGAAAGGGGACGGAGCTGCTTCCTTGCATGAGACCTCTCTTGCTGCCCATTACCCCGTTAGCTGAATGTTAATCCAATGAAAAATATTTACTGAGGTTTAATAGGGCACCCTCTCCAGTCGTGTGGTGATGATCAATTATTCCATCAATTATTAATTATGGAATAGCTGCTTTATTCGAGCTGGGGTGAAGCTGCTTTTGGGAGCTTTACCCAAAATCGCTATTGTGCTTCAGAGCTGCTGAGCTGAACGTGCCAGCGTCTGCTTTGCTTACATTTGCATTTTTTACCGTGCTAAAAGGAAAAAAACAAACCTGGAAACAAACAACCGTCGAGGATGCCATGATTCCTTTCGACCCCCAATAGTCAAAATAATAAAGAGCTGCAGTGGTTTATTGCTTTTTGCATCTTTTCAGTCCCAGCTTCTTGGAAAAGGGATCTCTTCCCACAGAGCTATCTCTTTGGAGAGGAGCAAATTAAAAGCCTCCATTAGCACTACTCCTCGTGGCCTCATTTTACATTTTATTTCTTAAAAAAAAAAAAAAAAATTAAAAGATATCTTCAGCATTGAACAGTCCTGGTGATGCAAAGTGTTAACACGAAGCGGTTCCAGAGAGAGGACAGCAATACAATGGAAGTTTCATTAGAATAATAGGATAAAAAAAAATGAATTGCTTAATGCATGATAAACCTTTCAGATACTTAATATTTCTGGGCATCGAAGCACATCCTTTTAACGTGCTCCTGCTGTAGAACAAGAGCTCAAGTATGAACCGAAAGCAGATAAACATTTGATCCAAGGGACCCCTGAAGTTTAGAAATCCCTTGACAGGCTGTCGCTGCTTATTTCTGCCCCCGTTTATGAAATAAACAGAAACGGGTGGTTGGCAAGCGGAGAGTTGAGCAGCGAGATGGTCTGGCAGGCAGAGGGGAGGCGAGTGGTGTGATGAGGAACGGACTGGCCACAACTGAGAGGCTGGGAGCCAGGGAAGCGTCTCCCTGCGTGGTGTTGCTGGATGGCTCTGCCGCCTGATTTATATTGGCATTATATTTACATGATGTTCCCGCGCTGGGCGCAGCGAACGGTGCAGCTCGCGGTTTCTAATCTCTCCCATCTCGGCCCCCCAGTGTGGCACAGCGCTCGTTTGTCTCTGAAATGAAACATGGAAACCTCATTAAATGCACGGAGGAGAAGCCTGCAGTGCTCAGCTCCTCGCCGTGCCCGGCGCTTGTTTATCCTGCCAAAATTTCCCAGCACCAGGAGCCACCGTGGCGGCTCGCCCAGAGCCTTTACCTGCGCCTGGCGTGGGCTCTGGGCTGCCGCTGCCTTGGCATGGGGAGTGGATAAAGGCACCCTGGTGCTCCCGGGTGTTTGTCCTCTGCAGGAAGAGGCTGTGCCTTGTGCGAGGGGCGAGCGCCAGCGGTGTGCTGTGGAACAGCCCTTCTGGAGCTTGGGGCATGCCTTGGGGCAGCCGTGGCTCCAGCACCTCGCTGTTGGGGTGCCAGGATCCCTGCCCGTGTGCCCCGTGTGCCGGGGGGATGGATGGGCAGCGCTCCGTCCTTCTCTGGAGCAGCTGGCGAGCCGAGGGCGAGAATAAAGCTGGAAGTCTTTGTGGCAGGAATTGTGACATGGCAGCAGGCGAGGCTGAGCCGCGCCTCGGGTGACATGGAGGCACCTGGCAGCCGAGCGGGCAGCGCGTTACACCGTGCCACTTCCACGGCGGGCACCAAGGAGGAAGGCTGCTGTTCGGGGAGGACGCGCAGGGGCAGCTCTGGGTGCAGAGCGTTCCTCGCCTCTGGAATCTCGCTGGTAGCCAGCTCTTGGTCTTTACATAATCAGGGTTTGGGAGTCACCCTCTCCCTGCTCGTGGATCCCGCAGAAACATCCCCCAGCACGCGCAGGCTGCCGCCATCATCCGCCGGCAGAGCCGCACCAAACGTTCAGGAATTCCATTTCCAGGCTCGTGCTCCTGCCTGCTCCCAGCTGCGCCTGGGAAGGGCTGCGGCAGCTCCTGGCCCTGAGAGGGGAGCCAGCACGGCTCGGAGGGGACGGGGAGGAGGTGAGGAGCTGGCAGGGCTTGCCCAGGTGTGCTCTCCTGTGGTGGCAATCCTGCTCTCCACCTTGCAAAGCCACCGAGCGGGTTGTGATGCCCTGGGAGCGTGGCCTGGCCATTGTGGAGGGAGCCCAAGGCCAGGCGTGCGTGGCCTCTGGTGTGTCACCTTGCCCACCCCTCGTGCCCTCTCCTTTGACCTCCCTGGGGACACGGTGCTGTCACTCTGGCTGGGTAATGTCACCGATGTCCCCTTGGGACCTCAGGCGTTGTGTTCAGCGTGGCCAAGGCGTGGAGGTGGCTCTGGAGGGAGAGGGAGGGGCCCTCACCTGTGGCCCCTGCGCTCGTTCCTCACCCCCAGAGCTGAGGGTCCCCAGGCTGGGGGGCTCGGGAGGTGGGGCAGGGCTGGGGGATGTCCAGCTCTGGGTCAGCCCTGTGTGGACAGTTTGGTGGGGCTGGTGCCTCTCAGGAGCAGCCACGGGAGGTTCCGGAAGCAGGAATCCAGCCAGGAGAGCTTTTTTTCCCAGGCAAGGGTTACAGCCTCAGCCTGGGTGCTGTCGTAATCGCTGGAGGTGGTTCAGGCCCTAATTTCCATGCAGATGCATTAAGGAGCAGGCTCTTGGAGCACATTTGAGCCGTGCCCTTACCCACAGAGGACCAGAGGCAGCCTCTCCTTTGCTCCTTCTCTGCTTTGTCACCTCGGGAAGGACCGTGGTGCTGGAGCCAGAGGGGCTGTGCCACCAGGGTGGGACTCGTGTGGAGGCCAAATTGCAGTGCCAGGGCAGGGAAGATGCTGTGGCAGGTACCTGCTGCTGTGCTGGGCACCAGCTGAACGCCCCAGGCCCTGCTTGGCATTTCCTGACACGATTTCCACCCCCCTGAGACCGGTTCCCGAGGGGCACAGCGTGCAGGAGTCACGGTTTAACCCTCAGGGCTGGCACACGCTGGGGAGGTGACACCCCGGGAGGATGTGCTGCTCTCCCAGGCACCCCTGAGCTCCCCTCGGAAGGGACCAGCCCCGGCTGCTTCCCTCCTCATCCTTCCACGGCGCTTGGCAGTGCCACTTCCCGCTCCATCAACCCCAAGGTCGCTCCCTCCGCTGGCACAAAGGCTGTGCAGGTGTGCTGGGGATGAGGGCTGGGAGGGAGCTCGCTCAGGGCAAGGCCTGAGGCTCCTCCAGCGTTCCCCAGGCGCAGGCAGGGTGTGATGGAATCACTGTCCTCTCTTCAGCACGGAGGAACCATCAGGACTTGCCACCTACCTGTAATTCCCGGTGCCAGGCCTTGGTCCGCTCTCTCCTTGAGCAGGGCAGGTGTCAAACACCCTTAATGAGGATAATAAATGAGCTGCGAGGTGGCCATTAGCCTGCTGCTCTCCTCAGCATCCCTGCAGCCGGCTCGGGAATCCCTGCCGGCCCTTCCAGCCCCTCTGGAGCCCCACGGGTGGGGTTTTTCCAGGGGGGAGCCCCTCGGAGCAGGGCTGGGGTCACCACCAGGATCAGGAAGGGGCTCTCAGAAAACTGCTGCCAGCGGGGTAAGGTGACCCCCAGTCCAGTGCCTGCCCAGGGGATGGCACAAGACACCAATTGCTCAGCATTTCCCCGGCTCTGTGAGGTTTCCCCCCAGCTAAAGCACCGTGCTCAGCTCTGAGGGGCTTGCTGGCTTTGGGTGGGCTCGGGGCTGGCTGGTGATGGGCATGCACGGAGAGCAGGAAAAGCCTCTTATCTCGGGAGGAAGAGCCCTGGCTGGCACGGAGCCGGCCCTTGTCTGAGACTGCTCCTAAATCTGCTTCTTAGGATGGGCTCTTCTGGGAGGAAAGAACCTGGGAGGTTTTGTGCTGGCATTGCTGAGCTGCTCGGGCAGGGCACACTCCTGCCCCTCTGCCAGACATGGTGACACATCCTGGGGACAGTTTGTGGCCCCTCTCTGGAGGAAGGAGGTGCTTGCAGAACAGCCCAGTGCTTTGCTGTGTCACCGAAGGCGCTGGAGCTTGGCAAGTCCAGCCATCAAAACTAGTAAATATTCTGAAGGGATGATAGCAAAATGACTTGCTTCTCCCAGCTCGAATAGAGATATTAATATTTCAATAGCTCTAGGTTGTAATTTACCACAATTTAGGAAGATTGAGCTCTGATAACTTCAAGCACCTGCCTTTCAGAGCCAGCCTGTGTCCAGCCCTGTGCTGGGCTCGGTGCAGCTCCCAGCTGGAGCCAGGCTGGGCTCCAGGCTGCCTTCCCAGCAGAAACTGTTCCATCTCAGCTCTGCCAGCCTCCTCCTCTCAGGTTCATGTGAATTAATGCCCTCGATATGTAGGTTAGGGTCAGCACAGCTGACCAGATGTGAGCAGTGATTTCTGGTTTAAAAATATTGCTGTGCTATTTCTAAATTTTTAATCTCTCCCAGTGATTTGGAGACAGTTTTATGAAACATGGAATTAGGATGGTGCTCAATGCTAAATGGTAAAGGAGATTATGAGGATTTAACTCTATACGTCTGTCACATAACTATTGCCAATCCCATAACCTCCATTTTCTATTAGAAATCCCTTTCCCCCTTTGACCCGAAAAAGCTTTATGGGTAATCTGAATTTCTCTGTTTATGAGGTATTTTTCCACTCCCAGCCCCTCACCCATCCAGCTCTGAACCCTCCTGGTGCTGCTGAGGGTGAAGATGTTTCCCTGGCAGGTTCTGGGTGCTCCAGGAGCCTTCTCGAGCTGTAATGCGGGATCTGGGGTGAGATCCTGGATGGAGCACGGGGCACAGCCAGATGTCCTTGGTCCAAAGCCCGGCTGAAGGTGGCTTTTGCTGTGCCCTGGCTCCAGCCATCTTCTGCTCAGCTCAGGCTCAGCCACAAATAGCTCTGTGCTGCTCGTGCAGGCTTTGTTTCCCTTCCTCTGCCTGCAAGTGTGCGTTTTTTTTCCCTTTCATGTATTTGGGAGAAGCACCGCGCTGCTCGGATGAAGGGAAATGCTGATTCATGACGACAAACCAGCCTGGAGATGTCACAAAATGACATCTGCGGGGCCCAGCGGTGGCCCCGTGGCTCTGCAAAGGCTCAGCTGGAGTTTTGCTCCTCTGTCCGTCCGTCTTTGGTGCTCCTCAGCCAGGGAGGGAAAAATAAACGGCTTTGTCTCCTTCCACCCGTGTGTGGACACAGGGAACCGGTGCGCGGCGACACGAGGAGATGGTTTCGTGACCTCTAAATTGGTTGTCTCGTGTGGTGGCACAGCTGGGCCTGACTATCAGCTCATCCTTTCTCTGGCACAGAGGGCTCCGAGTGGGCACAGCAGGAACCCTGGTGGTTTATGGGGACGATCCTGTGCGGTGCACACAGAGAGCGAGAGTCAGGTGCCGAAAGAGGCACCTGTGAACTTGTACATCCAGCTGGGAGAAGCATGGAGAGGACTCTGCTCCAAGAAGGGCTGAGGCGTCTCGGGGTGTGCCATCCTGAGTGGGTCGGGCTGATGGCACCAAGGCAGGATGGGCACCTGGCTGGAGAAGCTTGGCACGGCGACGGAGCGACCGTGGCCGCTCAGCCAACCCTTCCTTGGGCCAGCGGAGCCCGGGCGCGTGGGTGAGGCTTTCCTTCTCCCCTCCGCTGCCGTCCCCTCCTCCCCAAGTTAGGAATCGAGGTCAGGGAGGGTCCCCCGTGGCTCGTTCTGAACCGGCGGCACGGTGCTGATCTGCTTATTGGCTCTGCGGCACCGCGGGCGTGCGCTCAGCCGCGCTATTAATACACCCGCCGAGGGCCCTTCCCAGATCCCTGTCCTTCCGCCCACTTGGAAAGAGTGCAGCTAAAAAAAGAAAGCGGATCTAAGTGACTGGGGGCCTCCTCTCCCTTATTTATAGCCAATTTTGCCAGCTTGGGTTGGGAAGGAGGAGCTCGTGGTCCTGGAGAGTGGGCAGGAGTTGGGGGCAGAGGTCCGTTCCCTACTTCCCATGAAGTTCTCCAGTGGTGAGAGCTGCTCCTGGGCATGCAGGTGGCCACAAGCTCTGCCTGGACTGTGTCCCTGAGCCCACCTCAGCCCTCGTTTGGGTGCCCAGGAGAAGCTCAGGCTGAGGGCAAGGTGGATCTGAGCTCCCCTGCCTGTGGCTCTGGGAGAGGGGAGCAGCTCTGATCCCGGTTTTCCATCCCTCTCCTGGTTTGGAGGCAGTGGTAGGGTGGCAGGGGAGGTCTCTGCCCTGCCTGGCAGTGGTGGGCACTGGGTGTGCTGGATGGGGCCGCTCTGGGCTGGGGGCTCACAGGAATGTCGGGGCTGGCAGGAGGAGCAGTGTTGGTGGCAGTGCTTGGCGTGCTGTCCTCGGGGCCCTGGGTGCTCGGTGCCAGCTGGGCACCCCTGGGGAAGCCTCGGGGGCTGCCCGGGGTGCCCATCCCCGCCTGCACAGCCCCTGGCTGTCCTGCCGAGGTGCCTGTGATCCCTGATCCGTGCTGGCAGCAGGAGCGCTGGCCTGTGAAGGTGGCCTGTGTGCTTCCAGCCGTGCACGGATGCTCTGCGCTCCCCTTCTCCGCACGCAGGGCTCAGGGGCTGTGCTGGGGGTTCTCTGTGCTGGGGGTTCTCTGTGCCAGGGGGGTCCCTGTGCTGGGGGCTCTCTGTGCTGAGGGGTCTCTGTGCCAGGGAGGTCTTGGTGTCAGGGGGGGTCTCTGTTCCAGGGGAGGGGTCTCTGTGTCACGGGGGTCTCGGTACCACGGGGATCTCTGTGCCAGGGGTGTCTCTGTGCCAGGGGGAGGGGTCTCTGTGTTATGGGGGTCTCTGTACCAGGGGGATCTCTGTGCCAGGGGGTCTCTGTGCCAGGGGATGTCTGTGCCAGGGAGGTCTCTGTGCCAGGGGGAGGGGTCTCTGTGCCAGGGGGTCTCTCTGCCAGGGGGATCTCTGTGCCACCAGGCCCGGCGGTCCCCGCAGTGACCCCGTGCCGTTGTGGCCTCTGCTTTGCCCACAGCACGCGCTGAAGATGTTGGAACCAGCCTCTACTTTGTGAACGACTCCCTGCAGCAGGTGACCTTCTCCAGCACAGTGGGGGTGGTGATCCCCTGCCCGGCAGCAGGGTCACCCAGCGCCGTCCTTCGCTGGTACCTGGCCACAGGTGATGACATCTACGATGTGCCCCACATCCGGCATGTCCATGCCAATGGGACTTTGCAGCTCTACCCCTTCTCGCCATCAGCCTTCAACAGCTTCATCCACGACAACGACTACTTCTGCACCGCAGAGAACTCGGCTGGCAAGATCAGGAGCCCGAACATCCGTGTCAAAGCAGGTAGGAGCTGCCTGTGGGGGCTGCGCCGTGCACGGGGGGCTGGTTCCTCCCTGCTCTGCTCCGTGGGCTGCCAGGGGCCCCTCAAATGCCAGGCTGCCCGCCTTGGGTTCTTGCAGCAGGATGGAGCAGGGAGAAGGGCAGAGCACTGGGTGGGATGTGCAGCTTGGAGGTGTCCAGTGGGTGTCTGGAGGACGTGGTGTGGCTGCAGCCTGGTGGCAGGAGAGTTCCTCTCCTTCTGAGCCAGGATTGTCTCACCCAACCACTTTTCCCAGCTGTGGGAGGGGCTGGGCCACATCTGTCAGTGCTGGGGGCCCCCTCAGTGTCCCACAGCCCAGTTCCCACTGCAGCACCCAGCCTCAGCTTGCCAAGGCTTATTAAGAACAAAAAAAAATTAAATAAATAAAAAAAGGAGGAATATGGCAAAGAGCTGATTCCAAAAGCCATTATAGTAAATTATTGACCAGGTTGAGGAGGGCTAATAGCCCAGGAATGGCTTCATTATGTAACCTATTAAAAGTGGGGCTAGCAGAGGGAACGTGACAGAAGTGACTACAGGGTTTTTTATTTTAATACCTTGTACTGTGGAGTAAATTGGTATTAACCCCCTTCTGCAGAGTGAATTATTTACCAGCACTCTCAGGTTACCTATAAACCACAGCGTGCTGGAGGAGCAGATGGGGTGTAGTAAATGTGGAGCTGCTGCTCTCCTGGTGTGGCTCTGCTGGGATCCCTCGAGCCCAGAGCTGCCCTGGGATCACAGAGAGGGAATCCTGGCTCTCACCCGGCTCTCCATGCAGGGCTGAATGCAGCCCTGCTGCTGGGCTGGCAGCTCAGCCTCCCCAGCATCAGCAGATGTGGATGTCCAGTGGGGCCACCAGGATGTCTCCAGCTCCTGGAGCTGCTCTGCCTTTCTGGCACTGGAAATGGTGGTGGAACATTCCCCAGCTGCTGCTCCCTCCTGGCCATCCCACATCCCAGTCACTCTCCAGTGCTTCCTAACAGCAGTGCAGCACAGAGAGCCAATTACAGCTGGAGAAAGCAAGAAATAAAATAAAATGCACTGGAAACTGAAAATATGAGGGGAAAAAAAATCTCTGGAAGTCTTGGGAAAGCTGTTGGCGAGCGCATGGAGCAAATTTCTCCAGCCAGGGGAGAGGGTTACGTGGGCTGGTTGTGGCTGTGTGCTGCCCTCCTGGGGGTTATTCCCAAAATAACCCCTCCTGGGGGTTATTCCTGCTGGCAGGAGCCCTGGCTGTGGGGCTGGCACAGGTCAGGGGCTGTGCCCAGGGTCTGTCCCCAGCTGGGGTGCTCGTGGTGGCAGGGAGCATTCAGGATGCTCCTCGTGGTCCCTGCTGGCCTTTAAAGCCTGTGAATAAACCTCAGCTCCAGGTGATTAAGGAAGCTTTTGCTGGTTAATCTGCTTTGGCTCTTGCATCCCCTTTCCGTGCAGCTTCTCCCTGTGCCCTTGTGGCACATCTCTGAGCAGGGAGCCCTGAAAGCCCAGAAAGCAGGCTGGGAATGCTGGGCCTGGCTGTGTGAGGTGTGGGATGTCCACAGGCACTTCCCACCCAGGGAAAACACCTTCCTTCTGGAAAGGAGGGTTTTCCTTCCTTCTGGGGCTGCTGAGGTTTCTTTCCTTCCTCCTGGGGCTGCTGGGGGCTTTGTTGAGCTGCTCCTGCCCTGGCCAGTTGTCAGATGACAAAGTGAACGTGTATTTGTCACGATGGCAATGTCTCCACGTCCTGCAGGGCACAGTTTTTGTCACTGCAAAAATGGTGCTACCCTCAACTGCATTTTGTACTTAAATTTCAGGAGTTTGTGGTGTCTGTGTTGCTGGGGTGGGTGACGTCTCTTTGTCTTGCTGGAGAGGCTGAGGTGGGTGCTGCTGGAGCACTGCTGCTGGTCCAGGGAGCAGCACGGAGCTGTCAAAGGGATGTGCATCTCCCTGAGAAACAGGGCACGTGCTGGCAGCATGGAAAGTTGTCATCTGCTTGCCTCAAATGCTCCTGCAGTGGCTTCAGGGGGGTCCCAGGCTCTGTGCCACGAGCTGTCTCTCCCAGGATGCATTTTCAGCATCCAGGGGTGAAATGCACATTACAACTACAAAATGTCACGGGTCCCCACACTGAGTCTGGCAGGCTCAGGTGACACTGGGGCACTGTGGCAGGTCCCAGCAGCAGCACCTGGGCCAGGTGTGCCTCTGTCCCAAGCCCAGCAGCGCGTTCCCCAGCAGAGAATCCCCTCCTTCCCCGGGAAGGTGCCTGGGATGGAAGCGGCGTGTGGCTGGGTGGGTTGGTTTGTTTGGGAAACGTGGGATTCTAGCAAAAGGAAGTGTGTTTTCCTCCAGCACTGTCATGCTACCAACCATCTGCTTTCCTCCACAGTTTTCAGGGAACCGTACACCGTTCGGGTGGAGGACCAAAGGTCGATGCGTGGAAACGTGGCTGTTTTCAAGTGCCTCATCCCCTCCTCAGTGCAGGAATACGTTAGCGTTGTATCCTGGGAGAAAGACACCGTTTCTATCATCCCAGGTAAGAGAGGAGCACCTCTTCTCTTGGAAATCTCACCTGCTTTGCCACGTGGGATATTTGCTGTCGTGGAGGGTCTGGTTTTTGGCTTGTTGTCTGTGTCTTGCTGCCCAGCAAAGGCTTTCATTGGTGATTTTGCAGCTCCAGGCTGGACAGTGCTGCTGGTGAGAGCAGAGGTGAGGTGCCCAGGCTCTCCTGGGTGCCCTGGCCGTGTGTCCCCGGGGTGAGCAATGCTCAGTGTAATTTTGGCAGCGCCCATCCTGGTTTCTGCAGGGTGTGTTGGGTACCTGGCACTGGCACCTGGACAGCAGGGACAGCACCTGCCCGTGCTGTCCGTGTCTGACTGCTGCACCAGGGCTGGTGTTTGTCTTGTCAGGATGATGCTCCAGTCAAAACTCCACCTCTTCTTGTCAATTTTCACAACTGATTCGACCACGGGAAGGGTAGCTTGGTCAAAATGCCATCACCTCCCTTTTCCCTGTGGTGGAACCTGCTTGGCCTGCCTGTGCCATGTCCCTGCCTCGTGGCCTGGGCCGTGTCCCACTGCGAGCTGTGGGGAAGGGGCTGTGGGAGGGACAGCACCCCTCACCTCTGTGCAGGGACTCTGCAGGGCCGGCTGGTTTCCCCTGGGTATTTCCCTGTGGTTTTTTGGCAGCTGTTCCTGCCTGGCTGTGGCAGGCTCTGGGCACAGCTCCCTGTCCCCGTGTTCCGGGGTGACCTCGTGGCTCCTCCGCGGAGCCGCTATCGACGCACAGCGTGTGCGAGCTGGTAGTGAAGCAATCAATAGCTGCTTCCCCCGGGGCATCCAGAGGGAATTAAAGGATTTTGCCCAAAGTGAGCTCTCTGTGCTTGATATTTGCTCACAGGTCAGAAAGCGCCGGTGCTGCTCCACGGGGAGCAGAGGCCTCCAGGAGCGGGGCTGGGGCTGCAAGAGGAGCTGAAGGAGCAAAGTGCTTCACCCGGAGGGGGTGACCCGTTCTCCTGGGGCTGTGGTGACCCTTGCTGGTGGGCTGTGCCCCCTGAGTGCAGCCAAGGTGCCTGGAGGTGCCTGGGCTGGGCAGGCACCCTTTGGCAGGGGCAGATGGGCACCGTGCCCTTGCCAGGCAGTCTGTGGGTGTGGGAACACGAGGTGGATTCCTGGGAAGGAGGAGCTGGCAGTGCCCATCCCCTGGGGTGCTCCTGGTGCGTTTTGGGCAGTGCAGGTGATGCTCTGCCCGCCGTGGCTGGGTGGGACTCAGGTCCATCACAGGGCTGTTTCCTCCGTGGTTTGGGGATCTTTTGCTCTGGGATTCTGGAGGATGGAGCCCGTGTGGCCGGCGGGCTCAGCGGTGTGTTTGCCAACTGAGCATCCCAACCAGATCGTGTGATCCCAACCAGACTCGTTCCCCAGTTTGCTGTGGCAGTGGATTTTTTAATATGATGATTTAATTAGGGTGGAACGATTTTAACATTCTAAAGCAATAATTACCCTAAAGACAGAACATATAAATTGTGTTACAGTGCAGAGTCAACACAAGCAAACATGTTTTGCCGTTGGATTACAAATATAGTATCTGCCTGAAGCTTTTTTTTTTGTTGTTGTTGCTGGTGTGTTAGAGCTAAAACTGGCTTTGCTGTTACCAAAAATATGTTTTTCCCTGACCTCTGTTGAACCTCTGCGTCTGCCCTGATTCTGAGCGAGGAGGATGAGGGGAGGGGAGGGGTGGAGGTGAGGAAGGCTGGGCTGTGCTGCTGAGGCCCCTGCTGGTCACAGCGGAGGGTTCTGCCCGGTGAGAACCGGGTGTGCAAGGATGGCAGCAGCGCACCTGAGCTCTGAGCTGGGCTCACAGCTGCCTCTGGAACTGCTGCTCTCTCCTGACTCCAGCCTGCCAAACCTGCTGCTTTCCCCAAAACTTTGCTCTAGTGCTCCCTGCGGAAGGCTGGGCATCTTCCCAGCAGGGGAGGAGCAGTCCTGACGTGCAGAGCAGGGAAAATCTCCATCCAGACTTCTTGGTGGCACAGAGCTCTTTTTAAGTGACTGTTGTCACTCTAAATGTCTTTTCCCCAACCGAACCAAAACACCTGCAGCTGAGAAACAGGGGCAGAGAGTGCTTCCCCTGGGGCTGCTCTTGTGAACTCAGCCTCTGCCTCCACGTGTGGCTGGAGGGAACATTTTGAGCTTTCTAGGAAGAAATTCTTCTGTGGCACAGGTTGTCCAGAGCAGCTGTGGCTGCCCCATCCCTGGCAGGGTCCAAGGCCAGCTTGGACAGAGCCTGGGACAGTGGAAGGTGTCCCTGCCCATGGCAGGAGGAGGAACAAAGTGGACTTTAAGGTCTCTCTGCTCTTGTGAACTCAGCCTCTGCCTCCACGTGTGGCTGGAGGGAACATTTTGAGCTTTCTAGGAAGAAATTCTTCTGTGGCACAGGTTGTCCAGAGCAGCTGTGGCTGCCCCATCCCTGGCAGGGTCCAAGGCCAGCTTGGACAGAGCCTGGGACAGTGGAAGGTGTCCCTGCCCATGGCAGGAGGAGGAACAAAGTAGACTTTAAGATCTCTTCCAACACAAATTGTTGTTTAATTCTGTGACTGAATCATCTTTTTTTTTTCCTAATTGGGATCACAGGGCTCCCAACCTCTGGCATTTTTTCAGCCAGAAGTTGTTGCTCTTTTGGTGGGTGCAGAACCTTGGTGGTGCCTTGCTGGTGAGAGCTGCTGCCTCCCTGCTGGGCTGTGGGTGACAAGTTGTGCTGTTTGGTTAACTTGGCAATGCCGTAACATACCCCAAAATCAAAGATAAACTCTTTATGGCAGGTTATCCCACACCTAAATCATCATTAGTGCAGCTCATTTTTGTTTAGTGCCCACCTGACTGTGCTGCTGTGTGTTTAGAGAAGTCAAGGGTTGCAGAGAAATTACAGGGCTTTCAAAAACCCATTTGCCTTGCTGGTGCTCACATCAGAATCAATCTTGCCTCGTGTTGCAGCCTTGCCACAGACACAGCCCCGCTGCCAGGCTCTGCTGCTGTGCCCGGGAGGGCAGCAGTGGTGACAGGACAGGGCTGGGGGGACAATCACACCTCAAAGCAGCTGCTCCTGCTGCATCTTGGTGTGTGTTGAGGGGCTGGCCAGCAGCACAGCAGCTGAGCAGAGAGTTTTACACACCCCTCACCCCTCTCCCATGGAGTGAGAGTGAGAAAATCCTGCTGCAAGCTGCTTTAGGACTCAACATTGTAAACAGCTTTTCTTTTGTTATTTTATTGTTGTTTCGTGTGGCAGTGTGGAGCCCAGGTGTGTGGGCACTCCAGGGGCGCCTGTCCAGCTGCAGTTTGCAAAAACAACACAGGGAGCTACTGGTGACAGCACAAAGTGGGGTTTGAGCCGTTTCAGCCCCTCCTCAGCTGTTGCCAGGTGTGCATTTGGGCACTGCTTGGCTTTTACAACCCCCTGAGCACACACCAAACCATCCCCAGCTGGCTCAGGGGTGTCACTGTGTCCAGCTTTGCCTTGCTGGGCACAAATATCACTTTTCCAGGCTGTGCCAGGGGGAAAAACAGCTCTGGGGCTGAGGGCAGTGGGGTTTGGAGGCAGGGAGCATTGCCAGCCTGGCAAAGCCCGAGCTGAACTGTTATTTGCTGCTTCAGTGTTGTGTACTTGATAGGTGGTGTTGGAAAAATTCTAAATAGAGCACTTGTCAAGGTACCAGCATTTCTAAGGGTGCTGCCTTTGTCAGCAGCCTAATACAAATCCTCTGAGGATGTACTTAGTCACTGGTTATCCACAAAGCCTTTTCTCTGGAAAGCAAAACGTAAAGCTTGCCAGAAGGAAGGAGCTGAAAAAAAAAAAAAAAAAAAAAAAAAAAAAAAAAAAAAAAAAAAAAAATTGCGGAAAAAAAAAAGAAAAAAAAAAAAAAAAAAAAAAAAAAAAAAAAAAAAAAAAAACCAACCAAAATTGAGTTCTGTGAAGTTTTAGACATGTTTTTGTGTGTGTGTTGTGGGCTGAGCCTTTCAGGAGTTTCCAAAAGATCTCTGCCTGAGTTAATCTGTGGTGCTGCAGCTGTGAGTGTCACTTGGCCTGCGTGGCCCTTTCTGTCCCATCCTCAGATGTCCCCAAGGCTGGGTCTGGGGTCCTGAAACTCCTCAGAGCAGCTCTTTGGTGCTTGGGCAATGAAAGGGCAGCAGCTCCTCACGGTTCCATGCAGTCCATCCCCCCAGAAATGTTCGCTGTCCTCTGCTCACCTGGCCAGGGATGCACTGTTTTTCTCTGAAATTACAGAAGTGGAACAGCACATAAACGCCACTGTAATCCATCCCAGGATGTGGGGAGTCCAGGGACGAGGCAGGAGGCTGGATTTCTGGGATTTCGGGGGTTTTTGGGGTTTCTGGGGTTTCTGGGATTTCTGGAGTTCAGGGATTTCAGGGATTTCTGGGGTTTCTGGGATTTCTGGGATTTCTGGGATTTCTGGGGTTTCTGGGATTTCTGGGGTTTCTGGGATTTCTGGGATTTCTGGGGTTTCTGGGGTTTCTGGGATTTCAGGGGTTTCTGGGATTTCTGGGATTTCTGGGATTTCTGGGGTTTCTGGGGTTTCTGGAGTTCAGGGATTTCAGGGATTTCTGGGATTTCTGGGCTCAGCATTCCCCCTGGGTGGGCGCTGCGTGCCGAGGGGCACGGGAGGGGGGTGACCCTGCACCCGGATAATTCGGCATTGTCCTTGTGTCAATGGGCTCATTCTGGGGGACATCAGGCTCCTGTTCCTGGGGAAAAGCTGGAAGCCGGGACAGAACAAACAGGGCCAGGAAAAGCTGCCCTCGTTCGTGCGTTTGGCTCGCAGAGAGCTCTGGCAGAGGGGACTTGCTGCGGGTCGCTGTTTTGGGTGGGTTTGGCCCCAAAGTGTGATGACCCCGGCTGGTTTAAAGCGGGAGGCTGTGAGCTGGAGCGGGCCACCCCGCTGCCGTGTCCCTGCTGTCCCCTGCCTTGTCCCCTGCTGTCCCCCGGGGCTGAGCGCGGCGCTGGCGGCTGTGACCCGCTCCGGGACAGGGGGGACCCTGCTCCCTGCGGGTGTGTGCGGGCACAAACCCCCTCTTGGGCACTCCTCTGGGCACAGGGCTCGGCCTTTCCAGCTGCGTGCTGTGCCCCGAGCCCGGGCAGGGACGGGCAGAGCGGAGCGCGGAGCCGCCGGATGGGATCGGAGCGAGCGGCATCCTGTCCTCGCCTGTCCGCGGGGCCGCAAAACCTCTCCCCCTGCCGGCCCCGAGATCGCCAAAGGTGTCCTGGCTTCTCCCCCACCCCTTGCCACCCTCTCTGGCTGCGACATGTGCCCAGACCTGTTACAGAGGGAAGTAGCTCCAGGCGTTATTCTCACCAAGTGGGGTGAGATTCTGTCTGAAATCATTTCATCCTTCCCCAGAGACTTGGCGTGAATTTTATCTAATCGCCATGGCAACAGATAAAAAAAGGTGTGAGCACATCTCCTTTTGCTGTGATAATTCAGATTTATATATTCAGATCAGATTGGAGTTAGAGATTTTAAAAGGAGCAGATGCAGCAGAAGGTGTGACTGCAAATAATGTGGCGAGAACGTTTGATGATCCTGCCCTTTAAGAGGGGAGAGCGCTTTCCCGCAGGTTTTTTTGGAATATAATTATTCCATCAAATCCACTTTAACAAGGACTCATTATAGCCCTGATAATGCAGAGTCACGTTGGAGACAATCTCCACACGCATGCACACACGGCGCACGCAGGGACCACAACAAGTAAACAGCAGCCTGGGCACAGCCCCGAGCCCAGCGGCCACCCCGCTGTCCCTGTCACCTCCTGCTGCCCCAATCCCGCAGCTCCCAGCCTCGCCAGCCCTGCAGCAGGACCCGGGTGGGGGTTTGGTGGCGCTGAGCTCCGCCTGTCCCAAACCAAAGCTGTTGGCAGCTTCTGCTGTGCTGTGGCAGCGCCTGCGGGAAAGGGGAGCTCTGGCTGAGAGCAGCGAAAGGAATCACACACTCCCGGGATGGTTTGGGCTAGAAGCGACCTCAGAGAGTCTCATCCCATCCCTGCCACGGGCAGGGACACCTCCCGCTGTCCCAGGTGGCTCCAAGCCCTGTCCAGCCTGGCCTTGGGCACTGCCAGGACGGGGAGGCACGGCTGCTCTGGGCACCTGTGCCAGGGCCATGCTTTAGGGCACCTCCAGCCACCCTGAGCAGCGGCTGTGCCGCAGGGAAGGGATGAACAGCCAGCAGAGAGAGGGTGGGATGGGTGCCTGAGGGTCTGGATGTCCCACGGGAGGCAGGTGGGCTGTAAATCTCCTCCTAGAGAGAAGGAGGAGGGAGAGATCAGCTGGAGGGGATGTGTGGAGGAAGGATCTGCTGATCTCCTGGGTGCCAGGGTGACCCTTTGTGCTGGGATACAGCGCTCCAGTCACACTGGGTGGCACACAGGCTTTCCAGGCAGTGGCCAGGAAGGTGGGGACAAGAGGGAAGTCCCCTGGAGCACCCCACTGGTGGCATGGGGAGAAGGGGAGTGATGTGGGCAGGAGGGGGCTGGGGCTGCTGAGCCTTAGAGGTGTCTGAGCTCCCCTGGAGTCACTCAGGAACTCTGGGAGAGTGCCCTGCACATCCCTGTGAGAGGATCCTGTGCTCTGCACCAGCCTCAGAGAAGGTTGTGGGGCACAGCTCGCAGTGGAGCTGAGCTCTGTAATGAAACCTGGAGCCTCACGTGCCTCGTGCACCTTGCTGAGCCCAGGACCCTCCTGCCTGACCCCAGAGCCAAGCCTGGAGCATCTGAGTCCCTGCTGAATCACAGGGGCCGTGCTCTTGTGTCCCTGTTCACGGGGCCCTTGCTAAATTCCAATGCTTTTGTGCATTTTAAAGACCTTCCTGCTGGTGGAGAGATGAAATCCTCTGGGATGGGAGTTTCTGGAAGGCACTGGAGCAGCCCAAGCTGAGGCTGTGCTCAGCACTCCACTCACTGGCCAGGACAATGTGGGTGCAGGGCACAGGGGGCTGGGGGCTCTGTAGGGGGTGCAATCCACGATCAGCCATGGGCCACATCCAGCACTCTGCACTGGCCAGGACAATGTGGGTGCAGGGCACAGGGGGCTGGGGGCTCTGTATGGGGGTGCAACCCACGATCAGCCATGGGCCACCTCCAGCACTTTACCTCGAGTGCTCTGCAGGCTGCTACCAGCCTGATGGGCTTGGAATGCTCCAAAATCCACATGAAAATCCCAGAAGAGTGTAGAAACACAGAATATGGGGAGCTGGGAGGGACCCACAGAAATGCAGCTCGTTGCTCTGCTCAGGACATCTCTGAGGACATCCCAAAAAACCACCAGAGCCAGCTCAGAGAGATGGGCTTGCTGGCATGTGCAGGTTCTCCAGGCACATGGAGAACACTCCTGTCCTTTTCTACCTCTACTTAAATGTCACCTACGAGGGAGGAGCTGGCTGCTGTCCCGCTGCCCCAGCTCTCCCCCGGGAGCAGAGCCTGCCCGGGCAGTGATTGCTACAGCCAAGCCCAGTGATGTGAGAGCTGCACAGGTCAAAGCTCTTCCCAAACCACACGTCTGTGTGAGCCTGAGCTCCTGCCCCCGGGGCCTGCGAGGGACAGGAGCTGCAGCACGGCTGAAGCCAGCACCTCTCGTGGTGTGCAGCTCACCCCAGAGGGGGCTGGGGGCTCGCGGCCAGGGGAGGGGGTGCTGTGGGTGTGCATCCCCCTCCCCCTGCTGCCCGTGCAGCCGTGCACATCCCCAGATGCAGAAACAATCGCGGTCATTATTCCTGCCATGGTGACAGTGACAGTGGCAGAGATGCCAGCTTCCTCACACAGACGGCTTTATTTCATCTCCTCTGCTTTTCAAAGCCTCTTTCATTTTGTATGAGGAGACAGATGTGAAGGGCTGCAGGCTGATAAATTCTGCTGTCTTATGAAAAGAGAGGGTGGGTTTTTGTTGTGGTTGCAGCTCTTCCTCCCTCCCTCCCTCCCCAGCTCCCTCCCTGCCACCTCTTGCTGTCAGGGCGCTCCCTGCTCCAGGCAGGGGACACTGCCTGGTGTCACCTCTCTGGCACAGGCAGGGCTGAGTCCCCAGGGCTGGGGTTTGGGTGCAGAACATGAGGCTGTGGTGATGAGCACCTGGCTGGAAACCAACCAGCCCCTGCTTGGGAGGCAAGGAGCCCGGGGGTGCAGATGCCCCCCAAAACCCCCCACGCGTGGGGTGGGCAGGAGCTGAGCCAGGGCTGAGCCTTCCCAGGGGGTACAGCCCAAACCTTCGTCCTTCCTGGGACAGCTGTGAGGTCAGGGACGGGCTGCTGTGCCCTGTGCCACTGAGGAGCAGCTGTGGGATGGGGAGGGAGCAGCCAGCAGCCCTTTGTGGGGTGCTGGAAGCCTCTGCTCTGCTCCTCTGCCTTCCTTCCTGGAGCAGTGTGGCTCCAGTGGCCGGTGGGACCTGTCCTGGGTGCCACCAGGGGTCCCGGTGCTGCCCCCCTTCCTCCCCTCCTGCTCTGCTGACGATAGTTCAAGTTTAAAAATAAATTGCTCCATCTTTAATTGCGGTTTAAATAACTGCTTCATTTTTATTTAAATGTGGCTCTGCAAGGCTTGGAGAACAATTAGGAGAAAATACAGGGCATTGCTCTGGTGCATGTGTTCAAGCATATAATTAATTTTTTTTATTATACTGATGTTTGCCGAATCTGGAAAAAGATCTTATTGTTCCTCTTGATTCAGTCACGCAGAGGATCTACAAATACACCAGCCATTTCAGGCCTCCATTTCACACGGCGTGGAGCCCTGCTGCTGGCACAGGGGAGGCTCCTCGGGTCCCTGCCCTGCGCTGGGGCAGCCACACAGCCCAGCCCTGGGGGCTGCAGCCCCAGCCAGGGTGGGCTCTGGGCTCTGCAGGGTGCCAGGCTGGTGGGCACAGCCTGGCTGGGTTGCTGGATATGCCCTCAGTGCCAGCCTGGTGGGCACAGCCTGGCTGGGGCTGCTGGATGTGCCCCCAGTGCCAGGCTGGGGCTGCTGGTTGTGCCCCCAGTGCCAGGCTGGAGCTGCTGGATGTGTCCCCAGTGCCAGGCTGGTGGGCACAGCCCAATCTGGGGCTGCTGGATGTGCCCCCACTGCCAGCCTGGGACTGCTGGATGTGCCCCCAGTGCCAGGCTGGTGGGCACAGCTCAATGTGGGGATGCTGGATGTGCCCCCAGTGCCAAGCTGGGGCTGCTGGATGTGCCCTCAGTGCCAGGCTGGTGGGCACAGCTCAATGTGGGGCTGCTGGATGTGCCCCCAGCCCCTTCTGACGGGTTTGGGTGCTGTTTCAGAGCACAGAGCCCGCCCCGGGGCTCTCCCTGTGAGGTTTGTGCCGTTTGCTAATGAGAGGTGTCAAAAGGGAGTCCAGGCTGGGGGATGTGGAGTGAAAGCCCTGCAGGGGCTCTCCGGGGCACGGGGGCTCTCCGGGGCGAGCTGGCCTTTCAGGACTGTAAATCTCACTCGCAGGCCATTGGGATCAGGTTCCCAAGTGCCCGACATTGCTGAAGTGCTTCTGGAAGGGCTGGGAGGGAGCTGCTGTGATCTGGCAGGCTCCAAGCTTATCAGTCAAAGGTGCTTTGCTTGGTGACAGAAGCCACTTGTGGTAAACAAGCTGCTGGCCCTTTGGACCCCTGACAATCTTTTAACCATTTATTAAAGCAGCTATGAGCTCTTCTTGGAAATGAAATCTTAATAGCGAGCGTGGCAGAGATTTTTCACAGATGGCAGCACTGCCAAAAGCAGGCATTCAAGAAAACATTCATCAAAAACATTCATTTCTTTCAAAAAGAAATTGACGTTTATAGCGTAGACAAATTTGGGACTCATTTGCTTTGCCTTTCAGTTTCTGGATTTTTAGAGGTCACGTTTTTCTGCACCTTCGAGGGTTAGAAACTGGTGTTATTTTTAACTGGAAACTGAGATTCTCGTGGAAATGGGGCACGTGGAGAGGCTGGGGCATGGCAGGGCCTGTACAGCGCTGGGGGATCTGCAGGGCATCACACAATTGTGGAACATTCTCATTTGGAAGGGACCCATTGAAGGCCTGCTGCTGCACAGACACCCCAACAATGCCACCCCGGGCCTGTCCAAAAGCCCCTGGAGCTCTGGCAGCCTTGGGGCTGTGACCATCCTTCCCTGGCTGTGCTCCAGGGGCTCCAGGCTCTGCCCTGACTCTGGATTTTGCATGCAGAGCCTCCCCGGGGTGGGATGGTGCCCAGCTGGTGATGGAGAGCATGGCAGGGCCCAGTGGGAGCTGCATCCCTGGCATGGAGAGGCAGGGAGCCTCCACAGGCCCTGGAGAGCATCTCTGGACCCCACCCCACCCGGGAAGGACGGGTGTGCCCTCCCTCCTTAAAAAGCCCAAAATTCCCTTAAGAGGGAGCAATTCATTCGCAGCTCATCTCCATTTCATCTGAAGGCTGCACCACGCTGGGTTTCAGCCTTGTTATGTTTTCTCTTGAGCAATACCTTTTATTTCTGCAGTGCTTAATATTCCTTCCCAGAGCCTCTGTTGCCTGTTCTGGGTCTTTCCACCGAAAGCAGCTTTAAAACTGTAATTTCTCGTGGCTGAGCATGTCACAACCAGCTGGGTCCTCTTTGCTTGAGTGCTGTCGCCCCTCCCCATCCTCCCCGTGCCCGCTCTTCCCTCCGTGCCAGGCATCCCTAGTGAGGGGTACCCTTCACAGGCAGGCCCAGCTCCAGGAGAAGTGGTTTCTCTCACTCAAACCAGCCTGCTGCTTGGAGCTTGGCACTGCTAGGGGCTGTAAACGCTGTCACAGGGCTGGGGAAGCAAATGGTGGTGCAGACATGGAAACCATCCCTGTGCTGGTCAAGGGGAAGGGTGGGATGTGTTCCCCCATCCCTGGGGAGTAAGGGGAAGGACAGGTCTGTGTGTTCCCCCATCCCTGGGGAGTAAAGGAAAGGACAGGTCTGTGTGTTCCCTCATCCCTGGGGAGTAAGGGGAAGGACAGGTCTGTGTGTTTCCCCATCCCTGGGGAGTAAGGGGAAGGACAGGTCTGTGTTTCCCCATCCCTGGGGAGTTTTGGTGGTGGCTGAGGTGCAAACCCCATGCTGGTCGTGGCTTGGCACTCACCAGACCCTGCTCCAGTCCCCAGCTGACAGCTTGGAGCTGCTGCTCCCCACAAACCCTTCACAGCGGGGAGGAGCAGCGTGCTGCAGGCAGCAGGAGCCGGGGCCAGCTCTGGGGGTGCCCCTGCTGTGCCATTTCATGTCCCTGTGACTCTCAGCTGGGCTGTGCCTGCAGCCCCGTGGCTGACGTTTCACAGGCACCTCCCGAGCTGTTTCTGCAGCTTGTTTCACACCCGGGAGCCAAGCTGGGCCTCGCTGCCAGCAGCAGGGCTCGGGAAGCTCCTCCTGGCAATCAGGTGCCCGGCTCTGGGTGCCCGGCTGGGATTTCCCCCTGCCAGGCGAGGTTCGAGCCACGCTGCTCCTGGCAGGGAGGGATTGCTGCCGTGCCCAGGTGAACTCTCTGCGTGCTCAGCGCTGCTCCCTGCTCTGCTGCGTAACCCATCCCACGTCCTGGCACACGTGCCGGTGTTTGGGCAGGAGCTGTGGCTCCTGCAAACACTGGGCGTACGGCACGCGCCGGCCGCGTCAGGAATTAACGTCGCCGTCATCTCCGTGATCTCTCTCGGCAGAGCTCTGGCACAACCTGTCGTGTTTTATCTGGGAATTGCCCCTGAGTTGTAGTTAACTGCAGCCTGGCTCTGGGGTGAGCCAGCTCTGGGCTCTCCCAGGGCTCTGGGTGCCCAAACTCAGGGCTCTGGTTTGCAGCTGCACAAGCTGGAAATCTGGTGGGGAATGTCCTGCCTGAGGCTGGGGAAGGGAAGGGTATGGAGCACACCCCTGTGTGCCCCCGCGGAGCATCGTTTCTGCCTCAGCTCTGCAGATCTGCTGCTCTCATTTCCCGAAGCTGTTAGAAACACACACGTGTTTCTCTTTCCTGCAGAGTACTTTGGAGATTACATTTTTGTTCTAGTCAGGAGCAGATTTAACCAAATGCCCATCTTGCAATGCCAGGTTCTATGAAATGGGAATGGCTGAGCTCCTTCTTTATTTATCCATATATACACAATGCCCAAAACAAGCTAAAAATGATGAATTGTGGCTAATGCTGCTGCGTGATGGAGATAAGACCGTAATTATTTGTTTGGGCAGCTTAAATCAACACCAAAAGCCTGATGGAAAACAAAGTGATAATTGGAATGTCTTTGTGTGGGTCTCGTGGGCTGTGTGACCAAGCGTGAACTTGCAGCAGGGGCTGGGTGAGTTTTGCATTGGTGCACAGTTAGAGCGGGGCACCGTGGAGTCACGCTTCATGTGCCACCCTCTGAGCGTGCCAGGGCTGTGCCAAGGGACACACGCACTCTGGGCTCCTCTCTGGCAGGGTTTAGCACCTCTGTGCCTCCTTGTTTTGGCAGTTTGATCTTATTTAGGAGCGTTATTAGTGCTGCAGGTAGGAGTGCAGCACAGAGCAGGGTCTGGATCTCCCTCAAAAGCCCAGCCTTGTTAGGAGACAAGATGGGTGGGTTGAGCTCCAGCTGCACCTGAACCATGGCAGGGGCTGTAAATTTTTGCGTTCATTAGGTTTGTTTTGCCTGGGTTTAATTAACTGATCGATGAAAGCCGATGGAGCTCTGACCTCTCCTGCAGCTGCTGTAAATCAGCCCTGGCCGTGCTGGGGTGGGATCTGTGCATGGTCCCAGCTCCTGAGCTGTGCTGTCCCACCCTCACAGCTGGAATGGCCGGGGTGAGGGCCAGCACAGCCTACAGGGACACCTTCCATTGTCCCAGGCTGCTCCAAGCCCATCCAGCCTGGCCTTGGGCACTCCCAGGGATGGGGCAGCCACAGCTGCTCACACCTGCCGTGCCAGGACCTCCCCACCCTCACAGGGAAGGATTTCCTCTGCCTGTTTTCTTTTCCTGGTGACCCTGGGGACAGATCATCTCCTTGGGAGGGAGATTTGGAAGCCCCAGCCCCAGTTCTGTTCTGTCCAGCCCAGCCTGGCCTCTCCAGCTTCCTCACGCTCGTGTTCAGCTCGTTCCTTTTGGATCCTCTCCCCTTGGTTCAAACGCCAGCGAGCTGAGCCTCGCTGAGCAGAGATGGTACCAGTGCTCCAGGGGTCAGCCGGGGTGGTTTCCAGTTGGAACTGGGGGGCAGTGGGACCCTGAGATGTGTCCCTGTCGCTAGACCCCTCCTCACCACTGTCCCTCTGCCAGGGCCACCTCAGCCTGCCCTTCAGGGATTTCCTTTCCCTCTAAACCCAGAGGTTCATCACCCGTGCCCTGGGCCTTTCTCCTTTCTCAGAAATATTTTGCCAAAATCCAGAAAAATTGAACTATTTTGTCCTTAGAGTTATTTCCTTTTGATCCCAGTTTCCATTACAATAACTTTTTGCTGAATAAAGTGTTGGACAGAGAGACGCTGAGGGTCAGATCAGAGTGTCCGTGCTGGATCACTGAGGAGGAGGAGGAGGAGGAGGAGGAAGAGCTTCTGCATCTTGTATTACCTCCATGTATTTATATTTCAGTGTAAAAGGGGAAAAACGCACTTATTATTGAATGATGCACTTTTTTATCTTCTTTATGGCTTCTAATGCTATAGCTGGTTTTTTCAAACCACTAAAAGCACAAGCATTAAAGCAATTTTCCAGAGTAATATAGCAAGAGGTCTGCAGCAGCTCTGCAACATTTGATAATAGTTGCCATCTTCAGCTGAAGATAATGATGTTAACAAATGTAATGGGAGTAATGAGTGGAGATTCAAAAAAGCAGCTTTTGTTTAATTTTTTTGTAATGCAAATGAGTTGGGGAATAAAGAAGGAGAGCAGAAAATAATGAAAACTTCATTGGAAATGAGTCTTAATCCTTGCAACCCAGCGCTGGAGGGTAGGAGGGAAGGAGAGGGATAGAAGTTGTGGATCCTCTTTACCTGGAAGTGTTGGACAGGGCTTGGAGCACCCTGGTCTAGTGGAAGGTGTCCCTGCCCAGGGCAGGGGGTGGAACTGGAGGATTTTTAAGGTCCTTTTGAACCCAAACCAGTCTCTGAGTCCCTGGGGGTGGCTGGGCTCTGTGTCAGAGGGGAATAAGGTGAAACGTGCTGTCCTGGCAGGGCTGGCTCAGGTGAGCAGGAGGAATCAGCCACGCGCCAGGCTTTGCTCTGGTCTCGCCTCTGGCACACGGATGGGGCTGTCCAGGGAGGTTTGGAGTCCCCATCCCTGGAGGTGTCCAGGGAAGGACTGGATGTGGCACTCGGTGGGTGGCAAGGGGAGGATGGGGCACAGTTGGACTCGATGATCTCAGAGGGCTTTCCCAGCCTCAGTGATCCTGGGATTCTGACTCCACAGCCCAGCTCCTCGCAGCCTGGGCCTGGGGCTAGCATTTCTCCTGGCTCAGCAGCTTTCAAGAAAAGCAAAGCTGCTTTCCTCTCCCTCCTGGGAGGCTGGAAACCCTCTGCTTCCTGCTCCTGCAGCACCTTCCACTTCAGAATGATGCCAGCTGAGCTCAACCTTGTGACAGCCCAGCGACTCCCTCTCCCCCTCAGAAGAAGTGGATTTGCTTTATTTAGATTGACTCCCAGCCCAAGTGATAGGTATGAGGCTGGCAAATGAGCATCCTTGTGATGAGGACTGGCACTTATGCATGTGCAGAAGATTCAGGTCTGTCAGCTTGTGTCAGCTCGCCTTCTATGGAGTGTTTAATCTCCTCACCCTTGGCCAAGAAATGCATTAAGAGATCTGCAGCGAGTGGGAGCTCGGCGAGGGAGGGACGCTGCTGCCTGCCCCGCTCCCGGGGCGCCCGGCAGTGACGGGATGGGGCAGCGGGAGGAGCACCGGCCAAACCAGCCTGCGGGAGAGCTGGGGCAATTGGAGGAAACCCCTCCTCTTCCTCCCCTCAGGGTGGTTTCAGGGGTGTAAGTGTTGGGGGCAGGAGCGGGGGCTGCCCCGTGCGTGCGCTCAGGCCGTGCCATGGTGCTGGAGGCTGGGCTGGCCCGTGCCAGCGAGCAGATGGTGGGCACGGCTGTGTGAGTGTCCTTGGGCACGGGGAGCAGCGTCCCCAGCCCGGGGGGATGGCGTCTGTCCCCTCTCCACGCTGCCACAGCTGCGTGGGTGGTGGGGACCCGCTCCGGGCGTCGCCGCGGGACAGCAGAGCGCGGTCGGGTGGAATTTGGGGTGACTGTGGGGCTCCCCTCCTGTCCAGGGGCCCTTTGGCACGGTGCCCTGCCCAGCACTGCCTCTCCCTGTGCTCTGAGCAGCATCACCAGTCCAGCTGGGGTGGCACCTCGGGGACACCGTGTCACTCCCTGCCACGTGCCAGGTGTGGCTGGGGACCCTCGGTGGCAGCGCTGGCTGGGTCACAGTGAGGATGGAGGGACGTGGCTGAGCCCATCTCAGGGGGCAGCCATGCCATAAAACAAGAGACTTTCCCACTTTTCTCATTTTCCTGGTTTTTGGTTGGTTTTGGTTTGGCCCTGGAGGTGTGTTTTTTTGTTTTTGTTGGGGTTGTTTTTTTGTTGTTTTTTTGTTTGTTTTTTTTTTTGGAAGGGTGAAGATGTGAGTTATCGCATCTGGCTTTGCAATTTACAGCTTTTAATTAATCTGAAATTTCAACATAGAGTTTTACGATGAACAGAGGCATCTCTGCAAGCTGGGGAGGAACCTTAACGATGATGCGAGATGAATCTGCAGGATGAGATATCAGTGCCATAAACAGGGCTATATAAAACAGAATTGTGAAGTAAAAAATGCTGAGATATCAAGGCAATGATCTACAAATGAGATTTCTTTTTGGAGCCCTTCCCTGTTTCAAGAGTGTTCCTTTCCTGTCAGCATTTGTCAGCCGTCCTTTGGTTGTTCCAGCACCTACTGGTGATGGGTGGACACTCAGCCCATCACCAGAGGAGGCCAAGGAAGGAGTGAGGATGGTCTGGCATGGCTTGGGTGAGGTGCTCCAGCCTGGAGAAGCATCCAGCTGGAACATCCTGCTGTTTTGGGCCAGACAAGGTGTCGGTGGCTGTGACACTTTGCCGTTCTTTCTTGGCACAAAGGGCCAGAATCGCTCTTGCTCTCCTGTCCTGGATGCAGGAGCTGTGCTGGGTCTGCATGGGCAGTGCCCACCTGGTGTCCCTGGCTTGCTTGGGCTTGCCTCTCTCCCAGCTTAACTTCCTGCAGCTTTCTGAGTGGTGCTTTATCCTGTGGTTTCCTTCTCCAGCCACCTAAAGCCTGGAAAATTGCAATAATGAAGGGTAATGATATGGTATGGGGAGCAGGCCTCCATTTGGAGTCTCTCAAAGTTGGATAAACAGGAAGCATTTGTTTACAAATATTTCCTTGTGAACGAGTGAGGGGGAGAGCAAGCTCCTTTTGTCTCTGACAGACACATCCTTTCATTCCCTGAGCTTGCTCCCTGCTCCTTCAGCTGGGCTGAATCCCTCAGCAGTGGGACGGGAGGTTTCTTATCCCACCCCGAAGTGCAGACCCCAATGCCAGCAGACCCCCTGGTGGCAGTGAAGGTCCCTCCATGTGTCCCTCCCCCTCGGTGGCTCCTCAGGAACCATTCTTGGGTTCTTGTGGCGTGAAAATCCCCTTGGAGGTGCAGGCGAGGGGCAAGCCGGGAATTTGCTTTTAACATCAATATTCAGAAATAGTGTGTGTGAATAATTGATGGTCCTGCGAGCTGGGGCTTGTCTGTCTGTCACAGCAAAGCGGAGGTGACAGAGTGACAGCCTGGGGTGGGGGGGACTCCCGTCCCTCCTGGGGCACCACCAGAGTGGCTGCACAGGCTGGGATTTGCCTGGGTCTTGGCAAAGGCTGCTGGGCTGCCGTGGCTGTGTTGGTGTGAGTGGGACCCCAGCGTGGGACAGGGACAGGGAAACGGACAGGGCTGTCCTGTCGTCCAGCCTGGCCCATGGCACTTCCAGCAGCTCCTCCAGCTGCTCTCCAGGTCCTGCTGAGCTGCGGTGGCTGAGCCACCCATCTGAACGTTTTAGGTGAAAAATAATCTGTCAGCAGGATTTGCCTGACCTTAAATTAGCTCTCACAAGAAGAGCTTAACCCTCATTGCTGGGTCAGTGTCTTCTCCCTCCCCAAGTCCACCTGGCTGCGTGCTGCTGTCCCCTCTCTGGTTTAATGTCAGTTCTTGCTCTTTCTTTGGGGCATCCTTTGTCTCTAACGTGATTCCCCGGTT
The DNA here is from genome assembly GCF_017590055.1 of Onychostruthus taczanowskii. Classification (NCBI taxonomy): domain Eukaryota; kingdom Metazoa; phylum Chordata; class Aves; order Passeriformes; family Passeridae; genus Onychostruthus; species Onychostruthus taczanowskii. The sequence goes on along the minus strand of NW_024501792.1, from coordinate 1,045,701 downwards.
CTGTTCTGAGCTCAGACTGCCACGTTTGCCGTGAACCACTGGCAATTAGACCAGAATAGCTGTCTCCCTAACGAAGCCGTGCTGTGCAGCATCGCTGCGGCGCCTGCCGCAGCAGGGACGCCGTGCCCGGGAAATTTGGGTGCTGCAGGGCTGGGTTCTGCACGAGTGCTGCTCCACGTGGTGGCCCTGGCACGGCCACTGTGGTGTTGGAGGCAGTCTGGGCCGTGCAAGGGCTGTGCTGCTGGGGCAGGTGGCTGTGCCTGCCCCTGAGCAGGTGGGACAGGCTGGTCACTCTTGGGACTTCGCCTCCTGCCAGCAAAGCCTCGCAGTTCCTCTTCAAAGCACTCAGTGCGCGGAGCAGGGGGGAAGAACCGACCTCCCCCAGCCAGAACGGCAAAGGAAAGGCAGAGGCAGAGCCTTTAGAGCCGGAACCCTGAGTGGGAGGGAGGAGCAGGGCTGAGCTCCCGCCGCTGCCTCTGAGCCGCTCTACAAAGCAGCTCCCAGCTTGGCGAGTAAGATACAGCGAGAGGTTCGCGAGTTGTGACCTCAGCAAATGTATTAGACGGGAGAAAAGAGCTTTTTTCCTTCCCCCTGTTCTGGTGTCAGCGTAGCCGTGGCTTTTAAACCACATTATACAGGCTTGTCATCCAAGATAAAATGTTATTAAGATAAAATGCTACACAGGGAGCAGTAGGGGACTTCCCACTGCCGTATTTCAGTGCTGCCGTAGGACCGCGCTCCGCCGCTGGCACCGAGCCGTCGCCTGGAGCTGGGGCTGCCGGGGACAGAGCAGGACGGGGATGTGGCGTCCCCCATGTGTCCCCAGGCCGGTGGGCACGGGGAGGTGCTCCCCAGAGCGTGCCACTGTGCCCGAGCATCGCCCTCCATCCCCGGCGGGCAGCCTGGCGAGGGGGAGGCGAAGGCATCAGGGCCGCGGCCTGCGCGGAGCTGACAGCGAGCATGTGGGCGGCCGAGGGGCCTTCCCGGGGCCGCTCCTTCACGGGTCAGGGCACTCGCAGGCTGCCTCCCTCTCCTCGGGCCCCTGTGCCGTGTGCCCCCACAGCCCCGCTCGCACCGGCTTTGTGCGCCGCCCTCCTGCCCACAACCCCACGGTCCCCACCACAGGCAGTGCACTTGCTGTTGTGTGTCCCCACACCGCTGTCCTGTGTCCCCACACCGCTGTTGTGTGCCCCCACCCCACTATTGTGTGTCCTTACCCCACTATTGTGTGTCCCTACACCACTATCCTGTGTCCCCACACCACTGTTCTGTGTCCCCACCCCACTGTCCTGTGTCCCCACACCACTGTCCTGTGTCCTCACCCCACTGTCCTGTGTCCCCACCCCACTGTCCTGTGTCCCCACCCCACTATCCTGTGTCCCCACCCCACTGTCCTGTGTCCCCACCCCACTGTCATGTCCCCATGCCACACCGCTGTTGTCTGTCCCCACGCCGTTGCGGTACCTCCATCCCCTGCTCAGTGCTGGCACAGGCTCTTTAGCCTCGCTGACAGCCCGTCGATAATATTAATGTACTCCAGCCTCTGTTAATGTCCGTGCAAAGTCTCCTCCTGCCCTTTGCCATCACTTTTCCATCAGCAGACGTTTGTGCGGCGCGGCGGTGACATTAATCTGCTGAGCCGTGCTGGCACTGGCAGCGCGAGTGGCTCTGGAGCGCAGGTGCAGAATTTTTGGGGAGCTTTCCTGGCCGATCCAGCAGTAACAGAAATGTTTGGCTGAATCCTTTAAAAGGGCTCGAAAAGAGCGGTGGTGTGCGCCCTGCTCCTCAGCAGCTACAAAGGAGAGGGCAGGGGCATCTCACCTGGGGCAGGTGTGTGATCTGCAGGCAGAGCACACACCTCAGCACGGAGAGGGAAGAGCTGCCTGACCTGACACCGAGGCAGAACAGAGAGAGGGAAGAAAGGGGAGAGGAGTGAGCTGTAGCTACAAGGCTGGGTAATCCCTTGGTTGAGCCCGGCGAGTGCTGCAGCTGGAACATGAACTTGTCCTGGGCATGTTCAGCTTGTAAGAGGGATGAATGTAAAAGCAATGCTGTTAGCTGCCTTATTAAAGGCTCGGGTCTGAGTCAATACGCACGTGTCCCAGGTGGCTCAGAGCTGTAATTCCTAAAGCTTCACACTTCTCTGCCAGCACCGTGTGCTTGGAGGTTCTCCCTGTCAGTAAAACCCTCCCATCTCTTTTGCATCCCATGTGTGGGGACAGGACTGACCTGGGGCTGGAGAGAGGCTGAGAAACCCCCCCTGAGCTGCCAGCACGTCTGGCCCTTGCCCCGAGACTCACCCCAGCCCCAGGTGCTGCTGGAGGTGGCAGTGCCAGCCGCCCTGTGTTGTCACACCTGGTGAGACATCTCGAGGTCCTGCCGGCAGTGCCGGTGTCATTTCCAGCAGCGCTCCCTCCTGCTCTGCCCGTGGGTGTCAAACGGGGCTGGGACTCGTGCTCCTGACCCTGGTACGTGGCACCCGTTGGACGGTGGCCACACACAGGTGCCACAACCTCTGGCCATGCCAGGGCTCCTGGCGCCGCCGGAGTGCGTGTGATCGGACGTGTAGGGCCGAGTGTCTGAGCATCTGCTGTGTCTGCTCTGCTGAGCAAAGGTGTGCAGGCAGCAGGAGACAGCCCCTGCTGGTACAGCTATTTTCCCACCCTGTGCAGCTCCTCTCTGCCTCCCCGAGTGCCAGCCTGAGCAGGGACCCACGCAGGACCTGTGCTCATGCTGCCAGGGAGGTCCCCAGAAGAGGAGTCCCAGGGCTGTCACAGTCTGGCTGTTTTCCACACTGTTCTTCCCTCTCCTGTCCTCTCCCACCCCATTCCTCCACACACTGGCACAGGTTGCCCGGAGCAGCTGTGGCTGCCCCATCTCAGGAATTGTTCCAGGCCAGGTGGGACAGGGCTTGGAGCACCTGGAAGTGGAAGGTGCTCCTGCCCATGGCAGAACTGGATGATATTTAAGGTCCAAACCATTCTGGGGTGATTCTGTGATGCTCTGTGTGGGTCTGCTCCACCTCTCTGAGCCCTGGAGACCCGATGCCGAGGTCTGGAGGGGACAGATGAGCCTTGTCCTGGGACATGTTGCCCCATTAATACCTCTGGGCACTCACAGTGCAGGCAGCCAGCACCAGACACGCCATTCTCCTCAGTAATGGGATTTGGTTTTAACCCAGGGACATCCCTTAAAGCCAATGAAAACCTGTGCTGGTGGAGATGCTTCCTTCTCAGCGTCCTGCGCTTGTCCTTGTGCCCGATTTACACGTGGGTGCCAAAGCCCTGCACCCCACAGCCCCTGCACTGGAGCTCTGGGGCTGCCGGGGCAGCTGGGGCGGATGCAGCCTGATGGCTCTTAGGGCTGATTGCACACAGGCACAGCTGGTGCCAGGGAGCTGAACAATAAAGTAGCCACTCTGGGCTGATTGGGCTAATCCGTGCTGCAGACCAGGGCCTGTTTTCATTAGTTTTCCTCGATCAAATTAGATTGCCAGACGACAGATCCTATTAAAGCGGGGGAGACCTCCAGCACGGCGTGTCCTGCTGGTCCTGGGACGCCGGCCATCGCTGGCACCTGGGAAGGAGGAGGCTGCTGGGGATGCTGACAGTGCAGCTCCTGGGCACAGGGATGCCTTTGCCCTTGTCCTGGTAGTGCAGGGGGACTGTCACTGGAGGGCACATGGCTCTGACGCTGCCTGGCACCACAGCCCAGCCCTGTGTCCTTCAGGAGAGAGCTGTCCTCTCTCACAGGTTCACCGCTCCCCACATCCCTCTTTTCCAGCACCCACACCGAGCTGGCTCCTGGCCTGTGTTAATTTAATTTTGTTTTAACTCTGCTCCTTGCAGGCAGGGCAAGCCCAGCTGTGAGCTCTGGCACGGGGCTGTTGTGCTGTGTGCCCCAAACAGCAGATTGCACTGCCCCTAATCCTCTGGGACCAGCACTGGGGGCTGACACGAGTAATGGGATTTGGGCCTCCTTGGGGCAGAGTTCCTAGCAGAGGTGACTGATTGCCCTATTGATGGCCTGCTATTGATTAGCCTTACTCTGAGACAGTCCAGCTCCATCCTGCCCATAACCCATCAGTAATTACTTCATCCTGCCCTGAAATCCGTGGCCACAAAAAGATGTTTGTGGGGCAGGGGGCACAGCTGCACTGACAAGAGCATGGCAGTGCCACCAGGCTTTGCCAAGAGCCACTGGCAGCTTTTCCTGGCCTTTGAGATGGGGTGGATCAGGCTCAATGTCTTTGGAGACGGTTGGGCTCAATGGGAAAAATCTTGGTTGTGAGGGATCTCCTGTCCCTGTGAACCAGCTCCACGCCACGGCCCTACAGGTGTGGAGAGTCTGGGAGTGGCTGGTTTGGGATGTGAACTTCTGGAACCCGATGGCTTTGACTTTGAAACTAATTTCTTGCCAGTGCTCAGGATGGAGTTTATTTTATGCAGCCAACGTTTCTTCTCCTTGATTGAAGAAAGAGGCAGGGCTGGGGCGGGCCGGGGTTCCCAGCAAGCATAATTAATAGCAATTTGCTGCCCTGCTTATTGATTGGCTGTGGAGTTACCTCTTCCAGGAGGATTTCCACTGTTACCTTCCCCAGCACGCCGGGTAGTTCTGTGTAGGAATAAATGTTTCAGTTGCCCTATAAATAATGGAGCGAGTAAAGATGTTGTGTAAGCGGCGCTCTGGGTTTTGCCAGGAGGGACGCAGTTTGTTGTGAGGGTTTTTTGCTTTGTTTTGTTGTGGGATTTTCCGTGCTTGTGTTTTACCTTTTTCTCTCCCCATTTTTTTTTTTCTTTTTTATCCTGGAGTCCAACACAGGAAGCTTCACCGGGGGGGGACTTGAGGGAAGAGGAGGAGATGAAGTAGTGGAAATGAAAGGAATTCTTGTGGGTGTACCGTGCAGAGGTGTGAGAGCCCTGGTGGGGCTGGGGAGCACCCTGTGCAGCCTGGAGCAGCTGGGCTCCCAGGGGAGGTGTGCCTGGCCACAGGGAATGGCCAGGGATTCAGGGAATATCAGCTTTACTCTCTGCAAGTGTAAAAGCTGTAAAGCTGTGTTTTAATCATGGATTTAAGGAAGGAGTGGAGGCAGCAGGTCTGGAGCTTGTGAGCCCATGGCTTGTGTAGAAGTCCAAGCTTCCAGATTCCCAAACCCTGGCATGCTGAGGTCCCCACTCTCACTGTGCCCAGGTGCAGGGCTGGCTTTGGCACCTCCGGGCTGGCACCGTGTGATTCTGGGTCCTTTTGTTCTGCTTTAACACAGCTCAGGAGCAGTAATGAGGCAGAGCATGCCCTGCAGGGCTGATGTGTGTGCCCTGTTTGGGATGGGGCAGCCAAAGGCACCCGAGTGCCCTGAGCTCAGCGCTGGTGTGAGCAGCAGCTGCTTTGCAGGAGTCCAGGGAAACTGGGGAGGGGGTCTTCATCTGCTGTGCCTCAGGACAGCCAGCAAGCTGCACCTGAGGTTTGATCTCTAATTCACCTGCATCTCGCTTTCTCCTGGTCTGCCAGCAGTGATGGACACTCCTGGGTGCCACAGGGGGTCACACTGGCAGCCTGTGGTGCCAGCCTGGCTTCCAGGGGCTGAGCAGGGCTGGTTCTCTGCCCGTGGTGTCTGGGCTGGCCCATCCAGCACTTTGTGCTGCTCTGAGCAGCATCCACACAGGGCAAAGTGCTGCTGGGCTGGAGCTGGCTGGGGGCAAAGGATGCTCAGGGCAGCTGGGGAACCGCGGGTCTCAAAGGAAACCCAGCTGGACGGGAGGGCTCCCAGCAGCTCCCGCTGCTCCTCCTCCTCTTCCCGGGGCCAGCAGGCTCTCCTCCCCTCTCCTGGGGACCAGCAGCTTTGCAGACCACCCGGCAGCCCCACGTTCAGCAGGAGAGTGGATTAGGAAGGGGCTTTACTCCTCTGGTAGATGAGTGCTTTTAAGCACTCGTGTGTTGTTGTGTGTCCTGCTGAGAAGAAGCCAAATGTTCCGACAGCTGGCCAGACCCTGGATCAGGGGGACTTGAGCTGTAGGTGTTGCAAACAAGGTTTTAATTGATTTATCTGGACACACGACTTTTAATTTTATGGCGGAGTTAAGAGCTTTGCCCCAAATCAGGGGGAAGGGGAGAGAAATGAGCTGATGCAGTGTGTCTGCATTCAGGGTTTGTGGGGGGCTGTGCATGGCAGGAATGCCCCGAATCCCCTGCTCATCTGGGGTTTCCACTCTGCTTCAGAGTGGAGCTGAGAAGCCTAAAAGGACCTGGGAGAGCTGGTGGCACCTGGATGCAGAGGGCACGGAGATGGCAGCGCTCCCTCCCTCCTTCCCCCCCGATTGTGCTCCGAAGTGCTGCGGAGAGGAGGGGAAGCACCGAGGGGACCTTCTCCAGAACCAGGAACACTTCCCAGCTCTCCGCCCGCTCGGGAGCCCACGGATGTGGGGAGATCATTTTGCTTGACAAGTGCCACGACCCCGGAGCCTCCCGCTCCCTGCTGCCCTTCCTGAAATGCCCGGGGAGGGAGAGCTGTGTCACCTGGGCATCCCCTGGCAGCGTGCCTGGCTTTTCCCAGTGTCCCTGCCGGGCTTTTCCCAGTGCCCGTGCCCGGCTTTTCCCAGTGCCGTGCCTGGCTTTTCCCAGTGCCCCTGCCGGGCTTTTCCCAGTGCCCCTGCCGGGCTTTTCCCAGTGCCCCTGCCGGGCTTTTCCCAGTGCCCCTGCCGGGCTTTTCCCAGTGCCCCTGCCGGGCTTTTCCCAGTGCCCCTGCCGGGCTTTTCCCAGTGTCCCAGCCGGGCTTTTCCCAGTGTTCCTCTCCGGCTTTTCCCAGTGCACAGCGAGGGATGCTCAGGGTGTCCGAGGGCTCTGGCGCGGTACAGGGACGGAGTTTGGGAGGAGGACCGCAGGGAGCTCTGCAGGAAAGTGCGTTTCCCTGTTTTCTGATGCTTAGTTTGGATGCAGCTTTCTCGGGGGATGTCCCGGGAGCTCGGGGGGCTGTAGCACCTCCCTGCCCCCCGTGTCGTGCCCCGGGCACAGCGGTGGCACAGCGGGCACGGGGCGGGCTGGGGGGCTCGTCAGGCGGAGACGGCCACGGCCCCGACTCGGCTCTGGCCTCCATCAGCTCCTGTAGGAAATCACTTCACTTACCCAGATGTGAGTGTACAGCCGCGCTGCCCGCGGGCTGCCCCGCTCTCCCCCGCCAAGCCCCAGCCTCTTACGCAAATCGCTTTTCACGCTTCCTTAATTGAAACTGTCAGATGGGCTTTACCTTTTTTTTTTTTTTTTTTTTTTTTTTTCTTTTTGTGGTGATACAGACGTATTAATTCCACTATGGATATCCCGGCAGCTAGGAGAGATCAATAAAATGAGGTTGCATCTGTGACATATATATTACAGGAGCAGCACCAGCAATATTTCATCGGGAAAGCCAAGCCAAACACACGACTGCAGAGCCCTGGAGGGCACATTTGGCCACGCAGAAGGCAGAGCTGTCGCCTGGCTGCAGTGGCACTGGATTTCTGTGCCCTCTTGCCACCCACCTGGCACGGGAAGGGGGTGAGGGGCAGCTCCCAAGCCCTCATTTTGCTCGTGTCTCTGCACATCTCCTCTCCAGGGTCACAGCGTGGGTTGTTTTTTGGTGTGCTCTGAGTTCCTGCCAGTCTGCACCTGTGGGTGCCCTGGCACAGTGTCCTGGTGCTGGTGGCACCAGCTCCTGCCGCCTCCCGCCCCCCACTCACCTCCCTGCAGAAATCCCCACGGCGGGGATTTGCGCTTTGATTATTTTCAAATACTGGTTTGTGTAAAATTTGATTTGAGGAAACATTTTTCTCCCACATGCTGTAGGATTGAGGGCGTGTAATCCCTCCTAAATCGCCCGGACGAGGTTTGTATTGCAATGCCAGTATCAGAGCTAACAAAAGGGGATTAGACGGGAAAATTCCGCGTGAAAACCTGCCGCTCTTCGAGGGCTTTTAGTACAAAGAAGATAAGATAGGTAGAGCAGAGCCATTTTTAACCCAGATTTTAATGCACTCAGTGCCTCTCCTTCCAAGGCAAAGGAGAGGGGAGGTGGCATTCCTTTTAACCCTTTCCCTTCCTCTGGCTCTGAGGGGCAGCTGATGATTCCTTGTAGGCACAGTGGCAGAGGGTGAGTGCTCCGAGAGGTGCTGGGCAGGAAAAGCTTTCAGGGAATGCCCAGGGCAGGGTTTTGTTCCCTTTCCGAGCAGATGGTGGGAAAGTGTGGAGCTCCACGGAGCCCCCAGCACTGGGCTGCACCAGTGGCTGTGTGCTGAGCTGCAAATCCTCACTGTGCTGCTCTGCAGGGAGCAAAACACGCTCCCACCTCACCTGCCCAGAGCCAGGCACAGTGTCTGCATGTCCCAGGGAGAGCTGTCCCATCAGGAATGGCTCTGTCCCACCAGGCACAGCCTCTGTGTGTCCCAGGGAGAGCTGTCCCATCAGGAATGGCTTTGTCCCACCAGGCAGGGTGGCTGTGTGTCCCAGGGACAGCTATCCCATCAGGAACAGCCCTGTCCCACCAGGCACAGCCTCTCTGTGTCCCAGGGAGAGCTGTCCTATCAGGAATGGCTCTGTCCCACCAGGCACAGTGTCTGCATGTCCCAGGGACATCTATCCCATCAGGAATGGCTCTGTCCCACCAGGCACAGCCTCTGCGTGTCCCAGGGACAGCTATCCCATCAGGAACAGCCCTGTCCCACCAGGCACAGCCTCTGCGTGTCCCAGGGACAGCTATCCCATCAGGAACAGCTCTGTCCCACTGGGGATGGATAGCTGCCCTGTCTGGGCCGTGTCACGCTGCCTGTCACATCGGTGTCAGTCAGGAGGTGGCATTGGAACGGAGACAGCTGTCAACCTTTGAGGGCAGCCATCCGCCCGCCCGTGTCTTCCAGGAGCTCAGCAAGTGCCAAGGCGCATCAGGCCAGGGGAAGAGATGCTCCAGGGGGAGATGAAAGGATCCCTTCAGTGGAAATCATGTGGAATAAGCTTTCCACGGGAGATATTTCCCGCTAATCCTCCTTAGCGCTCAGCTGATGCCTTGAAGCATCAGGGGTTTATGTGCCTTTTAAAAATTCATTCTCTCTGCTCTAACAGCAGGTGTGTGTGTTATCAGCTGCCCTGCTGAGGCCCCTCAGACCCGCTGAGTGTCCTGTGACAGCGAGTTCCCCGTGTCACCTGAGCCAGGTGAAGGCAGCCTCGCTCTCTGCCGGCTCCCCTGGCGAGGCCCTGGGTGTCAGGTTGCTACAGCCACGGGGTTTTGATGGTGAATTCATGGGGGGCAGCAAACGGAAAAGCATCGTGGGCACTGAGCAGCTGGAAAACACCCAGACTGCTGCCTGAGCCCCCATCCATCTGCCCCTGCTAATTGCAGCTGGACTGATAATATTCCACTTATCTGGTCAAGGGATCCATGTTAGTTATTACAATTGATTATCACTAAAACCCGTCTGATACCCAGATTTACAGCGTGGCTGGAGGGCCAGGCAGCCTGGATCTGGCACACTCCTCCAGCCAGAGCTGTCTCTCCACAGGTGTCTGGCCAAGGAGAAGCTGCTTTTCCCTTGCCACTCCTTGGCTCCTGGGAAGCAGATCCCGCAGCTCCAGCACCTTGCATTGTTTTACTGCCACGTTTTAGGGTCCTGAGCAGGGTGAGGATGATGAAGCTGCGAGAGCTGCTGGTGCCAGGTTGTTTTTACTGTGCTCTGTGTGTGTGGGAGGTGGTGGCTGCCCCTACACCGAGCCCTGTGGTGCAGTGAGGTCCTGCAGATGTTCTGCTCCCAGGCTGAGTTCGGTAATGAGCGCTGCCCTGGGAGAACCATCATCAATCTGCTGCAGATTAATCATCACCAGCAGCTCGGGCGCTTGGAGGGGACTTTTCCAAGCAAGTGAACAGAGCTTTCCTGCTGTCCATGAGGCTGTGCCCTCCTTGGCTGCTGGAATGTCCCAATGGCTCTGGAAGCTGTGTGGCCTCTCCTGCATCCAGCACGTGGCTGGAGCTGCAGGAAGGGTTGGGATTCTCCAAGGAATGTTGCTGAGGACCTATTTGAGGCAGAGAGGAGGTTCTGCAGCACCCCCAGAGCTCTCGTGGTCCCTGTGGTGGGGTGGGAGGCAGAGAGGAGCCCCTGCGCCTCCTCAGCTTCACAACAGCTCCGTGGCTGCATGATAAACAACTTGACAAAGTGTTGAAATCCTGAAGGCGGGGCTGGCAGGGGAAGGAGAGGGAGGTCATAATTGCACGGCAAAATAATGAACAGCACTCTTCTTGGAATATGCAGCGGCCTAACAAGAATCGGAAAATTAATTATCTTCTGTAATTAGTGTAATGACCTGCACTATTAGAGGTTATTTACAGCAGGAATAAAATTTCCCCCTGTAAATGTCAGGCTGTGCTGTTGGAGCACAAAGGCTGGATCAAACCCGTGCTGGGTGCAGCAGGGCTCTGGAGGCAGGGCAGGGTGCTGGCCACCTCTGCTCCTCCAGCCCCTGACCCCCACAGGACCCACCTGCACCTGGCACGGGACCTGCTGGCAGTGTCCCTTCATCCCTGGCGCTGGTTCTGTCATGCCCCTTGCTTTGTGTCACCTGGGCCTGGCTCTGTGGGGCCTCACCCTGAGCTGGATCAGAGCCTGTGCCAGGTGGGCTCTGCCACCCCGGGCTCCCGAGCTGCCAATGGTGCCCACCTCCCTCCGCAGTGCTGCCCATGTCCAGATCTTTGTTGTTCCCTTCCTGAGAGCCTGCTGCTCCCACAGAATCCCTCCCCGTGCTGGCTCTGGAGAGGCCTTTCCCTCCCGGAGGCAGGCGCCAGCTGCGTGTGCACGGCTCAAAATGGAGACATTAGCCAGCTATTGTTCCTCAGCCTGAAGCCTTGGTGGCTCCGAACCCGTCCCTTTTGGTGGCCAGGGTGTGTGAAATGGCTCTGTTTGCAGCGTGGGGCACAGGGAGGACGCGTGCCCTCCTCAGTGGGGGTTTCCCTTCTCAACGGAGCGTTTGGGGTTGGTTTTCAGAGGTGCCAGGCTCTGCTCATCCCTTCTCTCACCTGGCCGCCTTCCTGCTGTCTCTGCCGCCAGCCAGGCTCCTGGTCAGGTCCCACAGGGAGGGCAGCGTGCCCAGGGAGCAGATGGGTGCTGGTGCTGAGCCCTCAGAGGAAGGGCAGGATGGGGAAACATCGGCAGCGTGGCGGGGGCAACCTGAGAATTGCCTGACATTTGAGCGCTGAGGATCATGGCTCCTGCATTATTAAAGGCGCGGTGATAAAATGCCTTACCTGTCACTGAGAACCGACATCAATAATTTAGTTTGGCACCTGGTGATTAAAATGAAATAAGCACTGGCCCAGCTCCCTTCCCAGGGCAGCGTCCGTGGCTGTGCTGAAAGGCAAGGGGAGCTTTCCCTCAGAAACCTGGGAGCTCACCACCCCCAGAAACCAGGGCTGCTCTGTGGGATCCGTGCGCTGCCCGAGCTTTGGATGAGGATGGGGACAGGGCTGCTGCTGCAACATCTGATGTAAGCTCATTGTATAAACAGAACAGAGTGGGGCTCTTGAAACTTGAGAGTGTATTCCTTCCAACAGACCCTTAATGTAATTTGAATGTACAATTGAGGGTTTTTATAGCTTAATATTCCAGTGTTTGTGGTGCATCCTGGAATTTAAGTGTCTTAAACGTAATTATTGTTAATTGCTCGCACGATTCTATAAACTCATCCAATTAAAAAAAAGTTATTAACTTTATAAAATATCGCAGGCATCCCACAGCGCAATATATTTGCAGGAAATAACTGCTGCAGCAGGCAGAGCTGAGATGCAGCAAGGTAAATCGGTGACACCTCGTATCCCTCCCTCTGCTGCAAGCCCTTTGGGAATGTGCTGTCTCCTTGGCTGGTGCTTGTGCAGGGATGTGAGGACAAGGCCATGGCCAGAGGACACCCCAGGAGCTCTGGGCTTGGGAATTCAGTCTCTGCCATGGGGCTGAGCAAACTGCGCTGAAACCACCCCAGGGAGCACCTGGGGATGTCTGGGGGTCTTTGAGTGGGGCAGCAGCCCCTGGGGAGGGTGAGTGGGGCTGGGAGGCTCTCAGTGGAGCAGACATTCCTCCCTCCTGGCCTGCTCCCCGAGCCAGGACCAGTTGTGGCCAGCCAGGGATGATGATTTTCATCTCAGTCTAGTGCCAGAATTTATAACCAGGGATTTATTGTCCCCTGATTGCTCTGTGCTGCCATTTAACTCATGCCCTGGAAGAGTTATTTAACACAGAGTGAGTGGAGTTGTGCTAACGGTGCCTTGTGCACATACATCTTCTCCAGCCTCCTCTTCCTGTTTTCCTGCTGGGATTAGAATCCTGGGCGCCCACTGGTGTGGGTACCAGCTCGGTCTGGCTCAGCAGGATTTCAGCTGGAGCTGCCTGGCTTTGGGAGGATTGACCAGCTCCATTCCTGGGTGCCCCCTGCGTCTCCCATCGGCTCTGCCCAAAATATTGCTCCGGTGGGAGCTGGTGGAATCCTCAGGGGGAAGGGGGAAGCTGCAGGTGTGCATTAGGCACGATCCACCTGATCCCAGTGTCTTTTTCCCTTTCCATCTCACTGCTTTTCCAGTAGAGAAACAAACAGTCTGTGGGCAGGGGAGATTTGAAGAAAGGAAACTTTCTCTCAGATGGAGACAAAATTGAATTCAGTGCGTGACTGAAATGAGAAGTTTCCACAAAAGCTTCATTTTGGCGAAGCAGCATTTCCTATGGGATTGCTTCTATACAAAAGCCTTGGTAAGGAGCTATTACAGCTGGTCAAATGCTTTCTCTGAGAGCTGTTTGTGATCCTTGCCTTCCCCATCTCCGTTCTCATCCCGTGTGGGGTCTCTGTCCCCCGTGCAGGGGTCGCAGCCCTGGGGCAGGAGCAGCAGCCACCACCCAGGACTGCCCCGCGAGCACCAGCAGCAATTAATCCATCCTCTAAGCAGCAGGGTCTGCAGGTAGATTTTTCCATCTGAAGTAGCTGCTGATCTAGTGGCTTCTGGGACAGTGACGGGCTGACGGAGAGCACGCATGAAGCGGCATTTGTCAAATTAATGAGGCATTATAAATTATATCCACAATTTTCTCTTCCATTTCCCGCCACCCCCTCCTGTCGCTGGCAGGGAGAGGGGACCTTGAGGAGCCACTCCCAAGGTCTGTGGGGGCCGGGGCTCTCTGGCAGAGCACCCACCTGGGTCTGGGATGCAGGCTCAGCCCACCTGGCTGGATCAGGAGGAGAAAAATGCCAGCAGTTCCTCGTTTTCAGGAGGAAACTCGATGTAACTGGTATTGATCTCTCTATTACCTCTGTGAAGGGCAGCTCCATTTTTCAAGTGAAACAACCTTTGTATCTGAAATATAGAAATTGATTTTGAGCGAGGGCTGCTGGCACTGGCAGAAGGGGCTGAGCAGGGGCAGGGAGGATGAGGATGAGGAGCAGAAGGAGGAAAGAGTCCCTCCAAAGTCAGGAGAACACGTCAGGCTTGTCTGATCGCGTTACCTGGATCCAGCGTGGAAATAAAGGGGTTTGAAAGTCAGCAAATAAACTTTGCTGAAGGTGCTGGAAAGAGAGCAAGGAGGCAAGGGGCTGGTAGGAAGGGGGTTTGGGGAGAGCCTCATCCCTGGCAGGGAGCGGGAGGCAGCTCCTGGCCGGTAGCTCGGGTAGTGCTGTCGTGTTCTGGGATGGACTGGGGCGGGCCTGGGAGCACCCAGGGCACCGTGGGGAGAGCACCCGCACCAGCTCCGCCAGTGCTTAGAACCCAACGAGGCACGGCTTCGTTTTAGGGTTGTTACAGTCCTGCTTAATTGGCTCTCGGGCTCCCTGAGCAAGGCGTCCAGTGCATCTTAATGAGGGATTCTCAAAGACCGGCTTTTTTTTTTTTTTTTTTTTTCGCTGGGACTAGAACGCGGTGGTGTTTAATATTCATGTGTAGCTCTGCTCATTTGAAAGGTAACAAGGGAGTTGGATTCCCTGCTGGCAATGAATCGTAATGGGATCTGGGCTCCTAAATCACCTGCGCATGGCGGAGCTGCCTCCTCCCGGAGTGGGCTGGGCTGGGGGCGGCCAGCTCTCCTCCGGCCAGGCAGCACGGGGCTCGGCACGGGCAGGGCCGGTTCCAGGCCAGCGCTGGCACCGGGAAATGCTTTTCCGCAGCTCTTGTGGTGGGGATCTGGAGTGTCTCGCCACAAGCAGTCACGGAGGTCGAGTTGTTAGCCAAAAGCAATTGGATGTTGACATGACAGGGAGACGCTGCGGAGCGAGAACAGTTCCTGACAGACGTTCTGACAGAGCTGTTAAAGCCTTGGCTACAGGCAGGGCTTGAGCTGATCTTTGACCATTCGGGCTGGTCCACGTCTGCCAAGGCTGGGATTTTTTTGTGCTTTTGTGCCTGGTGTCGGGTGCTGGATCGGGGAGAGGAGGGAGGTGTTGAGAGGCTGGGCGCTGGCACCGTCCGGAACACAGATGGCCACAAATATCAGCATACGTGGGGGGGTCTGGAGTGTTTGCTGATGGAGGGGCTGGGGGCTGGAGCTGCCTGGCACTGTCCCCCACTGTCCCCCAGGCCTCTCCAGGGTGCCAGCCGTTCCATCCCTGTTCCCTGGCAGCCCTTCCCTCGGCAAAGGAGGGCACTGCCCCCCTCCCCGCAGGCTGCAGCAGCGTGGCCTTGGAGAGGAAGCATTTGTGATCCCTGCGTGTTGGGAAGAGACAGGAAATGGCCATGGGGAGCAGAGCTTTCAAGGGGTTTTTGCTTTCCATCTGCTCCCCTGCCCTGACTGCCATCCCCATCTCTCTGTGCTTGGGGACAGCAGGGGGAAGGCTGTGCTGGGCACGTGTCAGGGAGGACCCCTGGGCACCTCCTGCTTGGCCAGAGGGTGTTGTACAGCAAAATGGTGGCTCCTGGAGCCTTCCAGGGGGATAGTCCTGCTGAGGAGATTGCAGCTGTGCAGAGGGGACCACACCAATGTCACCTGTGTGCCCTGGCACAGGGGAGCCCCTCGCTTCCAGCCCGGCCAGGATCATCCCTGGACAAACCTTTGGAGCTCTGCTTGCAGAACCCACGCCTGGCTTGCCAGAGAATTGCTCCTGTTTGTGGAAACGATGCTTTCCCCATTCCCATCTTCCTCCCTCCCTCCCTCCTGCTTTTCCTCATTGTCATTTTAGCCTAGATTAAAGAAAATAGGGTGCAGCGCTGTGCGCATGTTCCGAGCGGTGTCTTTTCACAGCACTGTACTGATGCCAAGCAATAATGACAGGTTCAAGCTTTTCTGCATCACAAATGAACTGCATGCAAATGGCTAGTCCTGAATGGAGAATAATTGTCGGCACGGAGAGTCCTGCCTCCGCCGAGCCAGCTCCACCTTGCTTCCGAGGGGAGAAGGCTTCAAACAGTTAACGGGGACGGAGACGTGGAAATAGCGGGGAGCTGCCGTTTCCACTCTGCTAGAGCCTAACCTGTTAGTGCAGAGCTGTGTGAAGAATGTCAGGGATTTGTTCCAAGCGTTATCGAGATGTGGCTTTACATCTGTAAATCCTTTTACGCATCGCAGCTCAGCCGCGAGGCTGCCCCGCGTGACGGGCAGCGCTGCCTGCCTGGCCCTGCCACACCGGCCAGGGCCGTGCCAATGCCGGCCGTGGCAGAGCTTTCAGGGCCCCTTTTGGTTGAAGAACCCACAAAACGTTGTGGTTTTCAGCTCATTCTGGCTGCAGATTGGACACAATCTCCTTGTTCTCCCTTGCAGAACCGTCTCTCTCTCTCTCTGAGCCTCTTCAGTGTTCTCACACTGCCCATTTGTGCTTCGCCCTGCCTCGTGCACCTTGATTATCCTCGGGATGCTGTCTGTGGGAAGCCAAGGGTGGGATCCCCTCAGCTGCTTTTGGCTGACCCTTGGGGAGCTTTTCCAGCTCATGCCAGCTGAGGATTTGACTTAGTGCCACTTTGCTCTCAGCCACAGTGTTACCGGCAGAACTTTTTGGCTGACCCTTGGGGAGCTTTTCCAGCTCATGCCAGCTGAGGGTTTGACTTAGTGCCACTTTGCTCTCCTGCCACAGTGTTACCGGCAGAACCGGATTTAGCAAATGATTGTGACAATCCCCAGCACCATCAGGAAAACATGCTCCATCATTCACTGTGATGTGCGCTGATGAGGGGAAAAAAAAGGCTTGTTCATCCATCAGAAATTCACTGATGCTGTCTCTAGGTGAGCAATTTGCCAGCGTTACCTGGTGTCACTCATTAGACACAAGATGTAACAGTCTCATTTACTCTTCGGGCTTCCTGTCACTTACTTACTTTTGCATTTGACTTTGCACATGAAACTTAAGCTCGTTTTTAGCCTCTGTCGAAGTCGGCTTTCAAATTCCTGCTCATTAAGCCCAGTCCCAGTGTGTGGGCTGCATGCACAGGAGAGGGGTTTTGGAAGCCAGAAAAGTCCCCTGGTGCCTGTTGCCATTAGGCTTTGCAGAACAGTGTGTGTGTGTGTGTGTTTCAAAAAGCCAGCAGAGGAAGCAGTTTCTGCCCTCCCATCACTAGGTCTGAACTTCCCAAAACGCCTGGGCTTTGGCTGCATTTTAGTTGTATATTTTTTACAGACTTGTGGGCTGTAACTTTTTAAGACATCTACATTTTTACACTGGATGTGATTGATGCTGGTAGCCCGTTTAAGGTTTTTGTACTCAGACATAAAAGCAGGGCAGAAAGGGACAGAATCTGGTTTCCTCTGAGGAAGCAGAACCAGGGCTTGAGCGGGTGTTTCATGGCCAGAGCTTTGCTGGTTCCTGGAGCAGAGACACCAGGAGATGCAGGTGGGGGATGTTTCAGTTCTGAACCCGAGTGTTTCCCTTCTCTGTTTGTCTCTGCTGCTCTGGATTTACGCAGTTTTAGCCGCTCCTCTTGCTGGACAGAAGGTGTGAGAGCAGGGGGAAGGTGAAGCTGTGGGTGCTGCTGACTCAGGGACTCAGGACACACAGGGATGGGGCAGCTGCTGCTTTTCCTGAGCTCCCAGAATTTCCTGCAGCCATCCAGGCCCATTGTGCAGCTCTGGTGGGTGCTGAAGCAGCCGTCCCTCTCAGCAGAGCTCGTTGGTGTCCGTCTCTTTCCACCCTGTTTCTGTGGACAGAAATGGCCCTCTTTGTTTTTAAGAGAGTCCCTCCCATTCATCTGTCCCTCGCTGCGTCATCCAAACTTCATCCTATCCTCGTGGTTTGCACGCACTGGATGAATTTAGGATGAATTTCAGCTTTGACACAGGCAAAGGACCAAGGAAACCGGGTGATGCTGAACTGAACTGTGGCGTGGAGGAGCAAAGGATGGGGGGTGATTCTGCAAGATGCAGAAAACTGGGAAACTGGTGCTTGAGAGGGCTTGGTTTTTTGTGCTGAGACAAAAAGCCCTGCTAGTAGCAGTGTTTGTATCTCTGCATCATTGCTTTAGTTGTTACAGCTCAGCTCTTCGGGAGGCAGAGGGCGAGAAGCAGTTGTCTACAGCCTGATGGGAGGGAAGGTGGTGATCCCTGGGATGTCTCTGCATGTGCTGCTGGAAAATCCTTGTCCCAGGCACCATGGAAGGGGCTGATTTCTTTACTGGTGGTATTTAATGTGGTGTAGAGCTTGTGTGAACCACAGTGGAGGGACTGGTGTTGAGATGTGCACTACAGTGATAATGCTGCAAATTCCAGAGCTTTAGTGTTATTAAAATGTCAGGCTGATATCTTCCTCAGCATTAAAACTCTTAATGTACTTTATCCTTTCAAACTCGTGGTGCTCCAAGTGAAAGCATGAGGGGGAAAAAAGAAGGTGGTTACAGAGCAGAGGATTAACAAGAAAGAAAAGGGGGATGCCCTGATGCAAGGCTGCTGTGCAAATTGCTTCCTTGAGCACTTGTGCCTTTCAGTCGGGTTCAAATTCAGCAAGACACGTTCGCTTTTGTGACAACAGCCTGAAACTTGCTTGTGTTGCCCAAAGGGAGCATTAGCAGCAGTGCTGAGCCTTTAATGTTGTTGGAAAAGGGCTGATGTGGTCACAGTGGGCAGGCAATCCCAGGTGCCTGCACAAACTCTGCAGTGACAGGAGGGAAGGTCCTCTGTGCCTGCAGAGCTGGCCGGGGGCTTGTGGCCATTGGTGGGCTTTTGGACTCGTGGAATTGTTTCATCTGGAAGAGACATTTAAAGGCCATTCAGGCCAGCCCACTGCAGTGAGCAGGGACATCTTCAGCTAGGCCAGGCTGCTCGGAGCCCTGTCCAATCTGACCTTAAACATTTCCAGGGATGGGGCATCTGCCACCTCTCCCTGGGCAACCCGTGCCAGTGTTTCACCACCTCATCGCAAAAATCTCGTCCTTACATCTACTGTCAGGTGACCCTGTTCTGGTTTAAAAGCGTTTCTCCTCGTCCTTTTGTGTCTATCCTGCTGACACCTCAGGGGAGAAGCTGTCTGGGGAAAATGGGGATTATCGGTGGCGTCCCCTGCCATCCACGTGCGTGTTCCGGGCGGTTGTACGCTTCCCCGGGCCACCTCGGATGGCACTGCCTACTCCTCGGAGCTTCCCGGGGAAGTCACCAGATCTGGGGGTGGGCACACACGCTGGCAGCTGAAAGGTTTCTGGGGGAGGAGGGAGGGGATGAGGAGCCCGATGCTGCCTGTGCCTCTCCAGCACGCTCGGAGCCCGCGGCGTGCCGAGAGCTGGGGCACGGAGCACCCGCTGCTCGCCCTCCTGGGAATGAACAACCCCAAAATAATTCCGTAAATAAGGCAAAAACCCGGCTTTTAAGGGCTGCCGAGAGGACGGGGGTCCCTGCGGCTGGGGCGGGCGCTGTCCGCGGTGCTGATCGCTCTGCGGCGCTGACCTCTCCGCAAGGAGGGCACTGCCTGGTGCTGACCAGTCCTGGTGCTGACCAGTCCGAGATGATGACCAGTCCGAGATGCTGACCAGTCCATGGTCCTGACCAGTCCATGGTGCTGAGCAGTCCACACTGCTGACCAGTCCTGGTGCTGACCAGTCCGAGATGCTGACCAGTCCATAGTCCTGACCAGTCCATAGTCCTGACCAGTCCATGGTCCTGACCAGTCCATGGCGCTGACCAGTCCACACTGCTGACCAGTCCACGGTGCTGACCGCCCCAAGAGGAACCTCCACACTCTCCATAACCCCCAACAGAAGGGTGCAGCCATGAGGGGTCAGGGACAAGAGGAAACGGGCCTCAAGTTGTGCCAGAACAGGTTTATTAGGGGAAATTTCCCCACCAGAAAGGTTGTCAGGCACTGGCACAGCTGCCCAGGGCAGTGTTGGGGTCACAATCTCTGGGAGTGTTTAAAAGATGTGGCACCTGGGGACGTGTTTTGGGCTGGGCTTGGCAGTGCTGGGTAATTCCAGATGGTTTTAGATGGATTTCCAACCTTAACAACTCTATGATTCTACGTTCTAAGCACAGTGCTGGGCTTTCTGCTGCCCTCAGTGTGTGCCCTTTACACCAGGTTACTATTTTCCCCCTATTTCCCCCCCACTTTTCCACAATGGAACAGGCTCTTCCCCAGTATAACTCATTTCCTGTTCAGTGCTGCTTCCAGTGCCTCTCCTCAAATGGCAGCAGAGAGGAATCCAGTCCCCAGGCAGTGAATTAGGAGGTGGTAGCTGCTCATTTTTCATCTCTGTGATAAAAAAAAAAAAAAAATCTAATGCAATCATCAAAAAATAAAGCTGCGTTTTTCATGTCTTCACCATTAGGAATGTCTCTTGCTGCTGCTCTCTTTTCCCTCCTACTCCCAAATTATTGAGGTCTCAGCAGTGTTTAAAATCTCGTGGAAATTTACTTTTGGATGCCAGCAAAGGGGTGGGAGTTTGAGTAATCTCTAGGGCAATAACATTCCAGAAGTGTTGTGTTCCCTTAATAAAAACACTTCTGATTCAGAAACATAAATGTTATTTTTCCAAAGGCACCCTCCTGAACGGGGCTATTCTTTCTTATCCTCTCACTTGAGGCATTACAACTCTTGGGTGACGTTCTGCTGCTCCAGTAGCCGTAACCTTACATTTATTGCATGTGTGGCCACAGCAGCCCCCTCTGATAATTTTGTTTAGGGCTGTGAAATTTGCCTTCAGCCCCGAAATTGAATCCATTCTCTGCCCTCAGCAGCATGATGGGCTCCTGCATGTCTCTCTCTGCCAAGGATGTTTGTGGTTATTGATGCTGAGTGTGGCTATTTATCACAGACAATACAGAACAAAGAAGAATTTATTAATAAGTCTCCTGGTCCCATGTGCTTCCCCGAGGAACCTGAAGCGTGCTATTTTCTCCTTGCCCCATTTATATCTACATGGTTTTGCTGCTGTCCACTCAGATTAAATGCTGGCTGAGGAGAAGGAGCTGCCCCACAGCACACGGCCGGGTCAGAGCCCGGGTTCAGGGAGGGCTCCCTGGGTTATTGGGTGGCAACAAACAGGGAAATAATGTGGAATTCTGTGAGAATGACACCGAGATGTCAGCCAGGGGTGGGGTGAGGATGCTGCTGGCCCCAGGCAGCTCCAGGGCTGTCGAGGGTTGCTCTACTCGGCGTTTGGTGTGGGTCAGTTTGTGTCAAGTGGGGACGACAGCCACAGGCAGGAGCTGTGCTGTGTCCTGTTGGCTGACAGGGGCCACGTGGGGGCAAGCAGCACCTGCTGGTGCCTGTGGCCCTTCTCTTGCCTCACTTACAGCAGGAGCACAGAATCACTGAATCATTTTGTTTGGAAAAGACCTCCAAGATCGAGTCCAACCTGTGACCAAACCCCAACTTGTCACCAGAGCACTGAGTGCCATGTCCCACCATTCCTTGGACACCTCTGAGGATGGAGACTCCAAACCTCCCTGGGCAGTCTCTCCCAGTGTTTAACACCCCTTTAATTCTTCTTGATGTCCGCCCTGGACCTCCCCAGTGCAGCTTGAGGCTGTGTCCTCCTGTCCTGTCAGAGGCTGCCTGGGAGAAGAGACCGACCCCAGGTTCCTGCAGATACCCCTGGTGGGAGCCTGGGACCTCTGTTTGCCCATCCCTCTCCCTCCTCTTGGCCCTCCTGGGACACTGCAGCAGGCAGAGACAGGGAGGATGTTCTGTGGGAGCTCCTGCCTGGAAAATCAGAGTCACTGCTGTGGGGACGCGTTGATTCCTGCTGTGCTGGAGAAAGGGAAGGTGCCTAGGGAAGTTCTGGCTTTTGCCCATCTTGTGCCTCCTTATGCACTAATTAAAGGTCAGTCCCATTTACATTCAGTGCGTTTCTCTCCTTCCCTGGGCATTTGCATTGGCAGAGGGCTGTTTTCCATTTGACCAAGCCGTGGCTGGAGCCGTCGCCCGGGGGTGAGAGTCTCTGCTCCCACCTTTGGAAACCCAGCAGAGCCCGTGGTGGCTCAGCCAGCATCTGCAGGAGAGAGAGGAGCAGAGCCCCTCTCGTGCTGCTCCTGCTCCCCAGCCCCACAAGACGAGCATTAGGCATTTATAGGATTTTCTCCATGGATACATAGCCGGGCACGTTGGTAAAAATATACCCGTGCACGAGTATATTTATGTGTAGTGCAGCGAAGGCAGCGCAGGCTGCGAGCTGATTCCCTCGGGTGAAACACCAGCCTCCCCTCCGAGCGCTTTCAAAGGGGAGCTCTGCTGATAATTAGTGCAAATATTTTGAATACAGAACTCATCATGGGCCTTTGTCGCAGTGACAGGCAGTGACCTGAGATACATTTCTCCTTTCTTAATGCACCCGGAATATGTAATTAAGAGGTGACTAAAAGATTCTTTATCACTCTTTGTTTTCTAACGTGGCAGGCTGTTATGAAATGCTGCCCCCTCCTTCCGTGGCGTTCGGTTCCCCGTGACAAATGCAGGGATGGAGGTTTGTTCTGCTCTTCAAATCACTCCGAGCTCCTCCACTTCCAAGGTGTTGTGCCTGCCTTCTGCCTGGCCCAGGGTTTGGAGAGTAAGAATTTGGAGGCAAAGGCAGTTGGCAGAGTAGGAACTTGCCCGAGAGGGTGCAGGAAGGGCACGGTGAGGGTGGGCGCGGTGCTGCCGTCACAGCTTTGGTGCTCCTGAAGGAAAGCTGTGGAAATACCCCCGAAACCAGGATGGAGAACACCTCGAGTGCAATCTCTGCAGGCCCTGACACCCCGAGCTGAGGGTGTGAGGCCCAGGGCTGGCCCCACGTTAGCACAGCAGCCGGGCTGTGAAACGCCGCGGTAAATGCGGCGTGACAGCACCTGAGGAGGCTACGTGCAGAACAGATGTCTCCTGGCTGGGGCTGGGCCGTGGCACAGCGTCACCCATCAATTATAGATCGCTTCCCTCGCCGTCAGCAGGACGGGACTGCTAAAGGAGACGTTAAAGGCTTGAGAGCAAAGAGAAACTCAAGAGGGGAGAGCTTGATCTCTGAGCTTGTCTGGGAGATGGTGGAGTGTTGGCAGGGCCTTCCCTGGCTGCTTGGCCAGCTCTGCTGTGCTCAGCACCTGTGTGCCCTCAGAACCCACTGCAGCTTCCCCGGCGGGACCCTCACGTGGTGATGGGAAGGGACCCAGGCTGCTCCTTCCTCTCCTCCTCCTCCTCCTCTCTGGGAAACCCCACCTGTGGGGCTGGATCCTGGGATGGCTGCAGCAGCCTGAAAGGCTCCCAACCCCAGCAGCTTTCACTTTCCTGTTGACTTGTTTGTTTGTTTAATTGTTCCAGCTCGCGGCCTTTACCTGGCAATCCCGCTTCATTACAGGAAACACGGGGCTTTTATTAGGACTGTGGAGTGTCATCCAGTGTTTTCACTGAACGTATAATTTGCCATGTATGAAAACCATTTCCCGAATTAATTTACCTACTGCAAACAGTTTGTATTAATGAAAATGCATTTTTCATGTGGGCTTGCTGGCAAAGCTGGCTGGAGCTCAAGAGCTCACTTTATCCATCCGGCATGAGTAGGAGATGGAATTTGTTTAAAAATTAAATAAATAACACACCCACCCCCCATTTTTTAATACAATATGGCCCAGCAATAATCTCCGAGGCAGACTGC
The DNA here is from genome assembly GCF_017590055.1 of Onychostruthus taczanowskii. Classification (NCBI taxonomy): domain Eukaryota; kingdom Metazoa; phylum Chordata; class Aves; order Passeriformes; family Passeridae; genus Onychostruthus; species Onychostruthus taczanowskii. The sequence goes on along the minus strand of NW_024501792.1, from coordinate 1,022,693 downwards.
AAAGGCTGCAGAAAGCTCCATCTGTGGCATTTTAATATGCAGCATTGTCTCCCGTTTTAATATCCCCCCTTGCCCGGCTCGTGTTTGTGTAAGTGAGACGCGAGATGCTGTCATCTTCCCGGGTCACATTTTGCTGCTCAGAACGAGCAGAAGTGGAGATGGATGCAGCCATGGAGCCCTTCCCATATTAACACGCATATTTTAGAATAATTGATGCTGAATTCATTTTGCAGCCTCGTTTCTCCTCAGCCTTCCCCCACCCCCTCTTTCATATTTGCATGGAAAAAAATCCTGTGATCCGTCCAGATGGCAGCTGGAGGCTCTCAGCTGAGCTGGGCCGTGCGCTGGCTCTCGGAGGCTCCTCCTGGCCAGGGTGGGATCAGGGGCTGGAGGTGGCACGCTGATGGCTCTGGCAGTGTCTGCAGGGCAGGAAGAGGCTCTGGCTTGGATGTCACCCCAACGATGCTCAGCTGCATCGTTGCAAAATCCATTTGGGGTGTCCTCTGCTCCTTAGTCTGAGCTGCTAAAGCCAGGCTTTGTGGGCAGCCAGGCCTGAGCTCTCTCTCAGTGGAGGGGACACCAGGTAATAAAACCTGGGGCAGCAGCCAGGAGCAGCGTCACTCTCTGCAGAAATGTGTTCATCAAACCTCTGGGATGGGCAGGATGAGGGCTCCACTGGTACTTTAAAATAAGAAGGTTTGAAATAGATTGTAAGGCTGGATTAGGAAAACTTGCTGCTGTTTGGGGATTGTCTTCAATTGCTGCGTGCTACCAGAAAACCCACACCAAGCTCTTTTCTGTAAGTGGAAATTAATACAGTTTGTGGAATTTCCCTTAAGAGAATCAAGGAAAGCCTTAGAAAACGTGCAGGTGTGTTTGAGTAGAGGGTCTGCAGCGCCCACAGTGTTCTTGGCCTTTGTGAGGAGCTCTGGACCAGCTCAGTGTCCAGCCTCTGTGGCTGTCCCCTGGGCACCCCCCATTTCACACCCCCTTTGCAGGGTTTGTCTCTGCCCTTTGTCCCAGGAGGGGACACTGAGCGTCCCAGCCCTGCGCCTGCTGAGCCCCTGGTGTGTGCAGCCCAGCCCACCAATAATCCTCTGCAGATAAGTGGACATTTCATGTGCTTAAAGTTAAGCCTGTGCTTACATTTAAGCCTGTGCTTAAGCACCAGCAGGACTCAGGCTGGCGAGATGGGCACCCATAGGTGATGGTGGGCACCAGGAAAGGGGGGACACCCCTGGCAGGGGGGTGAGGCTGATGGGCAGTGGGCCCTCGGCAGAGGCTGCAGAGCCCGTTCTGGGTGAGCACTGCTGCCCTGAGCCTTGCAGTGTGCAGCTTTTCAGGCATTTCCTGGTGCTCTCCCGTTTGGGGACTCCCTAATCAAGGACATTCCTGAGCACACGTGTCACCTGCCACTCAGCACACAGCTTAACCTCATGCCATGTGTTTATCTCATTCCAGGACTACTGTCAGCAATGCCACTCTAAGCATAAACTTAATTATATCTCCTCGGGTAGCAGCAGGGAAGTGATTTATTGCTGCTTTTTGTTCCCTCCCTCCCCTCACCTCTCTGTGATTACGCTCCCGTTTGCTGCTGTGGAGATGCTGATGCTTGACTGCAACTTTGCTGCGGTTGCAGAGCCCGTGTCCAAAGCCAGGGTTGGCCAAAGGAGGCCTCTCAGTGGCCACAGAGCTCCCTCTTGGTGGCCCTGCCTTTACACCCACCCCCTCCCCACCAAACCAGCAGGGTGACACAGCACAGGGGGATTTTTTGGGTGAGCAAGTGGGATCTTCCAGGGCTAATGCTCTGTCATGCCTTTTCAGAGGATCATTTTATTTTAAAATAATTGCTGTGCCGAGGCAGGAGTCCCCTGGCCTGAGCCCCTGGTGTGTGCAGCCCAGCCCACCAATAATCCTCTGCAGATAAGTGGACATTTCATGTGCTTAAAGTTAAGCCTGTGCTTACATTTAAGCCCGTGCTTTAGCACCAGCAGGACTCAGGCTGGCGAGCTGGGCACCCATGGGTGATGGTGGGCACCAGGAAAGCGGGACACCCCTGGCAGGGGAGTGAGGCTGATGGGCAGTGGGCCCTAGGCAGAGGCTGCAGAGCCCGTTCTGGGTGAGCACTGCTGCCCTGAGCCTTGCAGTGTGCAGCTTTTCAGGCATTTCCTGGTGCTCTCCCGTTTGGGGACTCCCTAATCAAGGACATTCCTGAGCACACGTGTCACCTGCCACTCAGCACACAGCTTAACCTCATGCCATGTGTTTATCTCATTCCAGGACTACTGTCAGCAATGCCACTCTAAGCATAAACTTAATTATATCTCCTCGGGTAGCAGCAGGGAAGTGATTTATTGCTGCTTTTTGTTCCCTCCCTCCCCTCACCTCTCTGTGATTACGCTCCCGTTTGCTGCTGTGGAGATGCTGATGCTTGACTGCAACTTTGCTGCGGTTGCAGAGCCCGTGTCCAAAGCCAGGGTTGGCCAAAGGAGGCCTCTCAGTGGCCACAGAGCTCCCTCTTGGTGGCCCTGCCTTTACACCCACCCCCTCCCCACCAAACCAGCAGGGTGACACAGCACAGGGGGATTTTTTGGGTGAGCAAGTGGGATCTTCCAGGGCTAATGCTCTGTCATGCCTTTTCAGAGGATCATTTTATTTTAAAATAATTGCTGTGCCGAGGCAGGAGTCCCCTGGCTGAAGTGGCTCCTTGGGAGCAGATGTGCTGGCTCCTCAGTGCTCCTTCAGCTCAAAGCCTGAGATTTCCCACCCAGCTGTGTGGTGCTGGCTGCTTTTCCCTGGCTCCATCCCCACTTTTGGGGTTCTGACAGGAGCATCCCCACAGGAGGCTCCTGGCTGCTCTGCCCCACTGCCAGGCTCAGCTCCTGAGGAAACCAGAGAAGTTTGGGGAATGGTTTCTCTTCCCTGTGCCATCCACTAAGGCTCCTGCTCTTGTTCTCCAGGGAAAGGGAAGGTGCTTTAATTATTCCTGCCTTCTGGAAAGCCCTGGTAATTAGCAGCTCTGCAGAGAGCGAGGCCTGGCTGGGCTTTGAGCGCTCCGAGGAGGCAGGAGCTCCTCTCCTCGGTGCTTTTTAAAGAAATTTCCCCTCCGAGCTGCAGCTGTGACAGCCCTGGAGCACCTGGAAACGCCCCTGGCTGTGTGGGACACGATGGCATTTGGTGACATTGGGGTCCCTTTGGTGAGTGGCCCAGGTTTTTTTACAGCATCACCCAGGTTTCAGCATGCAGAGCACAGCCCTGCCACAAGGCACTCGGAATTTCTCCATGTGGTTTTGAACAAATTGCTGATTATTTTTCCCCTCATTATTCACCTGACAGAGGAGCAGGTTGAGTAATTAGTGAAGGCGCGTGAACTTTGCGGTGTTTTTATGCATAAAACATGTGTGAATTGGCTGGGTACTGGCCCTGCTGCTCTCGCCTGTGCACCCACTGATGTCTGTCAGCGAGGAGCATCCCTGGCCTGGCCTGTGCCACTGTCCCCGTGTCACCCTGCTGGGACAGCTCAGCTTTTTGCAGTGAAAGCTCCTCCTGCCCTCTGTGCAGGCTGGGCTGCCTTCTCCAGCACTGCTGGGCGAGGAGCTTCTTTGTGTGCTGTGGTGGGTGCTGCCCTCACCCCTCCTCGCCCCAAAATCAGCCCCGAGCCCTGGGCGAGGCAGCAGCTGCTCGGAGCGGAGCGGCGGCCAGCAAGGCTTCAATAGCAGCTGAAAGGGAGGAATAATTTGCATCCCGTCAGTTTGGAGAGGCACTTGGAGGCGGGATCTGGCTGCGGCGCTGCGGGGACAGAGGGACCCGGGCTGGGGAGAAGCGCTGAGCGTTCCCAGGCTGCCGATGGGGGAGATCTGGGTGCCTGCCCTCGACAGAAGGGCTGTACCCAGGGGGTCTGTCACCTTCGGAGCTGGGCATGTGAGGCTGGATGCTGTGTGCCAGCCAGGGGGGCACTCCCCAGCCCATGCCACCCTGTCCCTTTGCACCTCCGTGTCCCTTGCTCCCGAGGGGACGCGGCCGTGGTGGCTCCCTGGGCTGGGCTGCTGCCTGTCCCCGAGCCCAGCCGTGCCTGCTGGAGCTGGCACTGAGGCCTCGGGCTGTCCTGGCATGGCCAAGGCTGTACAGGCACCACTGAACCGTGCAGAGCAGGAGGGAGCCCTGGGCAGGAGGCCAGGGGCTGAGGAGGTGTCCCCCAGGCTGGCCGTGGCAGTGTCCCCACTGCCCTCACGTCCCTTGCCCTGAGCCATGCTCCGACCTGGCAGGGTGGGGGGCACCCCGAGAGCCTTTAGAGTTTGCACGAGATGAGGGGAATTCATCCTGAATGTCACTGCAGGGAAGCACACAGCAAGCTCAGGTCTCACATAAAACTGTCAGACCGGGGAGCGAGATGAGGGTCACACCTTCTGAGACAGTTCCGGGGTCCCAGCTCCCCCTGATCCCCCCAAACTGAGTGGATTACAGCGTGGGGGTGCGGGGGCTGTGTACATGTCTGCACCACCCTGGTGACAATTGGATTTTCCCCCTCCAAAACTGATGGTGGCACTACCCAAGGATGCCAAGCCCTCGTGTTGTGCTCCGTGTAAACCTGAACGGGCTAAGAGCAGTGCTGGGAGCCAGGGCAGCCCCCTCTGTCCCCTGGACACCTGGTGACAGCGTGGTGTGACAGGATCTCACCTCATTTAAGGCCTTGGAGTCGTGTGGAGGCCACCACTCTCCTGGTGAGCTGCCCCAGCACCTCGTTGCTCGTTGCTAGGAAATCACATCTGATTGCAGGGCTGCATTTGCCTAAGTCAAGCTCAGGGGCCAGAGATGTGCCAGTGTCAGGAGGACACAGGATCTCTCTTCCCTGTGCCTGTGGTGTCCAAGGAGCTGCTCAGAGCTGGGTCCAGGGGGCTGTGCTGCATCCCACAGCACCTCACTAGTTCTTCAGGCCCAGAATGATTTTGTGGTCACGTTGTGAACTCTCAGAGCACTTCCCTGCTGGCTTTGAAGCCTAAACTGTTACTCACAAGTGCCCAGTGCTCACATGAGGCTCCCCATGGCCAGGAGGGAATTATTTTGATGTGAAGGGTCCGTGCCAGGCCTGCCTCCATCAGGACTGCCAGGTTGCTAAACAAAGCCACCGGGGCTGCTTTTCTTCTTGGACGTCTAACTAGGTCAACACACATTTGCCTTGTCTTAATAATTATTGATAAGCTGCAGGGGATCATGTGTGGTGCAGGACGGGGCTGCTCCTCCTCCCAGCTGCCCGTGCAGCCCCCGCCCGTGGCAGATGCTCTGCAGAGGATTTGTGCCCTGGCTCTGGTGGAACACCAGGCTTGTTTCCCCCCGGGAACCTGTGCAGCTCCCCAGTTCTCTCCGAGCCTTTCCAGCACTGGAGGATGGAAGGGAATGAAGAAGTGGTGGCACGCTGGTGGCTTTGGTGACTGCAGGGTCCTGGCTCCCTTCTGGCCCCTTTCCAAAGGGATGCTGTGGCTCACGCACATTTCAGTCCGTGTTTGCTGGGCGCTGCTGGGAGGGGAGAGCAGGCGACGCCCCTGTCCCACCCCACACCTCCTCCTCTCCTGCCACCAGCCCCGTGAGTGCTCCTGGCTGCAGGGAACGTGAGGAGAAGTGGTTTTCTCCTAGAGTCACCCCTCTGGAGGGCGGGAGGCAGGGAGGAAGGATCAGAGTGTCCCACGGGCTGGGAGGGTCGCTGTGAGCTGCACCAAGCTGCCTCCAGCCTCCAAGCCAGGTGCTGATGGGGCTGTGCCCACACCCGTGGGGATCAGAGCCAGCACTCCAGGTGAGTGGGTCTGGGGTCCCTTCCTCGGCGTGGGCTCCTCTCTGAGCCTCCATAATCAAAGCGTGCAGACCAACTCCAGCGAGGTGAAAGGCAAAGAATAAATCCAACCACCCTCTCCAAGCCGCTCAGACTTCAGAGCTGAAGAGGAGGTTATGTCCTGGGGATTTTTTTTTCTGTTGCTTTTCCAGCACTAATGAGCAGGGAGGAAGTTCTACTCTTTGTTCCAGTGGCGTTCACTGAATTTTTTTCCCCCAGTGAGTAGCAGGGAGGGGAGGAGGGGATGGGAGGCACCGTGTCTGGACACGTGGGACCGGGACAGCGAACGGCAGTGCGGGATCGTTCCGCTTCACCCCTGAGCTTCAGGTGACAGCGCTTCTTTTGTGAGGCTTCTGCGTTTTCTCATCAGATCAAAACAAGGTTTTGGTTCCAGCAGGATTCTTTCAGAGCTGGTGCAGGGCAGTGATGTGCATCTCTCTTGCGGTTTTCCACTTTGCAGAGGGAGTTTCTGACCTCGACTTCTTCCTGCAGTCTCTGGGTAGCTTTTTTCTGGGGAGCCTGCACCAGTCCTGCCCTTTACCGAGCTCTGTGTGCTGTCCTCGCCCTGCCAAGCACACTTCTGGCTGTAGGAACAGCGGCTGTGTGAGGATGTGGCCGTGGGCTCTGCTCTCCCTTCCTTCCAATCCAGCGTTTTTAAAAACCAGTTCAGAGCACCCTGTGTGTGAGAGCTGCTGGGAGGGCGGGGGGCTCGCTGGTACCCTCGTTCAGGCGGGGTCTGGTAAAACTTCACCCAGCTCTTGCCTTCCTCTGGGCCAGGGCTGGGACGTGGCCAGCCCGGGCTCAGCCCCCGAGCACAGGGATGCCGTGCCTGGGGGTGACAGGCCCTGCCACCCCCCTCACCCACCCCACTGCCCCTCCACGAGGGCTCGGCACGACTCTATCATAATGCAGCATGAATTTCATTAGCTCATTTGCCTCTGAGCCCGGGGATAGTTTAATCCCGGAGTGTTTTAGGAGGCCAAGCGCGGTTTAGTCCGCGGAGCCCCACGGCCGAGCTGGGCTCAGGGCTCAGGGCTCAGGGCTGGCTGGGCACGGTTGGGCCGTGCACAGGGAGGGGGATGTGGCTCTCCACACCCTTCCCATCTCGTTAGGCAGATTTTATAGCGTGAAATAACAGCGGGCGCCGCGGCGCGAGGGCTGCGCTGACCGCGGCAGCCAGAGAGGGGGGTCCCTCTCACGTGCCTCTGATTTCCCTTCCACCTCATCACGGGAGGGTTTACTTAGCAAGCTGAAAAAAATCATTACATATGCTGCTAGTGGCCTGGTTAATTAAGATCTACAGTTCTCTGGGTAGGAAAAGACGACCTATATTTACTGTATGTAGGAAGACATCTGTCAGCTCGAAGCGCTAGATATCCCAGCGCAGGTTTGTCCTGCTTTTGCAGGCTCTGAATTGCAACTGTTTTAAGCTCTGATGCAGACCAAGTTAATTTTAAGATGACTGTTACTATTCTAAACATAAGGAAGGGCATATTTAGCCTCTCAGTACTCAAGAAGGCAAAACCCCCTGCATGTTTCTAGTAATTTTTCCCTAACAGTTTGCACAAAACAACAACAACAAATCCTATTTGGTTTCTGCAAAAGAATATGTTCGAGGGTGATCGTAAAATAGATTATTTTTAAATCTGCAGATGGTTTCCACATATTCCTCCTCAGCTCACTGCAGCTTTCCACCTCAGTAAACTGGTTTGTAATTTAGCCGAGGGCTGTGGAGCAAGCGTTCTGTCGTCTTGTTTTTCTTGCTCGCTTCCTTTACCCCCCCACGCCCCCCTCTGCTTTCTGTCCCCTTTCTCTCCTCTCTCCTTGCCTCTCCCCTGCCGAGGGGCTGTCGGTGTTGGGATGGGTGTGAAGGGACACTGAGCCACAGCTGGCTTGGCCGTGGCACTCCCCCCAGCCCCTGGGCACCGTGGTGGGGAGCTCCTGGCAGAGCCGGGGCTGGGGTTAGGGCTGGGGGGCAATGCCACGGAGCCCAAACCACGCTCCCCCTTCACTCCTCAGTGCTGGGCACAGAGGGGGCTGCTCCCATCCACACGAGTCCCTCCAGCTGAGGGAGTTATCGGGGGGCTCAGGCCGTGGGGAAAGGGTGAGGGATGCACAGCTCTGGGAAAGATAATTAGGGGAAGGATGCACTTTGAGTTCTGCAATGGCGGCTCCCCCCTCCCCCCGCTCCCTGGAAGAAAACACTGCTTTTTTTATTTCTTTGTTCTTTCACGGTTCGGCATTATAATTATTGAGATTTCACTGCAGGGCAAAATGATCATTTGACAATGTAAGTGGGGAAAATAATTCTCGTGTTATCCAGCAGCCTCACTCTTATTATAATTATGGCGAAACTCCTGCAGACTGAAGTGGGGGCAAAGAATTTCCTCCTATGTGGTGTTTGGCTTTTCAAGATTTCTCAAGATTTGATTGCAGATGGGAGAATTTTTTTCCCCTCCCATCAATAATCCGAGGTTGGTGATGGATGGCGAAGGACCAGGGTACCTGTTGTTTTCCCCTTTGTTTTCATTAGGCATTTTCCATTTCTGTCATTCTCGGCGCTGGTGATGGATTTTTATGAGCAAATATCTTGGTTCGAGCCATTCGGAATTGTTTGCACAGTAACGTCTGCAGCGGCAGCAAAACCCAATTAAAAAATCAGAGGAAAATTGATGCAAAACTGCAAATCAGCCCCTCTGAAGATGGGGGACAGCAACAGCTCATTCTGTGCTGAGGCGGGCCGTGGGGCTGGGTTCACCTGCCTGGGGCTGGGCAGGGGGCTGGGTTCACCTGCCTGGGGCTGGGCAGGGGGCTGGGGCCGTGGGGGTTCCTCCCTTTGGCTGTGGGCAGTGCCAGGGTGTTGGGGGTGCTGTGGGAGAAGCTCCAGATTCTCTGTGAGCCGTGCTTCCCAGGGCACTGAGGCCACCACATTTCCTGTTCCATCCTCCATCCCATGCCATCCTCCATCCCGTGCTGTCCTCCATTCCATACCGTCCTCCATCCCATGCCATCCTCCATTCCATATCATCTTCCATCCCGTGCCATCCTCCATCCCATGCCATCCTCCATCCCATTCCACGTTCCATCCCATGCCATGTTCCATCCTGTGACTTCCTCCATCCCATCCATCCTCCATCCCGTGCTGTCCTCCATTCCACGCCGTCCTCCATCCCATGCCATCCTCCATTCCATATCATCTTCCATCCCATGCCATCCTCCCTCCCATGCCATCCTCCATCCCATTCCACGTTCCATCCCATGCCATGTTCCATCCCGTGACATCCTCCATCCCATGCCATCCTCTGTCCCGTGCCATCCTCCATTCCATATCATCTTCCATCCCATGCCATCCTCCCTCCTGTGCCATGCATCCCATGCCATGTTCCATCTCATGCCACCTTCCATCCCATGCCATGTTCCATCCCATGCCACCTTCTATCCCATGCCATGTTCCATCCCATGCCACCCTCCATCCCATGCCATCCTCCCTCCTGTGCCATGCATCCCATGCCATGCTCCATCCCATATCATCTTCCATCCCGTGCCATCCTTCGTCCCGCACTGCCAGCCTGGTGCCCAGCATCCCTGTCGGGGCTGGGAATCACGGCGTGGTGGCAGGGAACTCTGCTGTCCCCTGCCACCCCGGGGCTGATGGAAACGAGCTGACAGAACACAGCAGCATTAGCCTAATTATGGCCAAACCCGCTACCTCTGCGTGGAATTTCCTTTCTTAGCGACTTCCTGTTTTGCTCTTTGAGATGCAAATTTTTGCACAGTCCTCGATCCAGATTTTCTCCTCATTAGCATGAAATCTGACTAGTTCCGCGGTTTTTTAAATAGCAAATGAAAAAAAAAAAAAAAGAAAAGAAAAAAAAAACCGAAAAAAATGAAAAAAAAGAAAATTAAATGCTGTGCACAAAGTAGCGGCGAAGCCCCCCCGTGATTCTCGGGGGCAGGAGGTGGAGGGGCTGGTGAGGATTTTTGGGAATCACTCAGCCACAGCCGCGTTTTTCCACGCCAGGCTGCTCAGCTTTGCTCGTGCGTGGCTGAGCGGGATGCGGGAATCAGCACGGAGGGTCCGGCGGGCAGAGCCCCTGCCCAGCTCCCCCTGGGCTGCCCTCCTAGCCCACCCACCCTGAGCTGGGCAGACACTGGTTCAGCCTGTGGACCGCGGTATTTTTGTTTGGCTTCCTCCAGGAAAACGAGACTCATCGTAACCGGAGGTTAAAAAAAAAAAAAAAAAAAAAAAAAAAAGAACCGACGCTCCAAAATTCCCTCTTTGAACTGAGTGTTCTCTTGGTGGATTTTATACGTTTTTATGCCTGCCGTAATCCCAGCCCGCTGCAGCTCGGCGCTGGGAGAGGGGCTGCTGATGGAGTCGGAGCAGACGGCACTGTTTTGTGGTAAATGTCACTCTAGTAATACTCAGCTCTGCTCGGAAATAGAAATACAACCCTCGCTGGCGTGCGGCGTGCTGAGCCGGGCTCGGGAGCTGCCCTGCTCCCCTGCCTGCGCCGTGTCCCGATGCTCCGGGAATGCCGCTTGCCTGCATCGCCCTCCCCCTCCCCAGCTCCCCTGCCCAGCCCCTCCCTCCCCGCTGCTTTCCACCACATAATGAGTTTGATAAGAAATTGTCTCGTTAACAGGATTAGCCATGGAAATCTCTAGTCCCCTCCTATTCATTTTGTAATGCTCTTCATCCTGTTCTGTAATTTTCTGCTGGCATTAGGCGGCTCCGGACCACCTCGGGAGACTAATTCCTCCTCTTTTGGCAGTGCCAGCGCGGCTGGTGACAGGGGGCTGCTCCATGGGCAAGCCCCGGCTCCGTGCCCCCCCCCAGGGGATCCCTCCTCCTCCTCCTCTCCTCCTCCTCCTCCTCCGTGCTCTGGTTCAGTGGAAGTGTGTCACTCCCGAAGTCGCTTACGCAAACAAACCGAAGTGTCCCCAAACACTGCCGGGTTTCGCTGCCAAGCGCTCCGGTGACTCAGAGGTGGATTAAAACCCGGAGAGGCAAACTGTGCTCTCCCTCACACCCGTGTGAATCCATTTCCGTGGGCAGCATAATTCCGGATTTACTTCTAGGAACATGACTTGCAAGACTGGCCCTTGGGTAAATAATGACTCTTGATTTAATAACTCCTGCCAGCCCTGCAGGATACCTCACTTCCGAGGGAGCTAATAGAGAGAGATCTTTCCTAACATCTGTTTTCCCAGTTTTGCCGACTCCTGAGCCTGGATTTGGGAAGCAGCATCCAGGCAGCAGAAACTGCCCACTGCCAGCGAGTGCAGTGAGGATGGAAAACCTCAGGGAAACGCGGTGTTCCCAGTGCTCCACTCAGCCACGGGCTGGCTGCTCACACCCGGGTGCAGATTGGCAGTGCCAGCTCCTGATTATGCCCATCCCATGTTTGTTCTGGTGTGTGTTTTCCTGACAAGGAAATCCTTGGTTTTGCTGGAAAACCTCTCCACTAGCGCAGCAGCCGGTGTGCAGTGTCCTGGGCACTCCCAGGGCAGGGTGACAGTGTTCAGTGACACCTACTTGCCATCCTGTTGCAAAAATTAGGTGCTCAGAAATCCCCTCCAGTGTTTTCTTTTGGATTTTTTGGCTTGTCAGATCCCCGGAGCCTCAGGAGTGTGTTGTTGGCACAACAGCTGCTGGACAGTGGTGTCACACAGAAGTGACAGTGGCACCCTCCTTGTAAACCTTTCCTGCTTTTTCCTCTCTCTCTTGTTTCACGTCTCCCTCTCAGAAAAGCCATTTAAATGTAATTCTGTTCTTAAACCCTCTCCCTCATGCATGCCTAATGAACAGCCGGCAGAGGTGCCGGAAACGGCCCGAGTAGGATTCAATCTCGCCGAGTGTCGACAAGTCATTTGGAAGGAGCCCTGGGAGCGCGCCCAGTTTTATTACAGCGTAATTAGAAATAAAATCTTGTTGCGGGAGGAGAATGAGAGATGGGTGTTAATCCTGTAACGGGAGGAGATGGAGCCATGCTTATTAAGGAGATCAGGGAAGGGAGGTGGAAAGCCCGTCACGACTCCCCGATTTCCACCCTTCCTCTGCTGTTCCCTCTTCCCTGACTCCCGCAGAAACCATCAGGTCCTTCTGTCAGGAAAAGGGCCACTGCTGCTGGGGAGGATGGGGAGGAGAGGAGGATGGGGACGAGGAGGAGGAGCCCGAGCCCCGGGCTCAGCTGGCGCTGCTGGCGTTACAAATGCCCGCGACTCTTCCAGGTGGGAACCTTTGGCTGAGCTCACAGCTCTGCTGCCTTTGGAAGGGCTGGGAGCAGCGACGGCCCTACAGCTCCCCTGGGATCCCCACGGCAGGCAAACACGTAAATAAATCTGTCAGATTTGTGCAGGTCCTATGAAATTTGCATTGGGCTCGGCTCACAGCTCTTCTTTAACATCTCCACCAGGGAGGGACGCAGGGAGCTTTAATCTCAGTGCCCGCTCCAGGCCCCCTCTGCTCTCAGCATTTGCTGTGGCACGAGCTGGGCTCAGCCCGCTGAGATGAAAGGCAGCTCTGGTGCATGGCCACCGATGCCAGCCCGCTCCTGTGCCCCGTGTCCCCTGCCCCGCTGGCACTGCGCCCCACGCTGTCCCCGAGAGGGAGGTGGCGATCAGCGCCATGGGGCGGGCAGGAGTTCCCATCCTGGCTGGGTTTTCTGTGGATGTTCCCTGTCCCCAGGTGTGCTCCGTGCCGGGCATCGTGGAGCAGCAGCCGCAGCAGAAAAGTGGCAGCCCGCAGCCAGAAAATTACAGGCTTTGCTCTTTGGGGCTTCCCCCTCCGTGCCTTCCCCCCGGGAGGCATTTGTCACTTTAAACGCGGCCAGAAATAACACCAAAGAGTTATTGGATTTGTCCGGGATGCCTTGGGATGCACATGCTCTGAGTATGGCCAATTCATAAACGCTGGCACCTATTGATTCTGCAGCAGTACCAGGGGAAAGTTATCTCATTAGTCTTATGAACTACACACCGTGCTCCCTTCTGAAGCCCTGACCCCGTTGTTTTGATAAATCTATATTGCACAGAGCAGGAGCTGGTAACCTGCACCGGCTGTAATCTTTCTCCTGGAATTGGGAGCCCCTTGGGAATGACGCTGGGGTTTCAGGGCCACCGCTGGCAGCTGGATGTGGGAGAGGGGTGTGTGCACTCAGTGAGACCCCACAGAAGAGCCCCTCTCTCACCCTTGTGCTTTCCCCAGGTGAGGGTCCTGGGAATTTAGGTGGAATTTAGCTCATGGTGGGCTCTTGGTTTGATCCGAGGGCTTTGGTGAGGTGTCTCCAAAGGCAGCAGCTCAAGTCTCGCTGGAAGAGTTATTAGAGGCACATCACTCCAACCTGGCCACGGATGTGCTTAATCCTCTGCTTCCTGTAAAGCCTTTCCACCTCCTGGCAGACAGGGAGATCTGATTTTATTTGGAGCCCTCCGACGTTAATCTGCCTGGCAAACTCAGCAATAAGTCACTTGGGTGAGGTCTGTTGGAGCCGCTTACATCAGTTACAGCCCCGCATCTCCCCCGGGCCAGCAGAGCGTTCCTCGACAGAGCCGCTTGTCCCCTCCCAGAGAAATAAAAAATAAATAAATAAATAAATAAATAAATAAATAAAATAAAAGCCAAGGAAGCTGTGCTGTCAGCTTGGGTGCATCTCACACGTGATGGAGCGGTGTCACCACACCGTGCGAGAGGCAGATGCCTCCTGTCACTCCACGGTGGAGCCGTGGATCCTAAACCCGCAGGATTTCTGCCAGTTCCTGTCCCCGGGGAGGTTGTTGTGGCTGGAGCTCCATCCAGAGCCAGGATCTCGGGCACAAGGCTTTGTTTCCAGCCCAGAGCACGGCAGCACAGGGCTGTGGATCCCCAGGCACGGCCGCGTGTGAGGGTGTGGGCTGGGGCTGCCAGCACTTCGCAAAATACAGCCCCGTTACCATGGAAACCGGCTCCCCCCATCTCAAATTCCAGTGCAGCCAATGTTCTCCGCTTACTGGTTTGATGGGAGATGAAAAATTAATGTTTGATTTGCATGTTATTGCGGTGCTGTGGGACCGCTCCCCCTGCCCTTCCGCGGGGGTCGCGCAGACCCCGGGGCGGCTCCCGCTGGCGGCGGAGCACAAATCCCGCTCACCGCACCTCTGGTGCCAGCTGCGGGCTGCGGCGGGCCACGTGCGGCCACGCCGGGGCCGACATGCCGTGGCACGGAGGTTTCGGCTGAGGTTTTGGCTGGTGAAGCCCAGAATCAACCCAGCAGGGATGGAGTCGCAGGGGTGTTGCTGGAGATGTGGGGATGGCAGCTCCCGCTGCTTCCAGGGAGGATCGGCGCGGGGTGCCAGCCTGGCGGGTGCCTGTGCCTCTGTTAGCCACAGCTGACTGGAATTATGATTAATTATCTGCTGGATTTTTTGCTGTTTGGAGTCCCCCACTGCCTTGTATCGAGCACTTGGAGTAAACGCTCACATCTGGCTGAGCCGCGGCTGGAATGGGTGATGCCAGCACAGCTTGGCACTGCCATTGCCTTGGCTCGTGCCAGGGACACTCCCTGGTTCCCTGGGTGAGGATCCCTGCTTTCTGCTGGTCTGTCAGCCGCAGTATTTTCAGGGAATTGGGCCTGGGGTCCTGCCCAGGGTGTGGGAGCCAGAGTGCCCTGGGAGCATCTGCCTCTTGTCCTCTCTCACTCATGCTTACTCTGCACTCCTGAGTGTGACCATGGAGCTTTCTTCTTGCCTAAACTGAGAATATCCAGGTGCTTCCAAAAGGTGCTGGAAGTAGAAACAGTTGTTTGGCCTCATCAGCTAGATCCTGGCTTAGCAGGCGTTGTGCAGGGCTTGAGGGAGCCATTTGCAGATGTTGCTGATTTACAGGCTGGGTTTAAAGGTTTTCACTCTGAGCATTCAGCTGCACTAAATTACCTTCTGCAGTCGTGGGGTTCGGTAGGGGGTGGTTTGGCTGGCAGCACGGTGCAGCCGAGCAGATGGAGCATCCCATCCCAGCTGAGACTGTGCTGGAATAAACCCCAGAGCCCCACAGAGCTGGGGGTGAAAGCCTTGCTTGGCACGGAGGGGCAGGGCAAAGTGCTTTCCAGGTGGGCAGGGAGCCTCTCCAGAGCCTCAGCTTCTCCTGCTCTCCATGTAGCCACTACACAGGCCTTTCTATTGGTGTTAATTACTGTTATAATTCATGATGAATTACAGGGGTCAGGAGCCAGCCAAAGACTCCTTCCCCCTGTGCCAGGCTCCAAAACCAGCTGGCCTGAGGGGGCTGCTCTCCCGCCACCCTCCTCCCGGGGCTCAAACATCAGCTCAAGCCCTTATTTGTTTTCACATGATTCTAAGTAAGTTAAGCTAATTATTAACTCAGCGGGACGGATTCACTTTTAATTGCCGCGTTGCCATGGCGCGCGTGGCACGGCGGAGGAGCAGCGTGTGCCGGAGCTGTGCCACACGCTCTGCAGCCACGGCCCTCCCGAATCCGAGCCCTGCCCCGTCCAGGTGTGTGTAAAGACCCCCCAAAGCCACCTTTCCGCTGGGCAGATGTGTGTGCTTGGCCAGGGGGAGGGATGGGGGGAGGCGGTGCCCACAGCGCCGGGGCTGCTGCTGCACACACGAGGTTCCCGTGGCTCAGCCAACTTCGCCAGCCTGCCTGAAACTTCAGCCAGAGCTGCACCCCGGTGTGCTGGGGGTGCAGGGAGGTGGAGCAGGGTCCCCCTTTCCCTGCCACAACTCCGGTGCCAGCTCGGAGTGCAGGGGCTGCTCAGCCTGGGGCCAGGGGAGGCTCGCTCACCCTTCTCCTCCCTTTGTGTCTCCAGAAAATAGGTTTTTTATTACTTCTTATGGAGGTTTGTACATATCGGACGTGCAGAAGGAAGATGCCTTGTCCACCTACAGGTGTATCACCAAGCACAAGTACAGCGGGGAGACGCGGCAGAGCAACGGCGCCCGCCTCTCCGTCTCAGGTGAGCCCGTGCGGCTGCCAGCGTGGGCGGGGGGCGGCCCCTGTGCCCGGGAGGGGCCCAGCCCTGCCCGCTGTCCTCTCCCCTCCTTGCTGCCCCGCCTGCCCGCAGCACCGCCACCCCGCACAGGGAGCATCCTCGGCTCCCCGCAGCGAGGGGACATCCCGGTGCGGGGCGGGAGGTGCCGTGGGGACCGCGCCGGGGGCTGGCAGTGCCCGGGCTGTGCCCCCCAACACGCAGTCCCCCCCGAGCCGGGCGCGGCGGTGGCAGTGCCGCGCGTCACCCCGAGCGGGAGGCGACGGGGCGCGCTGCGATGCGATGTGACAGCCCGCGATGTGAGCAGCCTGACGCGATGTGACGAACATGCAAGCGATACTGCGGCGGAGGCAGTGCAGTCCGGAGTGCCGGGTGTCTCGGGGCGCTCCCGGCTCCGCTGACTGCCCAAATTACTCCGCTCGGGAGGGAAGGAGGGAGGGAGGGAGTTCGCCCGGCTCGCAGCCGCTCGGCGCAGCGCGCCCGCTCCCTGCCATATGCTGTTCCCATCCTCGGGTGCTCCCGCACCGGCTCCTCGAATTAACCCCCCGCAGGGCAGGGAAGAGATGCAGGGCTTGCCGAATCCCGAATCTTGCCCCTCGGCGACCCGCGGGCCCCGGGTCCAGCCGTGGCCGTCCTGCCGCACGTCCCGGCGGTGCGGGGGCATCACCGGGTGTACCATCCCCAAATCGCGCTCTTCGATCTGGCCCGGTCCCCTCCTGGTCGCTGTCATTATTTACACGTCACGGCGTTTTACTTCTGCTTGGGAGTAATGAAAGAGGTTTCTTTCCCCTGGAATTTAATTTCACGCCTGAGACTTAGTGATTAATTTTCTCCTTTCCCAGCTGCCTGATGGGCCCTTTTGCTTGTAAATTTTGAAATGTGCCACAAAATTTGTGTATTTTGCACCAATTAGGTGTCACCTTGAGTAATTCCTCTGATGCTGAGTTTATTCCTCCCATCAGCTATTTGGGATGTGTTTTTCCTCCCTCCTCCACCTGTGCCTGTTGTCCTGCTGCCAAGGGCTGTGCTGGCCGGGTGGGACAGGGCACCCCGTGCTCAGCAAGGATAACGGGGTGCATCCTGCACTCCTGGCAGAGCCAGCAGCTCAGGGGAATGGGGAGAGCCAGTCTCTCGTGGATGGTGCTGACTGGGCACGGTGTCACCATGCCAGGGGGTCTCCCATTGTCCCCGAGACACCTCACGTCCTCCTCTTCCCCGGCTGAGCCCAATTCCTCTCCCAACCCAGACCCGGCGGAGTCCATCCCCACGATGTTAGACAGCTTCCAGTCCAGGGAGGTGAAGGCGGGCCGGCTGGTGGAGCTGCCCTGCATCGCCTCGGGCTACCCCAACCCGGCCGTGCGGTGGATCAAGGACGGGCGGCCGCTCCCCGCCGACAGCCGCTGGACCAAGCGCATCACGGGGCTGACCATCAGCGACCTGCGCGTGGAGGACAGCGGCACCTACATCTGCGAGGTGACCAACACCTTCGGCTCCGCAGAGGTCACCGGGACCCTCACGGTCATAGGTGAGAGCCGGCGGGGAGGAGCGGTGTGGGGCTTAGTCCTGCTGCCTTCTGACACGTAAAGCCTTTAGCAGTATACAGCTTTAGGGGTTTATACAGCTGTATAAACAACAGCCTTGTGTTTTGGCACAGTGTTTGGCTCGCTGGAAGCCACTGTCTTGCACATGTCCGACGTGTTGGGTGCTTCTGTGCTTTGCTTTGTTGATTTACATAAAATTTATGTCGATTTACATAAAATAAGCTCTAGCCAAACAGTAAATACCATCTGGGCAGGCCAAGTATTTATCACGTGCTGTTTTCCTGGGGGTTCCTCCTGTCACCAGGATCCTGGCAGTACCAGAGCCACTGTGCCTGCCTTACCTTGAGCACGGTGCCAGCCGGGCACCGCCAGCCCGCTGAGAGCCAGCCTGGTGTGTCCCCAGCTCAGCACTGTGCCTGTCACATGGACTATATCTTCTTCCAGCCATCCTGCCACCTCCCCACAGCACCCTGATGCTGAAAGCAGGGCCTGTCAGCAGCGAGGACGGTGGCAGGGCCACCTGCCTTATTGTGCGGTGACATTTACCGCCCAGCCGGGCTGGCGCTCCCGGGGCAGCAGGAGCGGAGAGCGCAGCGGGGATGAGCCGCCTCCCGCGGCGCTGCCCGGCACCGCCAACGCCTGTCCCCTCTCTCACAGACCCTCTGCGTGTGACCCTCACACCAAAGAAGCTCAAAACGGGCATCGGCAGCACCGTCATCCTCTCTTGTGCCCTCAGCGGGTCCCCCGAGTACGTCATCCGCTGGTACCGCAACACGGACCTGGTGGCGGTGGATGACTACATCTCCATCCGGGGCATCAGCAACGAGACCCTGCTCATCACGGCCGCCCAGAAGAGCCACTCCGGGGCCTACCAGTGCTTCGCCACCCGCAAGTCCCAGACGGCACAGGACTTCTCCATCATCACGCTGGAGGGTGAGCTGGCTTCCCGGGCTGGGGGCTTCTTCCTCTGCCCCTCTCTGAGGGGATGCTTTGTGCATGGCTGGGGGGCAGGGAGACCCACTGGGGTGGGGGTCCTCAGGCTGCTGCCAGCCTGTTGCTGGGCTCTGTGTGCTGTCTGCAGGGGCACAGCACGGCCAGGATGGGGAAGGACCAAAATAAGCGTTGACTTGCCATCCCCAGCCCCTGGGCACCCCATTCGCCAGGCAGCCTCCATGATCCAGCCCACTGAGCGTGATACGGGACGGGCTCTGCTGAGGGAGGTGTCCCCTCAAGCTGGCATCTGTGTCCCCTCGCCCCCGTCTGCATCTCCCTGCCACAGGGACACCAGCTGGGCTCCTGTCCCGGCTGAACCTGGGGCGGGAGCTCAGTGCCATCCTGCTGGCGGGTGACTGCTGCTGCCTGTGGCTGCCGCTCCCTGACCCCCATCCCGCTGGGTGCCCCCCAGATGGGACCCCCCGCATCGTCTCCTCCTTCAGCGAGAAGGTGGTCAACCCCGGGGAGCAGTTCTCCCTGATGTGTGCCGCCAAGGGGGCCCCGCCACCCACCGTCACCTGGGCGCTGGACGACGAGCCCATCCCGCGGGACAGCGGGCACCGCTCCAACCAGTACACCATGTCCGACGGCACCACCGTGAGCCACATGAACGTGAGCAGCCCGCAGATCAAGGACGGCGGCGTGTACCGGTGCACCGCGCGGAACTCGGTGGGCAGCGCCGAATACCAAGCGCGAATAAACGTAAGAGGTGCCTGTCTACTTTTAAATATCAGAATAGGACTTTTACTGGGCTTTTTTTTTGGTTTTGGTTCTGTTCCCCGGCTGATCACTCCTCCTCGCCTCTCCCTCTTCTTCCCGGCCGTGTGGGTCTCCCTGGCTACCCAGCCTCACCCCTGAGCCCTGCCCCACTCCTTGCACACCTGCAGGCTTGAGCTTCTCTGATGCTTTAAAGCAGGGAGTTCAACAAAGTGGAAAGCAATTCCAGAGGCTTGGAGAGCTGGAGCTTGGCTTTGCAGGAGTCAAAGGGAAGCACTGTCCACACTGGGTCCACTCTCACTCTACCAAGCCCTGCCTTGGGGTCTGCACAGGGTGGGCAGGCACCCCATGAGGGACACCACGCATGGAGAAGGAGGTGGCAGGCCCAGAAGTGTCCCAGGTCCCCTGTGCTCTGCCAGCTGCCCCCGTTCCCTACTGGAGCCCCACTCCTTGGCAGCCGCCGCTCCTGGTGGCACCAGGATCTCCATGACAAACGATGATGAGGCAGCACGTGAAATCGTGGAAAATGAGCTTTGATTTGTCATGTCTGTATTTTCTTTGTCTGCTAAAAGCCATGGCCGCGTTAATCACCGTGTTATTACGGCTGCAGCGCGTCGCTCGCTGTGTTCCGGGGAGCGCTCTCAGGCACGGGGTTTGGTGTAAGCCCCTGCCCATTAATAATCCCCAATTAAAGCTCCCAGGCTTACAGGTGGGAGCGAGACAAGATAAGGGAGCGTTTATTTGTCTGCTGAGAATGAGGGTTGAAGGGCTGTGTTTGTCTGTGTCTCAGGTTTGAAATGGATCTAGTGGCTTTTTGGCTGGGATCCCAGGAGAGTCGGAATTTTGCTGCCGTTTACTGCTGAATTTGGAGGAAGTTCATCCCTCAGCCAGGAGAAGCCAGAGCAGCGTTTTCAATGAGGATGTTCCCTTGTCTCCCTTTTTCCCCTCTCTCAGCTCTTGATGGGCTGTCACTAGATAAGATGCGGGTTTCTTTTTCAGTGGCACAGAGCATGTCCCTCAAACAGGCCTAAGACATGGTTACAGAGCTAGATGCTAATTCCTTTCTTCCTGCTCCTTCTCTTAATGTGTCCTAGAATGAAAAACACTGTCCATCAGCTGATCCTGAGAGCCTGTTAAGCTGTTATCTTGCTACACCCTCAGGATGAGGAGTCAAGACAGGGTTAATCTTTAGATTACTTCCCTATTTTATGCAGCGACTAGGAGAACAATGTAATTATTGATGCATGAAACCTCTCGTTTAAAGGCTCACCTGCAGCATTCTCCCAGTCCTCAGGCAGCTCCAAAGCCAGACAGAGACTTGTGGCTGTCTGGCTTTTCAGTGACACTCAGGTTGGCAGTGGGGGGCACAGAAAAGTGGGGTTCAAGGAGGTGAAGTGTTTTTGCCAGTGGAAGTCAGGTTCCCATAGCAGCTCTTGCCAAGGATGCTTGGCACAATGCAGGCAGCTTCCTCCTGGGAGAGGCAGAGAGAGGCTGTGATGGTGGGGGAGCTCTCCCCATCTCTCCCATATCTCTGGTGCTGCCAGAGGAGCCAGGTGGAGGCACCCTGGGCAGGCACTGTGCCCAGAGCAGAAAATTAACACCATGCGACCTCCCGCAGTGGGCAGCAGTGGTGTGTGTGGGCTCAGCTCCCCCAGCCCTGAGTGGGATTGCTGTTTGAAGCGTGGCTGTGCCCCAGGAGCACAGCCCTGTTGGTAGGTGAGGCAGAGTAGCTGGAGGCTGCAGCCGAGAGCAGCCGTCCCCACGCGAGCTGAGAGGAGCCCGTGCCGCCTCCTCACCCAAACCAGGCTGGCTCCCAGCTGCCCTGGTCACCTCCTCCACCTGTGGAGCTCGCTCTGGAATAGCAGCAGATCTGCATGCAAGCAAATGGCCCTTCGGAATTAACCTAGCCTGCCTCTTCCTTCCTCCCCAATATGTAGGTCCCCCGAGCATCCGCGCCATGAAGAACATAACAGCGGTCGCGGGTAGGGACACTTTCATCAACTGCAGGGTCATCGGGTACCCCTATTACTCCATCAAGTGGTACAAGGACTCGCTGCTGCTGCCCGATAACCACCGCCAAGTGGTCTTTGAGAACGGCACCCTGAAGCTGATGGATGTGCAGAAAGGCATGGATGAAGGAGAGTACCTGTGCAGCGTGCTGATCCAGCCCCAGCTCTCCATCAGCCAGAGCGTCCACGTCACCGTCAAAGGTGAGAGGGTGGGGATGCTTCCCCTGGATGGCTGGGAGAGCTCATCCAGCTCGTTTTTGGGATCTCCCTGCAGTGGGATAGAGGCAGAGGAGCACCTGCATGGCCAGGTGGTGGCTATGCTCTGATGTCGAGCTCAGCCCTCTGGAGCTGGCTTGGCTACCTGGTCCTGCCAGCTGCCAGCAGCTGCCCCGAGCCACGCCGTATCCATTTCCCCTTACAAGTGATGGAGCAAGGATTTATGGTGTAAACATAACGTATTAAAACATCTAACCTTTGCTTGGATCACCTTCACCGATGTTTTTCTGTGTGCGCTAGCTTTTAAAAAAATAATACTCTCGGTCTTCCGAGCGCACAGAACATCTTAAAAGCTTCTCCAGGCCATCAATTATTCAGCCCCATTGAGGGAGCTATCAGTCCTAATGAATTGAGCAGGATGCATTCCCTCCCAGTGACTGGCTGAGATTGTGCTGGGAGCTCCCGGATCTCCCCTCCTCAGGAGTTGTGGGGTCGCCTGTGCCCGTCGCCAGCTCGGTGCTGGCAGTAAATCATTCAGACAAACACGGCGGCACTGGGGACAGAGCCGGCCAATTGTCATGCTGCCTCTCACCCAGCGGGGGATTCGTGCACTGGATTTACTCTGATCCCCCTCCCTCCCCTCCCAGCCACCATTTTCTTATTAGGAATCAGGTTAGTGAGAGAGCGCATCAAGCTGATTAGAGATGCTGCCTCTTGATTAGCTAATGCTCTTCTCCCAGGCTTCCAAAGGGGAGAGGACGCTGTGGATAACCTGTCTGAGGGCAGTGCACAGAGGTCTTCTTGCTCCTGGGGTCTGCAGGGCTTGGCCAGCTCTGCTTTCCTCATCTCACATAAATCCCTATCCGTGTGGAGCCCCAGGGCTTGGAAAGAGGCCAGAGATGTTGGTCTTGTTTGGGACAGGCAGGGCTGATGTGGGGACATCATCTCAGGGGGTTTGTGAGCAGTTAAACAATGGGGTTCACTGGGAGGTGCCCTCAGAGGGTGCAGGATGCTCAAGTTCAGTTGAGGATTTGTATATCCTGGGAAGCAACTGCTACTGAACTCTTCCCAGTGTGGATTTACTGCCTCGATTAGTGGCTGGTGACGGGCTGAGGAAGGTGAGCAGGCTGGAGCATGGTGCAGCACGGGCCAGACGTCTTCATTCCACTGCTGGAGATTTACACCCAGCCCTGCTGGCTGAATTCCTCGTTTCCTCTGGCCCTTGGATAAAAGGCCTGTGGAACAGTATAGCAAAGGCCCTAGAAGAGAGTCAGGGAGTGAATAAACATAACTGTGTAGCACGAGGAGCGCGGGGTGGCGTGGAGCACCATAAAGCTTTTATGGCCTCAAGTGCCTGGTGACCACATGAAATTCCACCAGTGAGTTATGCAGCTCCTTCTGATCTCGCAGCAGTAAAAGCTTTACAGTTCCCTCTGGCACTGCTCTGCCCAGGAACAGGCATGTGCAGCCCTGTTCGTGAGACCTCATCCCCATCTCGTGCTGAGGGAAACTCCTGCCCAGCTGTAGCTGCTGCTTCTTAGCCAGGGAGCCCGAGGATCCCAGTTTCAAACCTCCCAGCTCCACAGGGCTTTGCTGATCAGGGATGCTGCTGAGGCCTCTTCCCTGCACTTCCCCAGCAGCTCAATCCAAAATCCAGCCTCCTCCAAGGTGCCCTGACAGCTCCTTCTTCCTGCAGACATCTTTGAAGGTTTTAATAAATCCCGTGTGGGTTGCTGCTGTCCTGGGGCTCCCACACAGCTCTGCTCGGGTGGCTGCAGTTTCGGGGAGCACGAGGTTGACACAGTACCAGGAAGGCAGAGGCTGCTCAGGGTCACCTCTGGATTGGAGCTGCTGGGATGAGCTCTGTGGTGGCACCTTGGGCAGGGTGCTCGAGGCTGCTGGCAAGCGAGGGCCTGGAAACTCTGGAGAAAGGAGAATGGCAGTGGGAAGCAATCTGGGAAGGAAAGGGGAGTTGTGAGCTCTGTTTGTGGGAAGCTGGAGCAGGGAGAGCGGCCGGAGGGGCGTGTTTGGAGAGGCGTGGTCCACAAGCCCATCCCCGCTCTGCAATAGACTGCAGTGCATTCCCAATTAATTATTCATTAATTATGGAAAACAGGCAGCACTGGCTCCATGGCTCTGGCAGCTCGAGCCACGTTGTTGTCACCGGCAGAGGGACAGGCCCGCCCTGCCTGTACCTGCCTGTCCTTGGCAGTGGCTCCCACCTGGGGGACAGTGACAGCCTCTGCTTGCCGTGCTCTGGACCAGGCAGCAGTGCCAAGACCTGAGTGGCAGGATGGGCACAGGGTGGAGGTGGGAGCCCAGGGAAGTGCGTGGGGGTCCAGGGAACTGCCCCCGTGCCTGCACGAGAGGGCAGCTCCCTGCTGCTGAAGGGACAATTGGCAGGCTGCTAATTTAATTATGGAGACTGCAGAACGAGGATCTCATCTACCAGGTGCTGAGCCTTGTTAAGCTAATTGTCTCCCTCTCTCCGCTTTCTTCCCCCTCCCACATTGCCAGAGATGCTGCTGCAGTTGCCTAATTAAGTTATCAGAAAGATAATGGCTGGTTCTGAATGCAGCGCCTTTAAGAAAAGCATCCATCTAATAATGGCTTTTCTGGGAGTGGATAAATGCTGAGGTGGAATTTCGGGTGGCACGTGCTGGGGGTGGCCGGGGCTTTCCCCAGTGCAGGGTCAGCGTTTCTCCATCCCACCCCCAGCAGGGTGGCCCTGTCAGGTGGGAGAAGTCTTCCTGCTGTTCTCTGCTTGATGGCACCTCCTGCTGTCCCCCGGCCTTGTTCCTGGTGGAATCAAAAGCCTGTCTTAGTTTCTGGGCTTCTCCTCCCGGGACAGCATCTTCCCCGAGCCCTGCTGCAGCCCATCCCCACTAGAGGAAGGCTTTCCTGGGACGGGCTCTCCAGCATCCTCTGCCTCTCCCCTCGACAGTCCCTCCTCTGATCCAGCCCTTCGAGTTCCCGCCAGCCTCCATCGGACAGCTCCTCTACATCCCCTGCGTGGTCTCCTCCGGGGACATGCCCATCCACATCACCTGGAGGAAGGACGGGCACGTCATCCTCTCTGGCTCTGGGGTCACCATCGAGAGCAAGGAGTTCATGAGCTCCCTGCAGATCTCCAGTGTGTCCCTCAAGCACAACGGGAACTACACCTGCATCGCCAGCAACGACGCTGCCACCGTCAGCCGGGAGCGGCAGCTGATCGTGCGGGGTGAGCCCGGGGGTCACCCGGCCCCACATCCCCCTGTCCCAGTGGGAGAGGGAGGGAGGGAGGGCAGCACAGTGGGGAGCAGAGGGAATTTGGGAGGGTGAGGAGCAAGGCTGAGCCATGGCACCCCGGTGCCCACAGGCAGTGGGGAGCTGTTGGGATCTGATGGGGATTTTCCTGCAGTGACCGTCCTTTCTCCCAAACTCCGCAGTGCCTCCTCGCTTTGTGGTCCAACCCAACAACCAAGATGGCATCTATGGAAAAGCCGGGGTGCTGAACTGCTCTGTTGATGGGTACCCCCCTCCCAAAGTCATGTGGAAGCACGCTAAAGGTAGGGATGGGTCATGGCAGTGGGGATGGCAGTGCAGACTGGGGAGAGCCCCTTGGGCCACCCCAGCTCCGAGCCTACTGAGAGCTGCTCTGCCTCAGCTGAACTCTGTCCCTCTGTGTCCCCTCCCAGGAAGTGGCAACCCCCAGCAGTACCACCCCATCCCCCTGACGGGCCGCATCCAGATCCTGCCCAACAGCTCCCTGCTCATCCGCCACGTGCTGGAGGAGGACATCGGCTACTACCTCTGCCAGGCCAGCAACGGCGTGGGCACAGACATCAGCAAGTCCATGTTCCTCACTGTCAAGAGTAGGTACCCAGGGCTGTGCCACGGGGCATCGTCACGGGGACAGGGAGCTGCTCCTGGCAGGGCCACAGCGGTGACCCCGTGGGGTCAGTGGGCACAGTGAGGGTGGCTGTGGGACGTGGGGTCACCAGCAGAGTCTGGTCTGGCACAGCCTCCCTCTCTGTTCTGAGGGTTCCAACCACACCAGCCGTGCTCCAGCCTCGGCCCCACGCATCCCCACGATCAATGCAGGGCACGGGAGGGCATCGATTCCTCCCCTCCAGGGACCCGCTTCCCTTTTGCTATTAAACACACTTTGTCTTTAATAAAACCAGGCAATCAATCTACATCATCCAGGAGGAAAGGAAATAGCTGGGCTGCTTTGACAGGGATGGGCTGGGAAGTGTTGTTAGACACCGTGTTTGAACTGTGTGTGTTATTGGATTGCTCTCCCGTTGCTATCAGCAGAATGTATAATTGCCAGCTCCGTGTTAGTTATTGGGCTCGTTGCTGCTGGGAGCATTCAAACCTCCAAAAGGAGGTGGTGGAGGGGGTCCAGAGCAATCACCCTCACTCCTGGTGTCTCCAGGAGGGGCTGGGGTCAGGACTGGGCTCAGAAGGATTAAACTTTGCCTTGACCATGCTGGGAATGAGGCAGTGAGCACGCTGTGCCAGAGGGGATGGGGCTGCGGGTGAAGCCGTGGGAGCCACCCAGGGTGCTGTGGGCAGAGGGGACACGCGGCTTTCTCTGGTCACCACCATGCCCTGGCCTCCCCTCCCCAGCCTGCCGCTTTCTTCCCCAACACCAGCAGCTGTTCCTCTCAGGGGCTTCTCCCCTCCCCACCCAGCCTCTGCCTTCCCAGGTTCCCGTTCCCCTCGCTGTCAGCTGTTTAATTTATCCCTGCAAGTGATGAATCAAACCCAGCGACTTCAAACAAGGCACTTCAATGAGGTGCAGGTACAAAGTCGAGGCGATTAATCCCGAGTGAGCAGGCGAAGTCTGGGAGCCCGAGCTGGTGCCGTGTCCCTGCTAGCTCCTGTAATTGCATCCCAGGACAGGTTGCTTGCTGACTTGAATAGCACATAACCTTATTATGCGAGTGCTTTTGCATCTCCCCGAGCCCTCGGAGCCCTCGCTGCCTTTGAAAAGGTTTGGATGAATAGGTAGACGAGGCGCCACAGCCAATTAAGCATTAGATGGGCTCTTTGTTTTGTTTCATTTTGGGGTTTTTGTTTGTTTAGCGAAATGTCAGCCCAATTAAAGGGAGATCAGCACTGGCTTTCCCTGAAAGTCAGGCCACTGCGGACTCGGTTAAATGAGAGTTAATCAGAGCCCAAACAAAGCGTGCTGGCGGTCAGCAGGGGAGAGGGCAGTGCCACAGCCAGCTGGTGTCACACATCCCCTGCCCTGGTACCACGGCAAGGGGACAGCCGGGTGACACACTGGGCACACCGAGTTCCCTGGGCTGGGCAGAGCCAGGAGCAGCTGGGTGATGCTTTGGTCAGGGGGTGGTGGGTGGGGAAAGCCACCAGATTCGCTTGGGGAATGTCACCCACGGGGTTGAGGCTCCCACAGCACGGCAGCCTGTCCTTCCCTGCCCGAGGAACTCAGCAGCACCCAGCAGGGAGTGGAAGGTGGGGAGCGCTGGAGTATCTGAGCGTGTGCCCGGGGGGACAGCGGGCTGGGCTGGGCGCAGGTGAGGGGCCCAGCAGCGCGTGATAAATGCCATTTAGCACACGGCTGCACACCTGCCCGGGTGTCAGGAGCGTGTGGGAGGGGGACAGTCATGTCCCCGGGGGTCCTGCAGGAGCGGCAGCACCCTGGGCGCTGGGGAGGGGGCTCCTCTGCCTGCTCCGTGCCGGCACCTCGGTGCCAGGGGTCCAGCCAGGGGGCAGGTGGAGGGGTCTCTGTCCGTGGTGGTGGCACGGCCCTCTTTGGAAGTTCGCTGCCACACAGCACGAGCATAACTGATTGCTTCCATGCAATTTGAATTAATCTCATGCTTCAGGTGAAACTCAGCTAATCAGTGTAGAAAGGAAGCTGAGACGGGTGCAATCAAATTAACATCACAGAGCCAGCTCCAAACAAGAGCGAGGGGGGCGAGGGAGGCAGGCACAGCCCTTGTCACCCTTGTCACTGTTCTCATTCAGTTGTCACCAGCGCTCTGGCAAGCGGCTCGTGCCCCAGCCGGGTGTGGGACAGCAGCGTGCTGGTGGCTGTCGGCTTCCTTTGTTCCCAGGCTTATCTCTGCCCTGCCAGGGGGAGCAGCCTCTGCTTGTGGCCTTGTTAACAAGGCTGTGGGCACCTGGAGAGGCTGGGTGGGTGGGGTGGGCCCTGGTGGGCACAGAGTGGAGGGCACAGGAGGCGTTGGAGGTGAGCTCTCCTCAAAGGAAGCTTGTCAGCCCAGAGTGCTGCGTGAGCTGTGGTTGATGCCACATTAGTGATGCCCCTGCACCCAGGAAGGGATCACAGCCTGGTTAGGAGCAGCCCCCAGGTGCCCCTGGAGGTCCCTGCAGCCAGTCCCAAGCAATGTGGTCCCTCTGCAAGCTGCAGAGCTGCTCCAGGGCAGGTGTTAGGTGCCAATGCCCCAATCTGTGCTATCCTCACAGCTGCTTGGGGATTTCTTGGGGTTTGTTGTGCTCTTTTCCTGCTCTGGACTACGTGCAGCTCCCGTGGGACCCTGGCAATTGAGAGAAGTTGATATGTTTACATCCAAGGAGCTGCTTTTAATCAAACATCAATAAGAGCATTTCAGTGAAGCAGAGCCTGAAAAGGAGCTCCTCTCCCGGGGCCTGTGCTCGCTGGGAAGGGGCCAGTGCAGCCCAGGCTGCTGCAGCCCTGAGGGGCTGTCCTGCCCCTTGGGCCCCACAACCTCACACCCTCTGCTGCTGCACTGTGCTCCAGCCTGGCTGAATGAGGGCTGAGTGCAGGGACCACATCCCTGCAGTCCCTTTTTCCCAAATAGCAGGGTGGCCCCTCGGTGGTTTTCCGTGGCCGGAGCAGGGGACAGTGGGCAGCAGCCTGGCAAGGCGTGCCAGGAGTGGGTGCTGAGCCCCTCCTCCAGCTGTGTGTGCCCTTGGCTGTGCTGTGCACTCAGCCCTGCTCTGGGGCAAGTGCAGGAGCCCCCGGCTGTCCCTGTGCTCTGTTCCCACCCCATGGGACATGGGATGCTGGGGGGGGACAGTCCTTTGTGTGGCCCTGACCCGGGGCTGAGGCAGGCAGAGGTGTCAGAGCACTGGGGATGGGACAGGGCAGAGTTTGGAGAAGTCTTGGGCTGCTTCTTGTGACCCTTGGTGCCCCAGGCTGTGCTGCCACAACATCCCTGCTCTCTGCCATCCCCTGCCAGCTCAGGGGTGCTGTGCTCCCCTTGGGGCAGGATTGTCACACGGGCACCAAGCTGGGCACTGCACTGTCCTGCACCCCACAAACTCCAGCAGCTCAGGAGGAAAGGTTTCCTCCGCTGCTAATTGAATTACATTGCCACGGAAAGCCGAGGAGTCGTAGCTCATTAGAGCCTCTTGTGTCCCATTAGAACAGTGTGTGTTGCCTTTGCGGATTGTCATTATCATACATTACTGCAGGACTCAGCACTGCTGTTTGTTTATGCATTACATTTTTTTCTGCTTACCCAGCCTGCCCTCGGTCCCCCAGCCCGTTCCTCCTGTGTGGTGCCTGCCACAGCCAGCCCACTGCATGGCACTGGAGTGGCACAAAGAGCTTGGCTCTTGGAGCAGGGAAGAGCCAGGCCAGGGATCAGTACAGCACCCTCACAGCACTGATCAGCCATCTCCATGTGTGCTGCACCCACTGCTCGAGCACCTCTGGGTTCTGCACCCGTGCCAGGTGGTGACCATGGCACAGGGTGTCCCCACTGGCCCCGTTTGTATATTGGGGTGAATATGGAAAAGAAATCATCTCTGGCATCTGCAGTGCAAAGGCGGCCTTGCTGATGGGAAATCACACTCTGTATTCTGCCCAGGTTTATACGAGTGAATTATGCAAATCAGTGATGGAAAACATTCTTCCTCTCATCCTCGGGAGTGTAAAACCTTAGTCAATAATTCATACCCGCACGTCTCAGACTGGAGGCTTTCTCTTCATTATAGTGTGCACTTGGTTATTTGTCTTTCACGTTTTATTGTCTACCCCGGTGTAATGCTATGCATTATAAAATTTATCTGCTTCATTATTTTATGATCCTGAGCTGTATAATGCAGCGCGACGGTTCCGCTCGGGGCTGCGGGGCCGCTCGGTGAGAGCCGCATGCGCCGTGCCCTCGCCGGGTCCCTGGGCTCTGCAGGGCCCCGCAGCCACAGGTGGCACCCCCGGGCACACGGGTGACGCTTCTCCTCCCCGCAGTCCCGGCCATGATCACCTCCCACCCCAACACCACCATCGCCATCAAGGGCCAGACCAAGGAGCTGAACTGCACGGCGCGGGGCGAGCGGCCCATCATCATCCGCTGGGAGAAGGGGGACACCGTCATCGACCCCGACCGCAACATGCGCTACGCCATCACCACCAAGGACAACGGCGACGAGGTCATCTCCACCCTCAAGGTGAGGGCTGGGCGTCCTGCACCTGCCTGGGCTGCTGGGGTCAGAACCAGGACATCCCTCTGGGTTCTCTGGATGGTTCAAGGTCCTGGCAGGGGCTCAGAGACCCTGGCAGGAAGCCAAAGACACCTGGGAATTCAATCTCAACCCATGGAGCAAATTACCAACGTTATATGAAGAATTACAGGTCACAGAAGTTTAAGCAGCATAGCAGTAGCAATCACAGGGTGGAGGGAAGAATTTTGGAGCATGGTACAGGGGGGTTTGGAATTCTGTACATGGGGGTCAGGGGTTCCAGGGTGGAGGGGTTTGGGCGTGCCCTGTCCTTCTTCTTTCTTCTCCCTGGCATCCATGTTCACGATGATGTCTTGCTGGATGTGGGAGAGAAGAAGGGGAGGTACAGGGAGGGTGTGGTGGTCCCCAGGAGGTGTCACAGGGCCTGGCACTGCGCCAGGCTCCTTGAGTAGCAAAGCTGAGCCCAGAGGGGTGTTGGGAGTGCCATGGGAGGGATTGCAACTCCAGTGAGTGGCACTGTGGTGGGAGCAGGCAGGGATGGCAGGGGAAGGCAGGGCACAGTGCTGGGGCAGCTCAGTGTGAATTGGCTCCTCTCCCTGGAACACTGGCAGCTGAAACCAGCCGACCGCGGGGACTCCGTCTTCTTCTCCTGTCACGCCATCAACTCCTACGGCGAGGACAGAGGCTTGATCCAGCTCACTGTCCAAGGTACTCCATCCCCCCTGCGTGAGCCCTGCGGTGCAGAGCCTTGCTGGGAGCGTCCCCCTGCTCCTGGGGGCCTCCTCTGCCTGTGTCCCTGACCTGCCTGCGTGTCCCCAAGAGCCCCCTGACCCGCCGGAGCTGGAGATCCGTGAGGTGAAAGCCCGGAGTATGAATTTGCGATGGACGCAGCGGTTCGACGGCAACAGCATCATCACCGGCTTTGATATCGAGTACAAGAACAAGTCAGGTAGGTGACAGTGATGTCCCCTCCCCATGGCACAGTGGGGCTGGGGGCTGGCCTGCACGGGCAGGTGTGGGACTGCCCCACCGGTGCCTCCAAGGGAATATTCTGCATCCCGGTTCCTTTGATGAGGAAAGGAGAGAGCGGCATTAATGAAATATGGTAATTTCTGTTGGATGGGAGCATTTGAAAGGGAATATTAAAAGAGACAATATTTGCAAAAAGTTGAACTCCAGCACACAACAGAGAGAGAAGGAAGCAGCACCTCTCCAGGGGTACAAGAGCTGGAGGTGCCTGGGGACCTCACCTGCCTGAGCATGGCCCCCTCAGCACTGCAGACCCTGGGTGGGATTCAGGCTCTGACCCTTCTGCCCCGCTCTGCTGCTCTTCCAGATTCCTGGGATTTTAAGCAGTCTACACGCAACATCTCCCCGACCATCAACCAGGCGAACATCGTGGACCTGCACCCTGCCTCCGTGTACAGCATCCGCATGTACTCCTTCAACAAGATCGGGCGCAGCGAGCCCAGCAAGGAGCTCACCATCAGCACTGAGGAAGCAGGTGCCTCCCTGGGCTCCTGGCGTGGGGATGGTGGGCAAAGGGAACAGGGGAAAGCTGGCTGAGGTACAGGTCTCCTAAAGCCAGGGGATTTCCTGGTGAGGAGCTCCTGAACCTTCTCAATGTGTGGTTTTGTGTTCGTCTCTCTCAGCGCCCGATGGCCCTCCGATGGATGTCACCTTGCAGCCGATCACGTCCCAGAGCATCCAGGTCACCTGGAAGGTGAGTGAGGCTGGGATGGTGTGTAGGCTTTTTTTGGCTATGGGGGTTTGGCTGGCTGTCCCAGCTTGTCCTGAGACCCAGCATGCCATCAATATTACAAAAATCAGGAAGAATCTCCCAGGAAAAGGGAAAATCTGCAGGCTGGGCAGGCAGCTCACCTTGCTGCTCAGGGGCTCTTTTCAATCATGTTTTACAACAAGCTCATTATCTCATAGGGTGTCCATGGGGGACCATGGGGCAGAGAGGCTAAATATGTAAAAACTCAGGTGCTGCATTGCAAAGTGTTTGAGCAGAGATCAATAAAACTTAGAACCGGATTTATTTTTCTGAAGCTGCCTAATGAAAAATAAAATTGATTATAAAGTTAGGACTTGGGAATGAACTGCTAAGTCAATAAATTTAGGGTTCCAGCTTCTCCCCCCACCTCCCCTTAAGCACTGAAAAACAGATTAATGAAAAGTAAGATTCACTTGAAAGATAAGTCACTTCATTTTAGGAGTATTTCAGCAAGATGGATCGCCCTGGCATTGTAACATAAATTTGCAATCAACCCTATTGATTTGTTAATGCTTCAGAGAAATATTGTTAAGATTGATCTCAATCTGGCCTCTCAGGCTGCCAGACTTGGGATTTCTCCTGCTCCAGCTGGGGACTGGTGCTGTCCAGGCAGCACTTTCCTCTCTGGTGGCTCTGAGGACCCACAGGACATTTTTTATCACTATTTTGCCACTCAGTGAAAAGTGGGGAGGGAAAACAACTGGAAAGCCTTGGGAAAAGCCCCAGGGGAGAGGTGGTTGGGGCACAGAGCCCTGTGAGCCTCCCACCCCTGTGACACTGCTCCGTCCTGCCCTCGCTGTGCTCAGGCCCCCAAGAAGGAGCTGCAGAACGGGGTGATCCGTGGCTACCAGATCGGCTACCGGGAGAACAGCCCGGGCAGCAACGGGCAGTACAGCATCGTGGAGATGAAGGCCACGGGGGACAGCGAGGTCTACACGCTGGACAACCTCAAGAAGTTTGCTCAGTACGGGGTGGTGGTGCAGGCGTTCAACCGCGCGGGCACGGGGCCCTCGTCCAGCGAGATCAACGCCACCACGCTGGAGGACGGTAAGGATGGCCCAGTGACCAAACCAGGTCCAGGTGCCACCCAGGGCACTCAGTTGGTGCCCATCCCATCACACAGGTCTGGGGTGGTGGCTGTGTGCGCCCTCACAGCTCTCTGGGAAGGAACCGGGAGCACAGGACACCCGTGGCACTGGGTTTGTGGCGCAGCTAAAGGGTGCAAGGTGGATTTTGGCACTGCTGATGTGCCAGGCAGGTTTCTGTCTGGGACACAGTCGCTGATGGCCTCAGTCGTTTTAAAAACAATGAGGAAAAAGTTTTGCAGCGCGTTTGCTCAGCAGTTTTTCATACTTAATTAAGGCTCTCGTTAGCCTGTCAAACCGCGATCGTTTCCTGGCTGCATTAGCACTCCTCCCGGGGTATTCAAGGGCCCCTGTTTTAGCAATAGTGTCTTTTCCATAATTATATTACCTTCATTTTGTTCAAACGGACTATCTGTATTAGTTTATTATACTCTGTCCCTAATTACATGGTGCTTATATTTTTGCACCTAAGTAATATGAAACAATAATCATTTTCAAAGAGGATCGTTATGGTGATGTATTATCATTTAAATGCTCATAAAAATTAGAGTTACCTCTTGCGGGGCAATGGGATCTAATTACCTCGCATCCAGTCAGCTCTCCCACTCTCCCCTCACTGGAAAGCATCCTCCCTGTCACCACCAACACAGGGTTCACACCCACCTCGCTGGCCCAGGAGAAGGAAAACTGCATGTTGGAGACAGAGCACTGCTGGGCAGGATGGGCTGAGGGCTTCCAGCAGCACAGCGGGGTCTGCGTGGGTGCAGTCAGCGTGGCTGTGTGGGACACAGCTCCTTCAGCCTGGCATCTCCAGCCTCCTGCTGACTGTCCTCCTCATCCCTCCCCAGTTCCCAGCCAGCCCCCCGAGAACGTGCGCGCCATCTCCATCACCTCGGACGTGGCGGTGATCTCCTGGTCGGAGCCCCCGCGCAGCACCCTCAACGGGGTGCTCAAGGGCTACCGGGTCATCTTCTGGTCCCTCTACATGGACGGAGGTGAGCACACGTGGGGAGCGGGTGACACGGGGGCCCTGGGGGGCGCAGGGGCTGACAGGCCCTGCCTCCCGCAGAGTGGGGCGAGATGCAGAACATCACGACCACGCGGGAGCGAGTGGAGCTGCGGGGCATGGAGAAATTCACCAACTACAGCGTGCAGGTGCTGGCCTACACCCAGGCGGGCGACGGCGTCCGCAGCAGCGTGCTCTACATCCAGACCAAGGAGGACAGTAAGTGGCTTTGCCACCCGCTCGTGCCACGGGGCTGGAGAGGCTGCGGGGGCACAGGGGAAACCCCCCGTGTACAGCCATGGGCAGGGCATTTCCCTTTCCCTTTCTTTCCTTTTCCTTAAGTGCTGATATTTAAATATTTACACCCCGCCTGCCCTACTTTACTGCCATTAGCTCGCTAGCAGAGCATCCCTGGGCCTGTGTCCTGGGAAGTGCCAGATGCTGGGAGGGAGGCGCAGCTGGGCAGGGTACGGCTGACAGATTAAGGAGATGGCCATTAAAAGCCAATCATGATTTCTAAAGCAGAGCTTGGGCTGCAATTAACCCTCCTGCCTCTGGCTCACACGGGGACCAGAGCCACCCGTGGAGAGGTGTCCTACAGGCAGACCTGTCCCTGCCTGTGTGTGACACCACCATTGCGGCTGCTTCCCAGGGTGTGGTTGGGATGCCAGCCCCACAGCAGGGTGCTGTCACACCTCCCAGCTGGGCAGAGACCTTGGAGACCTCCTGGCACCAGCCCTGCCATGCTGTCCCTCCTCAGTTCCAGGTCCCCCAGCTGGGATCAAGGCTGTGCCGTCCTCTGCCAGCAGCGTGGTGGTGTCCTGGCTGCCGCCGGCCAAGCCCAACGGCATCATTCGGAAGTACACCATCTTCTGCTCCAGCCCCGGCTCGGGGCAGCCGGTACGAGATGGGAACGGGGCTGGGAATGGCCACGGTGTGCCAGGGAATGCTGAGCTGGCCGGGCAGGAACGGGAGGGAGAGCTGATGCCAGGCAGCAGCCGCAGCAAAGACCTCTTGGGGTGCACTGCGGAATTGTCCAAGGGCATCCGTGGGCACTGTGCAGCAGGGAATGGCCCCATCATCTCTCTGTTCCCATTCTCTGGCATCTGCCCTGCTCAGCGCTTGCTCCAGAGGGGGAAACATGCCAGCAGCTGACCGAAAATGAAATAGAAATCCAACCTGGCCCCATCCCTCCTTGGTGAGGGAGAGGTTGATGGGAGGTCTGCAGACTAGTGCTTATCAAAAGCTCCTTCTCAAACTCATTTCACTATCTGAGCCTCTGGTTTCCAGGGCAACATAATCTTTTCATCAAAGCAACTGGTAAAACCGCTGGGATCCGATATTGTTTTCTTGGCATCTTGTCAAAACTGTCATTTGGGTAAAAAAAAAATGATGTGTACTATACAATATTCATATAGGTGTGTCTGCTTTGGGGTACACTCACATCCGTGTCCCCACAAGGGCACACGTGTGCCGACAGTGAGCACACAGGTACCTGCCAAGTCATGTTTTAATAGACCCATCCTGTGCCACGGGGGTCGTGGAGCCCATCCCTGCCCGGTGCTGGCAGGGTGGCACAGCCAGGCGCTGTGTCCTTCCCCTCGTGGCGTTCGTGGGGCAGGGTGACTTTGTCCCTGCCGTGATGGGGACTGCCCCCGCTGCTTGCACACAGCCAGCCCTGTCCGCAGGGCTACCGCAGGGCTGGGACAGGCGATGCACTGACCCCCCGTGGGTTTTGGGACCCCCTTAGCCTCTCGTGGGTTTGGGCCATCCCGGCTGGCGTTGCCCCCAGGCTGGCCCTGCTGCAGCTCGGCGGTGCCAGGGCAGAGTCCTTTCCTGGGAACAAGGATGCCGGCTCAGCCATCTGCTCCTGGGCTGCAGCCCGGCTCCCTGGAGGAATCACGACACCAGCCGGCTCTCCCCGGCATTGAGGGGTGTGAGCGGAGCCGAGCCGCTGCTGCTCGGGATAAACCCGCCAGGGGCGGTGGGGTCTGCGCTGGGGGTCTCACAGAAGCTTCGTCTTCTCCCCTCCGCAGGCTCCCAGCGAGTACGAGACCAGCCCGGACCAGCTCTTCTACCGCATCGCCCACCTGAACCGGGGCCAGCAGTACCTGCTCTGGGTGGCCGCTGTCACCTCCGCCGGCCGCGGCAACATCAGCGAGAAGGTCACCATCGAGCCGGCGGGCAAAGGTACGGGGGGCTGCCAGCCTGGGGGGACACCCCGCTGCTGTGCCCTGCCCCACGGCCCGCAGGGAGCGACGGCTGGGTGACCCCAGGGCAGAGGAGGGGCAGCACTGGGGTCCCAGGTGTCCTTACACCTCGGGGGGTCTGTGCACGGGGCCTGCCCCCCAGGCTGATCTCCTCCTTGCCCCCCAAGCCCCCGCCAAGATCATCTCCTTCGGAGGCACCGTCACCACGCCCTGGATGAAGGACGTGAGGCTGCCGTGCAACTCCGTCGGGGAGCCGGTCCCTGCCATCAAGTGGACCAAGGACAGGTATGGAGGGGGCTGCCAGCCGTGCTGGGGGCTGGTGCCAGCTCTGGCTGTGCCACACACGGCTGATGTGCCCCCTGTCCTCCTGGCAGCGAGGACTCTGCCATCCCGGTGACGGTGGACGGCCACCGCCTGATCCAGGCCAACGGGACGCTGGTGCTGCGCTCGGTGAAGGCCGAGGACTCCGGCTACTACACCTGCACTGCCACCAACACCTGGGGCTTCGACACCATCATCATCAACCTGCTGGTGCAAGGTGAGGGCTCCACCCGCATGCCTGCCCTGCACGGACACGCTCTGTCCCCACTGGCCAGTGCCCGGGGTCCGTCCTGCTCCAGGGGCTCCTGCTGGCCCAGGCGTGAGTGCGAGGTCTCCTTGCCTCTTTTGGGGGCACTCTGCATGTGTGAGGTGCTCATGGGCTTTCCCTCCTCCCTAGTGCCCCCAGACCAGCCCCGCCTGACCGTCTCCAAGACCTCGGCATCGTCCATCACGCTGGCCTGGATCCCTGGGGACAACGGGGGCAGCTCCATCCGAGGTAGGGCTGCTGTGAGTGATGGGGCTGCTGCCAGCAGCTCATCCCAGAACCATGACTGGTTCCATTCTCATGGAACATATTTGCAGGCACACTGTGCCACGTTTTTGTACCTGCACCTCAGTTTCCCCCTCTCCAAAATGCCCCAGAAATGCTTCAGAGTAAGGCTGATGCCTCTGAGCTCTTAGCAGGGGCTGCCAGCCCTGATGAGGGGTTTGAAAGGTGTTTTGGACAAGCTGCAGGGACTGATGTAGCTAAAGAAGGGCACATCACTGGGTGCTAAGGTGGTGGTGGCCAGCCCCAGTGCTGCTCCGTGTCTCCTGGCAATGGGTGCCACTCTGAACCCACCAGAGCAGGAGTTGTCCCACATCCCTGACAGGCTGGGGGCTTTGGGAGGGCTCCAGGAGCATCCCAGCTTTCCCAAGTCTCCTTTCTGCTCTGATTCATCTCATGAATTATAGGTTGAAACAGCTGCATGTGGAGGGGGGAGCGGGGAGCGAGGAAGGAGACCTCGCTTACAATTAATTAAAAGCATGAAAGTAATTACAAGCAAATCTCCCCAGCCAGCAGCCTTTCACTCCAGCGGACTCTGTTGATAAATTTGGTTATAATTGGATTAGAAATATTAAAAACACACCGCATGTACAAAATAAATAAATAAGCAGTGGCAGGCACCAGGGTGGGTGGTGCGGGGGTGTCAGGGCTGGTGTTGACACTGCTGGGAGTCACATGCCCATGGCTTTGGGAAGCTCCTGGTGTCACCATCCACAGGGAATCCTTGGCGGTGGGAAGGTGTGAGAAGTGTCCCCACTGCTCTGCCCGAGCTGGAGCTGGGTGTTCCCAGAGCTCCTTCACCCGAACCCTTTGGCATTGCCACGGTGGTACCTGGGTGCTGTTGGCATCGGGGCCGTCCTGCCAGCCCTGCCTTGTGCAGCTCATTATGCACACAGCAAGGCAGGAAGCCTACTCTTCCCTGCTATTTTTATTTGAGAATTGGCTAAATATCCTGCAGAAATAGCCAAACCTCTCAGTGCACCAGGAAAGTTTGGTCAGCAGGGCCAGGGCAGCAGGGATGTGCTGTCCTGAGATGCCCCGATGTCCTTGGGGCTGTCCCTGTGTCCCTGTGCTCTCCCAGGAAGCCCAGACCAGCCGTCTCCAGGTGCCTTGGTGATGGCAGCGTAACAGGTTTGCTCATCTAGGACACAGTGTGCTTCCTAATACTCCTCATCACGGCAGAGGAGGCGGTCTGCAATGACAGAAGCAACTTCCCTGCAGCCTCCCGAGGGAGCTGCTTAATTCCGGCTTTCCCTTTATAGCCTCGCACCAGTCAATCACAGCGTGCACTCCCTCGTGGAAATGAGCAGCGGGGCCATCCTGGGGGTGCTGGGGGCAGGCGAGGTGTGACCAGGGGTGATGGCAGAGCTCTCAGGAGGTTCTGGCTGTGCCCACACTCCTCTTGTCCGTGGCTCCTGCCTGGCTCTGTGTGGTGGGCACAGCAGGCAGGTTCCACCACCACTCGTGCAGGAATTGGTGTGTGATGGATGCCCTGGCACTGCAAGGTTGTGCTGGATGTGGGCACAGGCTTTGTGCCAGCCATAACCCCTTCCCCTCACCCGTGTGCCCAGAGGTGACCCCCTCCTTGCTCCCACAGGCTTCGTGCTGCAGTACTCGGTGGACAACAGCGAGGAGTGGAAGGACGTGTTCATCAGCTCCTCCGAGCGCTCCTTCAAGCTGGAGAGCCTCAAGTGTGGCACCTGGTACAAAGTGAAGCTGGCGGCCAAGAACAGCGTCGGCGCCGGCCGCATCAGCGAGATCATCGAGGCCAAGACCCACGGCAGAGGTGAGCCTGGCCTGTGGTGTCCCTGCCCCGCCAGAGGCCACGGGGGTCCCCTCCCCAGCCTCCTGACAGCTCCTCTCCCGCAGAACCCTCCTTCAGCAAGGACCAGCACCTCTTCACCCACATCAACTCCACGCACGCCAGGCTGAACCTGCAGGGCTGGAGCAGCGGGGGCTGCCCCATCACCGCCATCGTGCTGGAGTACCGGCCCAAGGGCAACTGGGTGTGGCAGAGCCTGCGCACCAACAGCTCCAGCGAGGTGTTCCTGACCGAGCTGCGCGAGGCCACCTGGTACGAGCTGCGCATGAAGGCCTGCAACAGCGCCGGCTGCGGCAACGAGACCGCGCAGTTCGCCACGCTGGACTACGACGGCAGTGAGTGGGGACACGGGCCGGGGGAAGCGCCACCAGAGAGGGGGGTCCCGGCACGCTGAGTGCCCACCCGCCCCTGCTCTGCCCTAGGCACCATCCCCCCGATCAAGTCTGCCCAAGGGGAAGGTGATGACGTGAAGAAGCTCTTCACCATCGCCTGCCCCGTGATCCTGGCCACGCTGGGAGTGGCCCTGCTCTTCATCATCCGCAAGAAGAGGAAGGAGAAGCGGCTGAAGAGGCTTCGAGGTGAGATGGGATTCAGGGGCACAGCACACGGGACCCCAGATTGTGTTCCTGGGCTGCCTCGTGCCCTAAACTGCTCTCTTACAAAAAACGGTCTTGGTTTTTGTGTCTATTCAGGGGCACAGCACACGGGACCCCAGATTGTGTTCCTGGGCTGCCTCGTTGTGCCCTAAACTGCTCTCTTGCAAAAAAACTTCTTGTTTTTGTGTCTCCTGCACAGATGCGAAGAGTTTGGCAGAAATGCTGATCAGGTGAGTCTCACATCTGCCTGTGGCTGGGACTGGGTGGGCAGGCAGGGTGGTGCTGGGGGTGGTCGTGGCTGCTTTTAAGCCTGGGTACAGCCCTCACTGGGTTTCAGACCTTCTCGCGCTCACGCCTGTGAAGGCTGTGGCAGTGACTCTGTGGCACAGCAGCCCAGTGCTCCTGGCTGCTCCTGCCTGCCCGAGGGTCCCAGCAGCCACACTGGAGCTTGCCTGGGCAGAGCTGAGCCCCGGGTGGGCTGGCTGGTGGCAATCCCCAGCCCGTGCCAGGCTGGAGCCGCCGGGGCTCTGTCCGGTAATGGGTGGGTCTGCGTCCCCTCTCACCTCACAGCAAGAATAACCGCAGCTTTGACACGCCGGTGAAGGGGCCCCCACAGGGCCCCCGCCTGCACATCGACATCCCGCGGGTGCAGCTCCTCATCGAGGACAAGGAGGGCATCAAGCAGCTGGGTAAGCACAGGCAGAGCTCCCATCCATCCCCTGCTGCCCCAGAGTGCTGGGGACCCCATGGACGGGCTGTGGGCCAGCAGGTGCCTACAGCGCCTGGCCAGAGAGAGGTCTGAGCTCCAGCTCCCTCCCACAGGGGATGACAAAGCCACGATCCCGGTGACCGACACGGAGTTCAGCCAGGCAGTGAACCCCCAGAGCTTCTGCACGGGCGTCTCTCTGCACCACCCAGCCCTGATCCAGAACACGGGGCCCCTCATCGACATGTCCGACATCCGTCCTGGCACCAGTGAGTGCGTGGGGCCGGGCTGGGGGCTGTACACACGGGGCAGGGGTGAGGGAACTGTCCTCCAGCACTGGCCGTGCCCAAAAGCAGCTGCTGGGAAGGCAGAAGGGGTAGGCTGTGCTCCAGGGACAGGGAAGGGTGTGAGTGGAAGGGACCCACTGTGACTCTGCCACCTTTGTGCCATAGACCCCGTGTCGAGGAAGAGCGTGAAGT
The DNA here is from genome assembly GCF_017590055.1 of Onychostruthus taczanowskii. Lineage (NCBI taxonomy): Eukaryota > Metazoa > Chordata > Aves > Passeriformes > Passeridae > Onychostruthus > Onychostruthus taczanowskii. Next base: position 982,446 of record NW_024501792.1, on the reverse strand, counting down.
CTGCACACAGCACCCGCAACAGGTACTCCAGCCAGTGGACACTCACCAAGTGCCAGGCGTCCACACCTGCACGGACCCTCACCTCGGACTGGAGGACAGTGGGCTCCCAGCACGGCATCACGGTCACTGAGAGTGACAGCTACAGCGCCAGCCTCTCGCAGGACACAGGTATGCAGGGCCACCGCCTCCCTGGCACTGCTGCTGGCAGCAGTCTGCTGCTTTGGGGTGCACAGAGACCCCAAACTGTGAGTTCAGGGTGACTGCAGAGCTTATCAGTGGGATTGTGGAACCATGAGCAGCCAGGGCCATGCCCAGCTATGGGGACAGAGAGAATCATTAAAAAACAAAGTGGTTTGGGTTGGAAAGGACGTTATTGCTCATCTTGTTCCACCCTTCCACTAGACCGGGTTGCTCCATGTCCCATCCAACCTGGCCTTGAAGGTGGCCAGGTGTATCCCAGCAGGGACAGCCTGGGCATTCCCATGACATGGATAAAGGCAGGGAGAAATTCTCCTGCCAGGGAGAACTCAAGGTGGGTGACACATCCTCTCCCCACAGACAAGGGGCGGAACAGCATGGTGTCCACGGAGAGCGCCTCGTCCACCTACGAGGAGCTGGCGCGCGCCTACGAGCACGCCAAGCTGGAGGAGCAGCTGCAGCACGCCAAGTTCGAGATCACCGAGTGCTTCATCTCCGACAGCTCCTCGGACCAGATGACCACGGGCACCACGGACAACGCCGACAGCATGACCTCCATGAGCACCCCGTCCGAGCCCGGCATCTGCCGCTTCACCGCCTCCCCGCCCAAGCCCCAGGACAGCGAGCGCGGCAAGGGCGTGGCCGTGCCCATCCCACACCGCGCCAGCAAGAGTAGGTCCCCGTGGGCTCTGTGGGGGTCCTGCCCGCCCTCAGCGCCCCAGAGCTTCCCAAAACCCTTAGCAGGCCTTCCCAGTCCCGTGTTCCTTTGCATTCTTGGTATTTCTCCCCGTGCTGTAACGTTCCTTCTCTGTCGATTAATGTCGTTCCCCGTTTCTTGGTATTTCATCCTTTCCTTGGCATTCCATCCATTCCTTGGTATTCCACTCAATCTTTGGTATTTTTTTGCCCAGTTCCTTGGTACTTCTCCCCATTCTTTAGGATTCCTTCCCATACTCTAGTATTTTTTCCCCTGTATTTTACTGTTCCTTCCCATTTTTCAGTATTCCTTCCTATTTGGTCGCATTCCTTACTGTTCTTTCCACATCCCTCCGTATTTCCCCATGGTTTTTTTTTTATTATTCTTTCCCATTTTTAGTATCCCTGGCTACTGTTCCTTCCCATTCTTAAGGATTCCTTCCCATTTTTTAGTATCCCTGGCTATTCTTTACTGTTCCTTCCCATTCTTTAGAATTCCTTCCTATTTGTTGGCATCCTTACTGTTCTTTCCTCATTCATCGATATTTTTCTTTTTTGTTGTTTTTTTTTTTTTATATTCTTTTCCGTTCTTTAGTGTTCCATCCCATTTTTAGTATCCCTGGCTTTACTCTTTAGTATCCCTGTTACTATTTAGTATCCCTATTCTTTACTCTTCCTTCCCTTCTTAATATTCATTACTGTTTTTTAATATCCATCAGTATTCCTTGTTATTCCCCCCCATTTTTCAGCACTGCCCCAGACCCTCAGTACCTTCCCCATTTTTTGGTGTTCTCAGTATTTCCCTGCCTTGTTTTTAGTATACCTCAGTGTTTATCAATATTTTTCCCCCTGCTTTAGTGGAATTCATCAGTATTCCTTTGTATTCCTCAGTATTTCTCCCCTATCCTTAGTGCTAGACCCCGACAGTCTCCCACCCCCATGAGTTTTATTACCTCAAAATAGAACAACACCTGGAAGATATATTAAAAAATACATAGGTGGGAATTGATAGTTAATTTATTTACTGATTATATAACACACAATATAATGGGATCATCTTTCTCCTCAAATTAGCCCACATATTTTTTATGGCATAGTCTAAGTAGCACAGAGTGTATTAGGTATAACACCGTTGTAACCTTAAAAAAAAGGAATTTACAGAACCTATAATAAAGCATACAAGTTTCAAGGCAATAGTGCTCTAATAAAAACAATATAACACCTGCAAGAGACAATACAATAACACAGGGATTTATATATATAAAAATATATAATTTTTTTATATATTTAACTATATAATCTTATATATTTATTTGCAAATATATACATTTATATAAAATAAATTTATACATAGATTTTTATATATTGATGTATAAATTTCTATATTTCATATAGTCATTTCTATATTTCCATTAAAAATTTATACATTTATATATAAGTTTATGTATACTTATATGTAAATTTTTATATATTCACAGATAGATTAATGTACATATCTATATAGAAAAGTTTTTCTATTTTATTAAAGAAATTTATATGTATTTCTATAGAGATTTATGTACATTTATATATATAAATAATATTATATATAATATTTTATATTTTTATTTATTTTATTAAATATAATATTTATTTTATATATAACATTTATTTTTAAACGTAAAAATTTATATATATACACGTAACCATAACTCCTAAAATTAAGGTACTAATACACATAATCCCATATATATATGTGCTGTATCCTTTATTACCAGCACAGATCCTGCAATACATTCTCTTCACATCCTGTGAAGAGAGGATCATGCCCTTTCAGCACACGCTGAACAATATGTACAATTAAAGGAGTAATGCTCTATGGCTAGAGGTGTTATATATTGCAAATATAAAAGGCAAACTAATAACAGGCCTTTACATCTGTGGACATATAAATCCTTAAATTAAAGCCCTACAGCTGGAGGTGATGCTGTAGAACACAAAGGGAGCAGCATAATGGAACAGAAATAAAACCCTATAACACTGATAACAGCCAATATAACAACACGGGTTATCCATACGCAGACATAAAACCCCTAAATTTGGGCACTAACTATAGATGATGCCATAACACAACAGAGCACAGGCTGTGGTTTACGACAGCCACTCACCTTGGCAGAGTAAAGCTGGGTGTAGGACACACCACATCCCTCTGCTGGGTGCTGGCACAGGTGGGACACAGAGCACAAGGAGCGTTTCCCCGTGTCCTTTACAGAACAGGATCTGTGTCTGTCCTGTAGCAGAGCTTCAGCATCATGTTATTATTATTATTATACTGTATTACACTGTACATTCAGCATTACATCACATTGTAACATTTATCACTGTGCATTTAGCGTTATAATTAACACTATTGCATCACGATGCTTTACAGGACACTGTGTACAGCGCTGAACGCTAGAGCTTGATGCATCCCAGGCGCTGCGTGGAGTGGGACAATTTTGGGATGATTATGTGACACATTCTTTATAGCACAGCGCGTTCTCTACGGCACAACATGTTCTCCCTCTACTGCAGGACCTGTTCTGTGTAACACTACTCATTCTTAATAGAAGAACACGTTCTCTGTAGCCCAATGCATTCTCCGTAGCACAGGTTCTCCATGAGCAAACACGTTCTCTGTAGCCCAATGCATTCTCTGTAGCACAGGTTCTCCATGAGCAAACATATTCTCTGTAGCACATGTTCTCGATAGAACATTCTCTGTAGCCCAACGCATTCTCTGTAGCACAGGTTCTCCATAGCCCAACACGTTCTCTGTAGCACATGTTCTTGATAGAACATTCTCTGTAGCCCAACGCATTCTCTGTAGCACAGGTTCTCCATAGCCCAAGTCATTCTCCATAGCCCAATGTTTTCCCCATAGCCCAACATGTTCTCTGTTGCCCAACTCATTTTCCATGGTCCAGCATGTTCTCCATAGCCCAACATGTTCTCTGTAGCCCAACGCATTCTCCATAGCCCAACATGTTCTCTGTAGCCCAATATGTTCTCCATAGAACAGGTTCTCTATAGCCCAACTCATTCTCCATAGCCCAACATGTTCTCCATAGCCCAGCGTGGTCTCCATAGCCCATCATGTTCTCCGTAGCCCAATATGTTCTCCGTAGCCCAACGCGTTCTCCACAGAACAGATTCTCCGTAGCCCAACTCATTCTCCATAGCCCAACTCATTCTCCATATCCCAACGTGTTCTCTATAGCCCAACTCATTCTCCATAGCCAAACTCATTCTCCATAGCCCATCATGTTCTCCGTAGCCCAATATGTTCTCTGTAGCCCAACGCGTTCTCCACAGAACAGGTTCTCCATAGCCCAACTCATTCTCCATAGCCCAACGTGTTCTCCATAGCCCATCATGTTCTCCGTAGCCCAATGTGTTCTCTGTAGCCCAACGCATTCTCCACAGCACAGGTTCTCCATAGCCCAACACCAACGTGGCCAGAGGGAGGGAGGCAACAGGGTCCCGGCAGAGCCTTACCTGCCTGCTCTTCCCTCGGCAGGTGACTACTGCAACCTCCCGCTGTACGTCAAGTCGGAGGCCTTCTTCCGCAAGCCCGACGCGCACGAGCCGTGCCCGGTGGTGCCGCCGCGGGAAGCCTCCATCCGCAACCTGGCCCGGGCGTACCACGCGCAGGCCCGGCACATGACGCTGGAGCCCGGCGCCAAGCCCCTGGGGCTGCCTCCCCCGGCCTCCTCCGCAACCACCTTACCTCAGAGGACTCTCCCCATGCCCGGCCCGGCCGGCCCCGCACCCGCGCCCGCCGCCAGCGCCGCGTGGCCGCCGCCGCCGCCGCCGCAGAGGCGCGGGTGCCCACGCACTCCAAAGTGGGGGGCTCCAGGGACTCACTGCTGGAGATGAGCACGTCGGGGGTAGGCAGGTCTCAAAAACAGGGTGCCGGAGCCTACTCCAAGTCCTACACGCTGGTGTAGGGCCGCCGCCGGATGCTGCTCGTTTCCCCGCGCCGTTTATATTTAATTAACAAACTTGTACATAACGGACTCTTTTGTATAAATGAAGCTATTTTCTTCTTCTCCGAACAGAAAAAGAAACCAGGGCACAAAGAATTTGATGTTACAGATTTAAAAATATAATATATATGTAAACATATATATATATTTCACATCATTTTGAAAGGGGCACAAGGAAAGACTCAGCGACTTTTTTTTTTTTTTTTTTCTCTCCCTGATCTTGTCGGTGGTTTTAAAAAAGGAACGTCTCCGAGACATTGCATGCTATTTTACTGTTCTGAAAACAGCAGGAGTTGCTTCAATTTGCAAATGCTTATGTGTTAATACCTTTTTCTATGAAAAAAAACCCAGCGCTGTGTGCAATAAAGGTTATGTTTATACGCGGGGCGTTTGTGAAGTGAGCAGGGAATTAGGCAGGACAGGGCAGGAGGATGGAGAGGGACAGCCCAGGGCAGCCAAAGTACAGAAATACAAAGACAAGGGGTTGAATATTAAAGAATAATAAGGCAATTAGCCACCTGCAGAGCTGTGAGGCAGCAGGAGGGTCAGGAGCTGGAGCAGTGTCCTGGGAATGGTTCCATGGAGCAGGACAGACCAGAGTGTGCCACAGCACTGAGAGAGCAGTACCAAGTCCAGCTCCAGCCCAGGACAAAGCATGGTGCCAAACAGGAATCCTGGTCCAGCTCGTCCAGAGGGGTGAATGGCTGCCCAACCCTCGGGAGCCACAGCACAGCTCTGGCAGCTCACGGTAAGTGCAGCGTGGCTCCAGCACGGGATCCAGCATCCAGCAGCTCCTCCAGGCAGGGTCTTGTTCCCTGGGAAGTGTCCCAGCCCCAGCTGGCAGCAGGAGAAGGAGCACCGCTGTCCTTGGTCACGCTGGAACACGGCGTGGTGGATCCAGCCCAGCCTGGAGCCCGGGGAGTCCAGCACAGAGCCCTGCCCCTGGTGTCTCTGCCTCTCTGAATCCTGGTGAATCATGCCTCAGGGCAGCACAGGCGCCCCAGGACATGGGACAGCACAGAGAACCATGGTGAGACCCATCACCACCTCAACCTGTAATTTGTTCTTATTTTCCCTTTATTTTTCACCACCAGCCCCACCAATATCAGACCAAAGAAATGCTGATGCTACTTCCCCCCTTTCATGCAAGGTTGTGAAAGCTGCTAGCCCTCCTTACCTGCTCCAAAGGCAAAAAACAGCTCAGGCCATTATTAACTCTTGTTTTAGTTACCCAAACTAGAACTTCCCCTTTCTAAGGAGCTTCTGGTGCTGTCTGAGGTGTGGTTAACTAACTGCACCTTCATTTCCTTTTTTCCTGTAATTTATGAGCTCAAGTTTTCATTACTTTCCCCTCCATGTTGCTACCAACTGCTTCCAGCTCTTTCCTTACAAACAGATCCATTTCCTATCTTAGCCCAAAGCAGTTCAAGTATCTACACACAGATTTGTACCATTCTTTTTTTTTTTCTCTTGACAGGGTTTAATTCATCAGCTATAATCAAGCACTGCAGAGGTCATTTTTTCAACCTCTCTCTCTCCTTGATTTTTTTTTTTTTAATTGGAGTACCCAAATTAAAATGACATGCAAATGCAGTGATGTTACTGCAGCTCTGCAGTGCCCTTCCCAGCCTGCTGGCACACTGGCCAGCAGATCCTCCTTTGCCATCTGGTTCTTCCTAACTAAGGTAACTCCTGGAATCCTGCAGAGCTGGAAGTGCCTTGGCCAGAGCCTGGCAGCTGTTCACCTCTGGGGCTTGAGAAACAAGCTGCTAAGACAATTTCTTGTGCCCATTTTTTATCATTTTTGGCCATTATTCAGGTACCACTCAGAGCCAACCTCTGTCAAGGAAGATCCCATGTGGAGAGGGGCACCCTTCCCAGCCAGGCTGGTGGGGAGGCATCAGAGCACATAACATTTATAAACCATTACATAATACAGGTTTTAAAGAAACCCAGCCCTTAAACCAGGGTCACAGCCAGGCAGCACCTCCAAAATACCAACCCCAGGCTTAGAATAGAAATAGAAGGGGAAAAGAGATTTAAAAATAGAAGAAAAGGCAAGCGTGTTCAGCTGTGAGAGTAAGCAGATTAGCAAGATAAAAAGAGGAACAGATTAACAGAGATTAATACAACTTTATTAGAACTGGCTAGTACAGATTTCCTCCTACATCTCAGCAAGGATTCCCCCCTTCCCTTCCCCAGCAGGCACAAGCCCTGGCCCTGCACAGTTTGAGTTTCCAGCAGTCCCCAGGAGCCCCCACCACCCCCCTGCCCCCAGGGAGCCCCCTGCCCTTCACCACAGCGGGATGTGAAGAAGAACAGCCCCCCTAGGCCATGCCAGCCCAGCTCTGCCTTCCAGCAGCAAACAAGAAGCCATCAGGCTCAGGAATGAAGCAGAGGAGCAGCCAGGGGGCTGGGTGGGCTCCAAGCATTGCCAGGGGGCTGTCTGGGGAAGGAAAGAGGCGTCTCCCTCAGGACAGATCCCACCCAGTGCTGCTCTGGAAGCAGGACACCCCGACCAGCTCTCCCCAAGGTAAGAGCAGCTCCCAGCTCACCTGTCCCCTCCTGGCCTCCAGGGGACAAAGGCAACTGTTCACCCTGCTCCAGAGGCAGAGCGGAGGAGGTGGAGGCACAGGGGAGGGTTCTTGGGGTGAAACAAACCCCAGCTGGGCAGTGACCAGCCTGCACAGCAGACTCTGCTGTGCAGGACCCCCTCCCACCCACGCAGCTGCTGGGGCTCACGGCATCACTCCAGGGCTGGCCAAGGCTCCCAAATGTGCTGTCACACCTGTGGCCTGTCCCCAGCAGCCCCTCAGCAGCTGTGAGCTGGCCCACGGGGTGATGCTGTCTGGGGAAGGGCTGGGCAGGACAGAGAAGTCCCTGTGAGCACCAACACGAGGGCAGAGAACCTACACCTGCACCAGGAGCTACGTATGGGGGCAGGTTCACAGTCAGCACGGCCCCAAATGTCTCTGGGGTACAGAACAGACAAGCAGGAGGGACAGTGCGGGCCACAGGTGGCTGCTGTGGCTACTTCTTCTCCTGCTTCTGCTGCTGGTACCTCCTGAAGTGGGTCTGGATGGTGATGGCTGCCCTCTCAGATGGGTCGGGGACCTTGCTCTCCTTGCTGGCATCAGGGGTCACGTCACCTGGGGGACAAACAGCATCACAGTGAGCACAGACAGAGCCGTGCCAGCAGCCCTGAACAGGCTCCCGTGGGGTCAGTGGCCCCCCATTCTCAGAGACAGGACAGCTGTCCTTGCTGCAGAGCTCATGGCATGAACCCACAGCTCCGCCGGCCCACAGGGACATCAGAGGGCAGAAGGAGCAGGGAACTGGAGGCAGAGCAAAGCCCAGCCTCCCTGGCACTGCTAAGACCTCTCTTTACCCAGCTCCACTCCCCGAAGGCAGCAGCTTCCCCACGTTTAATCAGCACGCATGATGCTCACTTACTTTCGAACACACAAATAAGATTAGAAGGAAGCCCGGCCCCGCGCAGCAATAAAGCTCTCACGCTGACAAATGGGAGCCCTCCCCACTCCCGCTTAATGTGGCATTAGGGAAGTATTGTGAAATTCAACAGGAACTGCATCAAAGCCACTCAGCGGTGCTCCTCTAAGCCAGCGTGTCACTGCTAAGCACCCCCCGAGCAGCCATCAGCAACCCTGGGGCCAGATGCTGCTGGATAAACTCACCGCTGCCACCTGAACCCATTTCCTTTCCCTGAAAGAAACTGCGGAGTAAAAGGATAAATAAAAGGAGGGAGTGGGCTCCCCCCTGCCCTGCTCAAGGAGATGCTGCCAGCTGGGAATGCTGCCCAGGGCAGAGGCTGAGGACGGGCACTGCTGACTGGGTGAGCCCTGGCTCTCAGCTCTGCCCTGGCACCCCCAGACCTGCCCCTGTTTGCAGTGAACCCCCAGGCCATGAGGAGGGGGAGCACCCCCAGCCCCCACGAGCGTTTATCCAGGAATAGAACGGCTCAAATCCTCTTTGCTGAGCCCTGCAGAGCCTCGAGACAAGCCCAGAGAGAGGAGGGGGAGAAGGCCAGGTGGTTTTCTCAGGACAAGGAGAAGGGGGCTGTTTCATGACCCCAGCTGAAGCAGTGGGGCAGGTTTCCTGGGAAGGGCTGCATAGACACATGTGAGGGGTTATAAATTCAGCCCTGCAGCACTGGGACCTTCACTGGCTGAGGCTGCACAGACTAACAAATATCTCATCATCAAATAGCCCTCAGTAACATCACAGGCAGAGCTGTGGAAGGAGAAAGAGGCCAAGGAGGATGCAGGTACTGCAATGCCTGCTCTCCTGCTGCATCCACAGTCCCAGCCATGAGTTCCACCCATTGCTTGTGTTGACTGGGGTTTTTTTTCCTGCCTCCCTGCCTGTTCCACACTCACCTTTCTCTCCAGAAAGCGAGTAGATGCTGTTGTGCCGGGAGTTCCTGCCTCTCTAGAAAGGGAGAGAAATAAAATAAAATTAGCTCTATCCCAGGCAGAGGCAGTGAGGGCAGTCCTTTAAAGGCCAGCCAGGAACCCTTCCACTCTCCATTCCCTTTAGGAAACTGGAACATCTCACTGTGGTTCCCTTAAAGAGCACTGATTAATTAATCTGAATTTATGAAATGACCTCCAAGGAGAGGCAGGAAATAGCTTTGCATCCAAACTCAGAGCTGTGAGATGCTGCAGTCCATGGATGGATCTTGGCACAGGCTATCCTCACTGGATCTGCAGTTCAAACCAGCAAGGAGACAGCCCCACACCATGAACCTGCAGCTCCTGGGCTGCCAGGTCTTCCAGGAGATAGTTCCCTTTCTAAAAACAAGCTTGAATTTGTCTGCAGATACCTCTCCAACATTTTCCAGTTTACCCTGCCCTCCTGGCTGTACATTGCCCCCTTGCCTAAACCCCCAGGCTGCCCCTGCAGCAGCACTGCCACCCCCTGAGCCAGCTGTCCTGGCAGTGCCTGCATCCCTCACCCCACCTGGCTGTCCTGGCAGTGCCAGCAGCCTCACCTCACTGTCCTGGCACTGCCAGTGTCCCTCACCTGGCTGTTCTGGCAGTGCCAGCATCCTCACCTCGCTGTCCTGGCAGTATCAGAGTCCCTCACCCCACCTGGCTGTCCTGGCAGTGTCAGTGTCCCTCCCCTCACTGTCCTGGCAGTGCCAGCAGCCTCACCTGGCTGTCCTGGCAGTGCCACTGTCCCTCACCTCACTGTCCCGGCTGGTGCGGCGGCTCTGGGACACGCACTGGACCTGCCAGGGCAGGGGCTGGTACACCAGGTAAGGCAGAGGCTCCTCACGGAACAGGTTGGTCCCCAGCTGCCCACGGGGAAGGTTTTCCAGCAGGGAAGAGGACAGGAGAGGAAGAGGAGCAGAAAGAGCTGCTCAGCCACACTCAGCAGCAGAGAGCACAGCCCTCCCCTGCCCCTCAGCGTGACCCCCGAGCGCTCCCAGCCCGCGGCCCGGGCTGCTTTGGGAGGCACAGGAGCCATCCCAGCAGGGCAGGCAGGAGCTGGGATGGCTCCTGTGCCTCCTCCCCCAGCCCAGGCAGGTGAGAACAGCACCGCAGGGGCAGACTCACCTGTGTGACCACCCTCACCACGAAGAACAGCGCTGTCATCAGGGTGCCCAGCATGGCCAGGGCTGTGCAGGGCTCCCTGTGCCCGGGAGCTCTGGGAGCAGCACTCCAGGACCTGCACAGCCAGGACTGAGCTGTGTCTCCTTGGCAGGCAGAGGCCAAGCCCCTTAATGAGCTTACAGCCCTGCTCAGCCCGCTGAAGTAATCAGGCCCTGCCCTTTTGCTCTTCTAATCGCAGAGTTTCTCCAACACACGCTGCTGGCATTCCAGGAAAGGCAAATCCTCTGCTCCAGGAGCAGGGACAGACAGCCCAGCCCAACCTGCTCCCTGGGGACCCACCTGAGCCCACCCAGGGGGACCCCACACTCCAGCTGGGATTTGGGATGTGCTCAGCAGCGGGGTGGGAGACTTGTCCCCAGCAGTGCCTGCCTGGAGCTCCTCCAGCAGCTCTGAGCCAGCTCTCCAGAGGGCAAAGACACACCAGGGCAGCTCAGGCACAGCAAAAAAAGCCTGGTGGTGGTTTGTTTTGTTTTTGAGGACGAGGCTATCAGCCCCACCTTGTGCACAAGCAGCTGATGCACCCCCTGCTCCCCCTGTGCATCACCAGCTCCCATAGGAGATGGGAGCAAGGGAAGAACCAAGGCTCCCTAGCTCCTGGTGAGAGTGTCATCCCAGCAGCACCCAGCACTGCTGGGGCAATTCCTGGCTGCTCCCAAAGCCAGGAGAAGCCAGCAGCCAGAGCCAAGCTGCAGTGAGACATCTTTAACAGATCCCGGGCTGCCAGAGCGACGCCTTGTTTTTGTTTGGTAGTTTTGGCTTTCAGCTTCCTTCTCTCTGCCTCTGCACTTGCTACCCCGTCCAGATACTTAAAGGAATAATGGTAACAAAGCCACAGAGAGCTTAAGTGGTCTTGGGAACTGCCAGAAATGACCTTGACAAGACAAAACATGAGAGAGCCCAGAGCCAAGGGGAGATGTGAGAGGTAAGTACAGCTGGATACCCAGCTACAACAAAACAGAGTGACAACCACCAGCATCATACAAAACAGGCTCACGTTGATTTAATTTACACAAAACCAGATACAGCTGCTATCCCGGGTTTTAACAGGAAAAAGGAGCATGTTTCAAACCAATTATTGTTAAAAAAACTGGCATTTCCCTGCATCATTAATGCATGGCTCTCCCAAAACACAGAATGGACTCAGTGATATGGCTTTGGCCACAGCAACCACAACTGTGGGGTCCCTTCTAAAACCCCTGACTGGAAGGACTGCCACGTGTCCTGGGAGTGTGCAGCAAACTAAAAGCAAAATCCCTGCAGGAAGGGGTTTGTGCAATCCAACAGCAGAGGGGATACCCGTGTCTGGATCCCTCCTCTCCTAGGAAGGAATAAGGCTACTGAGCAATTACAAAAATTCTAGAAAAACAGCAAGGAAAAATACATTCTTCAGAGTTTTAAAAATGATGTTCATCAAAAATATATTTCTCATGTGCATGTAAACATCCCCGTGCCAGGCTGAGGGCGTGTGCCAGCACACTGCACCCAGGGAGCAGAGCAGGGGGCTCCCCCCCTGCCCACCCGAGGGGCTCTCCCAGCACGGGGGGTGTGGGGCAGCAGCTTCACAGCCTCCCCCCAGCAGCTGTCTCAGGAGAAAGGCTTTGAAGATGGTTTCTCACAGATGGGCTCCCTTGAAGTGCAGCGTCCTCGGCAGCCGGAACGGGCCAGTGGCTCGGCAGCTTTTTAAAGCATCAAATATTTAGAGTCAGCTCGGAGGAAATACTGACAGAGGCAAGCAAACAGCACGTTCCCGTGAAAGCCTGGCTCCTCCCTGCTGGGTGGAGTGGAACCCCTCCCAGTGCATCATCCCAGCGGGCTGGGGCACCCTCTGCTTGTGGCCTTTGCAGAGGAGCAGCCCGGCACCTGCTGAGCGAAGCCACGGGCCACTGTGAGCTCCAGGAGCTGCCCATCCCAACTCCTCAGCCCCTCTGCAGCCTGCCCACACCCCTGCTCTCCGGGATCCCTGCAGAGCAGCAGCAGGAGCAGCAGTTCTGGGCTCCAGGATTCATGGCAGGGGCTCCCCACCCTGTGCATGGAAGAGATCCCAGCTGCTGAGCTGGATCCCTCTCCCCAGGGCATGGAGATGCAGGTGGGGCTGTCCCAGCACGCACAGGAGCCGCTCAGCAGTGCCTGCACAGCCCCTCCCCGTGTCCTGCCACCATCCCTGCTCCTGCTGCCACCACAGGGGACAGAGCTGCAGCAGCTGCTTTGCTGCACAGCTCTGCCCACCTGGCGTGAGAGGAGCAGGGAGGGCTCGTCCACATCCACCACTCTCGGCCCAGTTCCTATTGCTTCCACCCCAAACAAGCAGAACATTCCCCAGAATGTGCCATTCCCTGATTTTACCCCCAGACTCTGCTGCTCCCAGGTGCCAGAGCCCACCTGACACTGCCCACCTGCCACCAGGCACTGGCTGGGCATTGGGGCAGGCTCCTTTCCTGAGCCATCTCCTCCAGCACAGCCTCAGCTGGATCCACATCCTCCCCCTTGACCAGTTACTCCCAGCCCTCTGTGATTCACAGCTCTGCCTTGCCTTGGAATGCTAATGAGGGAAATGTTGATTTATGGAAGCCCTGATATGTCACCGCCGGATTAAACAGTCTATAAAGTATATTTGGACACATTACAGGATTAGGAGAACCCGCCTGGGAAGTTCTCTTCCTCCTTCCTCCACTCTCAGCCAGTTTCAAGGACGTGGCACCCACACCCAGTGGAGGTGCATCCCCAAAACCCAGCCCCTCATGGGGGACACTGCACGGGCCCCCAGCCCACCCTCCCTGCAGAGAAAAGCCCCACCTTTCAGTAGTGGTACACCTTGATCTCTCTGTTTTCATCCAGCCCCAGCTGCAGGAGGCTGGGGCTGCTGCCTGGGGGCTTCTGTGCCCGTGGGGAGAGAGCTCTGGCAGCTGGGTGAAGGAAAAGCCTGGCTCACAGCAGGAACTAGCCTAGGCAGGGCAGGTACCAGTGCTGAGCCAGCCCAGTGCACACAGGCTGCATTTAGCCTGCTGCACCCCAGCCAAATGGAATTAGAGGGGGATTAGGGGAGTTCAGAGGCTCACCACGCTCAGGGCAGCACGGAGCCCAGGGGATTTGCTGCTGATAGCAGAGCACACTGAGGAGACACCCAGAGCCCACCCAGCCTGGCAGCATCCCTGCTCCCTGCACACTGGGGTCTTGCTCCCTGGATCCCAGCTACCAGATCCCTCAAAACAGAGCTGGAGAGAGCTCTGGGGGGAGCCCAGCCCTCCCTGCCCCAGCAGGGCTCAGTCACACACCTCCTCACCTCCTCCCAGGCTGCTCAGCAGCCAAGGGCTCCATCCACAGCACCAGAAGCAGCCCTGCAAAGCCAGAGCCCCTTCTTGCCCACCCATCCTCCACTCTGCACGGTTTAAATCCATATTTTTAAATGCTCACATGCCCTGCTCCAACTGCTCCTCTACAGCTGAGCATAACAACACAGGGAAAGGAAGGGAAACTTCCTCAGTGGAGTACAGCTCAGGGAGCAGCACTCAGATCACTCCTGCTCCATCTGCTAAACACCCCTGCAGCACCAGGCACTGGAACAGAGGCCAAGGCCTCGAAATTGCTGCTCAGTTCTTCATTTCACACCCCTCCTGCCACCCTCCTCCTACCTTCTGCAGGAAGCAGGAATGCAATTAAAGACCAGACCCAGGTAAAAGATACACTTTGGAATCCTTCTTGAAGCCTTTCAGCCATTTCTTGTTGCTCTCAATCATCCCCTCAATATTCCTTGTCTCTGGCTCACTGAACTTGGAATGCTGGAAGTGCCTGATTTGTTCACTGTGGCAGAGAGAGAGAGAGAGGGTAAGTGGGGAAAAAAAGAGGTCTGGGAAGAAATTATCCCAGAGATGAGAAAGTGATGGGCTGCTGAAGAAAAAACCACCTCCTCTAATATATCTACTGGTAGTTCACCTTTTCTCCTTAGTAAGTTATCAAATTGTAATCTACTTGTTATGTGAGAAGTGGCCCAATCATCACTGCAGAGAAACAAAGCAGCACAGAGCAACTCAAGGAAAAAGGCCCTTACTCTGCAGGGACATAGCCCAGCTTGCTGTCCAGAGGCACAGGAGTCCCAGTGAGTGAGGAGAGCCCACCTGCAAAACAGACATGAACACAGAGCCCACAAATCACAGAGCAAACCTGCCTGGGACTGCTCTGCTGCACCTCGGGCATGCTGTTCCTGCAAGGGACACAGACCCCAAATCCACAGATAAAGAAACCCACAGATCAAACTGCCTGGGATTGCTCTGCTGCATCTCAGGCATGCTGTTCCTGCAAGGGACACAGACCCCACAAAATCCACATGGAAAATCTGCCTGGGACTGCTGTGCAGCACAGGCACACTGCCCTGCAAGGGACACAGACCCCACAAAATCCACATGGAAAATCTGCCTGGGATTGCTGTGCTGCACAGGCACACTGCCCTGCAAGGGGCACAGACCCCAAATCCACAGATTAAGAAATCCACAGATCAAACTGCCTGGGATTGCTCTGCTGCACCTCGGGCATGCTGTCCCTGCAAGGGACACCAAGGAAACAGAGGTGACATGGGGAGGGGGCTCCCAGGGGAGAGGGTGGCTCCTCCTTTGCTGCTCCCTTGGGTATTAAAGAGCAGGAAACAGGATCAGCTGCACTTCTGGAGGGAGCTGCTCATCCCTTATCCCCTTATCCCCCTTCCCAGCAGCAGCACCCACCCTCCCCAGCACTGGAAGCCAAAATCAGATGCTGCAGGCAGCAAGGCAGGTGGAATGAGGCCAGGAGACTCACCTGGGAAATACCTGTGCCATTTCTCTGCCAGCAGGTTGTCCACTGACTGCCCTGAGATGGAGTAACCAGAGCTGGGCCTGCTGCTCCGGGCCCTCTGCTCCAGGGGGGACACCCTGGGGGGGTTCCCCAGGGAGCTGCTCCCCCCCAGGCCTGCCAAGGAGGGATGGGTGGGAAGAGGGATGCCCTGAGGGGCTGTGGAGGTGAGGAGAGGGGGCTGGTGCTGGCTCAGGGAGTCCAGGAGCCCCAGGACCCCGTTCAGCTCACTGCTGATGCTCTGCACAGAGTCCCTCAGGTGCTGGATCTTGTCCTGCTGCAGCACGGGCCAGAAATCCATTCTCAAGTCAGCTGAAGGAAGGAAGGGGAAGAAAGGGATGACAGAGAAGCCCTGACTAGAGCAGCCTGTGTGCAAGCAGCCCAACCCTCCTGCCTGCCTGCCCTTCCTGCCCCAGCACAACTCCAGGCAACCAAAGCCCAGGAGAAAGCAGGAGCAGCAGAGAGGGAATGGCAGCAGCTTCTCCTGCCATGATGAGAGGAAGGGGAAGCCCAGACCCCTGCAGAACAGCAATACAGATCTGCATGATCAGAGGGAAACCAGAGAGATTTTATAATCCACAGGGATTTAAAAGGCAGGTTCACTCACAGATCCCACCCCTCTTATCTGCCACTCCATGCAGAAAAGAAGTTTTTGCAATCAGGTGTGGTTCACAGAGCAGTGCCAGACCTGCACTGGACACAGCTGAGCACAGGGACACCAGAGAGGTGAGAGGGAAAGGCACAACAGGCCTGGAGCTCCCCTGCTGGGCACTCACATCTAGGCTGGCCCAGATTGACACTGGATGTGCTGTTTGTGTCCTCAGAGGTGCTCAGATCAAACGTCACCACCTTCTTGTATGCAGAACTCCTCAGTGTATCTTCATCTGAGAGCTGCTCAGGAGGAGGAAAACAATGCCAGTAAAACCTGCTGTCTCATCCCTGGAACACAAAAGCTACTGGAAATCTGCCTGCAGCTTGTCTACAGAGCTGGGCTGCAGGCAGGCACAGGTCAAGTGAAGGCAAACTTGTCTCCAGCCCCTGACAGCAAAGTCTGAATGTCCAGAGACTGCTCTGGCTCTCAAAGTGCAAGAGGCCAGAGCCAGCAGGCACGTGAAGCATGGTTTGTGCTGTAAATAACCTCACAGCTCCTGCAGGCCTGGGTCCCTGTGCCAAGGGCAAGAGTCTGACCATCAAAGGTCTGGTTCTCTTGCATCTGCTGCTGCCCTGCCCGAGGCCACGTGGCAGAGCCAAAGACCCCAAGGTTTGCCTTGGTCAGGAGAGCAGGCTCCATCCCAGCTCACATGAAAACCTGCCCTTGGTTTCTCCAGGCTCAATCCATGCAGCTTTTCCAAGCTGCCTCCTGCAGCCACACACTCAGCAGCCTCTGGTGCTCTCACAGAAAGTGGTTCCAAAATCCAGCTCTGCTGCCAGCACCAGGAGAGGTTACCTCCTCCAGCAGCGAGGACTCCAGCTGGCTGAGCTTCTCCTCCTTCTTCTTCAGCAGCACCTGTCCTTTCTGCATGGCTGACTTCATCTTGTCCAGCTCCTTTGCCTCCTGCACAGACAGCAGCCACGCCAAGGAGGGAAATTAAACAGCAATGACAGGAAATAATGCTAACTAACACTGTCAGCAGTTGGGGTGACTGTCATCACCTCGTCCTGCTCAGCACAGGAGAGAAATCGCTCCCAAGGCCTCGAGGGTGTGGGGAGTGCACAGTGAGCACATGGCTCAAAGCAGGTTCAGCCCAAGGGAAAGGAGCTTTCACCTCCAGACCCCCTTCCAAGAGGGACACCAAGCCCACACCAACAGGGTCACCAAGCCCACACCAAGAGGGACACCAAGCCCAGACCAAGAGGGTCACCAAGCCACACCAACAGGGACACCAAGCCCACACCAAGAGGGTCCCCAAGCCCCCATCAAGAGAGTCCCCAAGTCTGCCCCAAGAGGGTCCCCAAGCCACATCTAGAGGGTCCCCAAGCCCCCATCAAGAGAGTCCCCAAGTCTGCCCCAAGAGGGTCCCCAAGCCACATCTAGAGGGTCCCCAAGCCCCCATCAAGAGAGTCCCCAAGTCTGCCCCAAGAGGGTCCCCAAGCCACATCTAGAGGGTCCCCAAGCCCCCATCAAGAGAGTCCCCAAGTCTGCCCCAAGAGGGTCCCCAAGCCACATCTAGAGGGTCCCCAAGCCCCCATCAAGAGAGTCCCCAAGTCTGCCCCAAGAGGGTCCCCAAGCCACATCTAGAGGGTCCCCAAGCCCCCATCAAGAGAGTCCCCAAGTCTGCCCCAAGAGGGTCCCCAAGCCACATCTAGAGGGTCCCCAAGCCCCCATCAAGAGAGTCCCCAAGTCTGCCCCAAGAGGGTCCCCAAGCCACATCTAGAGGGTCCCCAAGCCCCCATCAAGAGAGTCCCCAAGTCTGCCCCAAGAGGGTCCCCAAGCCACATCTAGAGGGTCCCCAAGCCCCCATCAAGAGAGTCCCCAAGTCTGCCCCAAGAGGGTCCCCAAGCCACATCTAGAGGGTCCCCAAGCCCCCATCAAGAGAGTCCCCAAGTCTGCCCCAAGAGGGTCCCCAAGCCACATCTAGAGGGTCCCCAAGCCCCCATCAAGAGAGTCCCCAAGTCTGCCCCAAGAGGGTCCCCAAGCCACATCTAGAGGGTCCCCAAGCCCCCATCAAGAGAGTCCCCAAGTCTGCCCCAAGAGGGTCCCCAAGCCACATCTAGAGGGTCCCCAAGCCCACACCAACAGGGACACCAAGCCCACACCAAGAGGGTCCCCAAGCCCACACCAACAGGGTCCCCAAGCCCCCATCAAGAGAGTCCCCAAGTCTGCACCAAGAGGGTCCCCAAGCCCACCCCAACAGGGTCCCCAAGCCACCCCAACAGGGTCCCCAAGCCCGCACCAAGAGGGTCCCCAAGCCCACACCAACAGGGTCACCAAGCCACCCCAAGAGGGTCCCCAAGCCACCCCAAGAGGGTCCCCAAGCCCACCCCAACAGGACACGGCAGCAGCAGAGCTGACGCCAGGGCTGCGGGCACCGTGACGCCCACTGTGACGCTCGGGCAGCGCCCGGGGCTCACCTCCTCCAGGCTGTGGCGCACTCCCTGCAGGAGCTGGGAGCTGTGGGGATCCTGCACGCTCCCCTGGGCCCTGCGCAGCTCCTGGCGCCACTGCAGGCTGGCGGCCCGCAGCGCCGAGCGCCGCCGGCGCAGGGAGCGGCTCTGGCGCAGCAGGAACTCCTTGGCGCTCCGCAGGGACTGCCCCTCTGCCGAGAGGTAGCTCTGCACTCTGTGGGGAAAGGCAGGGCTGTCCCGTGCTGCCGCACGCCTCACACAGCCCAAACGCGTGGGCTGTGCACGCCCAGGGCCAGAAGCAGGGCAGGAGCTCTCCTGGCACGGGGGTCTCACCGGTCGAGCGGGAGGTCGCTCTCCTCGGGGCTCTGAGAGGCTGGGGAAGGCTCTCTGGATGAGTGCTGGGAGGGACACAATGCAAAAATTAAGTGTTTATGGGGGAAACAGAAGGTCAGAGCCACCTAAGACTCCAATGACGAGACCACGGCACTGCACAGCACCAGGGCTGCTCTTGATGTGACTCTTGAAGGTAACAAAGACATTTCTATCCCTGCTTTTGATTTGAGTACCCCACACTCCTCTCCACCCACTAATAATAGACAGACACCTGCAAATACTACTGAACACACCAGCAAAGAGAAATCCATCTCTGCGTCTGAAATGGTTTCACACAGAAGGAACAAATGCTGGGATTTTCAAGGGAGTTTCAGCCTCAGATCTCACAAGGCAAACACCTTCACAGGCTGCTTTACTCACAGCTTGAGGAGCTTCTCTCAGGTCTTCAACACAGAGCTCAGCTTTCTTTCTTGGAGATTCCACACTTTCTTCTGCCTCCAGTTCTTTCAGAGCCTCCTGCTTGCTCCTGATTGCTTCCTCCAGCTCTCTGCCACAGGAAAAAGCAACACCAGAGGCACTTGATTAGCCTGCAAGGTGTCCAGAGTGAGCTCCAGATTCCAGCAGGGAGAGGGCCACGGGTGTGCAAGGCAACACCAGGGCTGGGCAGGGAAACTGCTTCCCACCCTTCCTGAGCAGCTCAGCCCCCTCAGGAAAACCTCTTTGCATTTCAGTGCCCCTCTCACAGCACCTCATTAACCACCCAAGACAGGAGTGGAGGAGACAACCCTGACCTGCAGAGGTGAAGGAGCAAACTGAAATTCACAGCCTGAGCTAATGAAAAATCCAGAACTCTGTGTCCCCAAGGGGCACCTCAGGATTCTGAAGGAACATGGCCCAGCACAGAGCTCAGAGGATGGGGAGAGGCCCAGGTTAGCTTGGAGAGGTTTGCCAGGGGCACAGGGCGGATTCTTTGGCATCGGAGGAAATTTCTCACACGCACCCGATGCGTTTGTGCAGCCTCTGGCTCCGGCTCTGCAGCAGCTCCACCTGGGCCTCCAGCTCAGCCTTCTGGTCCTGCAGCTCCTCCAGGGTCCTGCGCAGCTCCCGGATGGACTCCAGCAGGCTGGAGTGCTCCTTCCTGCTCTCCTCCAGGCGCAGCTGAGAGGCCAGAGCAGCTTCCTAGGAGAAAACCAGAAGGTCCCTCACAGCCTTTTCCCCAAGAGCCAAACAAGGGGCACACAGCTCACGGGGTCCCAGAGCTACACACCCACACACCAATCCTGGGAGAACAGGACTGTTCTCTTTGGGGAGCTCAGAACTAACCCACCACCCAGCACTCTGTTTTCCTAAAGCAGTTCTGAGGTGCTGCCCTCAGCCCCAGAGCAGCACAGCCCCTCTCAGAGCCCAGCTGGCCGTACGTCTCTTTCCAGCTGCATCCGTCCGTCCTCGTCCAGCAGCAGCTGCCTCCTCCTCTGCAGGGACTCCTCCTGTCACAGGGAAAGGCAGGGCACTGTCACAGCCAGGACACTGCTGATGCTGAGCAGCACCTCAGGCCTGAGTCTCAAGAGCATTCCAAAACGAGGAGAGTTGTCAGGTTTGCTTCACGACCCCTCTCACTGCCCCCCAAAGCGCTGAGCAAGCCCAGAGCTTGGACTTGCACAGCAAACACCAGCACCAGGAATGCTCAGCCCTGCTCTGACTGGTGACAAAGCTTTACCTCTCAGTGGGACGGCAGCAGGAGCCCTGGCTGAGCTCTCCTGAGCAGCTCCCCGTGAGGAAGCAGCCCCAGGACTGGCACGGGTCAGGGAAGCTCTGTGAGCCCAGCAGAGGACTCACCTGGCTCAGGAGCTGCTCTGATCTGGCCTGGATGTTCTTCATGCGGATCTCCAGCTCGTTCTCTGAATCCTGGAGCTTTCTTTCCTGCACGGGGAGCTGAGTTAAAGAGAAGGGCACAGGCTCCCCCCTCACCAGGAGAACACCGGATGGGAAGCGTGACCTGCCCCTCGTGTCCGGGCAGGGCGGCAGGGGGACGGCGTGGGGAGCCCCCAGGCCACCCCTCAGGAGTGCCCAGGGCCAGAGGCACAGCCTGCTGCTCACCTTCTCCCTGTGCCTCTGCTGCAGGGCCGTCAGCCTCCCCTCCAGCTCTGCCTGCAGCCCCTTCACGTCGGCGTCGTGGAGCTGCCGCAGCCGCGCGGCCTCGCAGCGCAGCCCCTCCAGCAGCTGCGACCTCTGCCTCTGCTCCTGCCAGCCAGGGCACAGGGAAACACCTCTGAGAGGCACGGGGACCTCCACAGTGCAGGACAGACACAGGGGACACCTCTGAGAGGCACAGGGACCTCCACAGTGCAGGACAGACACAGGGAACACCTCTGAGAGACACAGAGACCCCAGCAACAGAGCACAGACACAGGGAAACACCTCTGAGAGACACAGGGACCTCCACAGCGCAGGACAGACACAGGGAACACCTCTGAGAGACACAGGGACCTCCACAGCGCAGGACAGACACAGGGGACACCTCTGAGAGACACAGAGATCTCCAAAAATGCAGGACAGACACAGGGAACACCTCTGAGAGACACAGGGACCTCCACAGTGCAGGACAGGCACAGGGAAACACCTCTGAGAGACACAGAGACCCCAGCAGTGCAGGACAGACACAGGGAAACACCTCTGAGAGACACAGAGACCCCAGCAGTGCAGGACAGACACAGAGAACACCTCTGAGAGGCACAGGGACCTCCACAGTGCAGGACAGACACAGGGAACACCTCTGAGAGACACAGAGACCCCAGCAACAGAGCACAGACACAGGGAACACCTCTGAGAGACACAGAGGTCTCCAGCAGTGCAACAGGGACACAGGGAATGCCTCTGAGAGACACAGAGACCTCCAGCATGCAGCAGGGACACAGGGGACACCTCTGGGAGGCACAGGGCTCTCCAGAAATGCAGGACAGACACAGGGAACACCTCTGGGAGGCACAGGGCTCTCCAGCAATGCAGGACAGACACACAGGGCTCTCCAGCACGCAGCAGGGACACACAGCACCCAGTGGAACCCAGCCCCTGACCCGTACCTCCTCCTCGTACTGCTGCTGGATCCGTGCCAGGGCCTCCCGGTGCTCCTCTCTCATCCTCTCCATTCTCCTCTCGTGCTCCTTCTCCACCTCCCGCCGTCTGTCGCTCATCAGCTCGCTGAGCTGCAGGGGTGCCAGGGAAAGAGGCTTCCCTGAATGGCAGCCTCCCTAAAATCAGCCTTGCACCCAGCCCAGGGCCAGATGGGATCAGGGATTGTGTGCTGGGGAGCACAAAGCCTTCACCCCGCTGAGGTGAGATGCTGAGGGATGTCCTGCCCCCTAAGGCAGGGGATGGGGCACCCAGAGCTCACCCCACATCTGAGGGGAGCGTGAAGAACCTTCAGCACAAAACCACCACTCACCTCATGCTCGTACTCCTTCACTTTCAGGGCTTTTTCCTGCACTTTCTGATCTGCTCTCTGCAGCTCCTCACGTAGCTGGGCCTCCTGGCTGCTCTGTGCCTCTGCCAGCTGGGCTTGCAGGCTGGAAATGGCCTGTGAGGAAAGGCACCCACAGAGGCTGCTCAGCCTCTGCACAGGATCCATCCCATGCCCTCCACAGGCACAGCCTCACCACCCCTGCCTGCAGCAGGGCCAGACACTGAGCCAGAGCAGAGCCACAGCTAGGGAGGGGGAAAATAAACTAACACCACCCTCCCTGGCCACCTTTGGCGACAGCATGAGGGAAAAAACAAAAACCAACAGTTTCCATTCTGAGGACACCATCCCCACCTCACGGTGCTTCTCCTCTGCTGCACACCTCAGCTGCTGGAGCTCACTGGCAAACTGCTCTTGCAGCTCCTCTGCTGCCTGCAGAAACACCAGCAAAACACAAGCTTGGGAAACCTCTGCGTGTGGGGACAAGGTGCATTTGCAATTAAATTCTACCCAAAAGCATCAGCAGGCACAGCAGTGACCCTCCCTAAAAACGGGATCACTGCAAGGTGGCTTTGGCCTCTCTGTGCTTCCCCTCCCAGGGGATCTCCATGAATCCCAGTCATGCTGGGCTGCAGGGACTGGAACTGCCCCTCTGAGGACTCCCCAGGTCCCTCAGGACTGAAGCAGCAGCCAAAGAGGTGTTGGGAGCTGATGAAGTGGCTGGGGTTAGTTCTGATCTGATAACAGGGCTGGGGCAGACACACAGTGATCCTCATCTTCTCCTGCCCACCCCTGTGCCTCCAACAGCCCTGGCAGCTGCCCCTGGTGCCCTAAGAGAGCTGAACACTGCAGGTGTGAGTTACCCAACACCTGGCACTGCCCTCAGGCTGGCAATAAAGATCTCACCTTCTTCTTCTCGCTGTCTAACCTGCCCCTGAGCTGGCTCAGGAACTCTTCCTTCTCCTGCTCCAGCTTGCTCATCTCCTTCTGCTGAGCCTCCTCTGCTGCCAGCTGCATTTCCTGCAGGGCAAGCTGCTGCTTCCTCTGCAGGCTCTCCTTCTCCACCAGCTGCTGGCACTGCCACTCTTCCCTGAGCTTCTGCAGCGTGGCCTCCTGCTCTGCCCTGGTGGGTTCGGAACAGAGCCCAGAAATGGGATCCAGCACCGAGGGGGCTGGGAGCTGCTGCCAGGGCAGGGAGGCTCAGAGCTCCTCTGAGCAGTGCTGGGGATGTGCCCAACCCTCCCAGACCAGCCCTGCACACCCCCGGGATGGCAGCAGAACCTCTCACCTCATCCTCTCCTCCTCTGCCTCCACCTCTGAGGCCATTTGGGCTCGCAGCTTTTCCAGTCTCTTGGCTTTTTCCTCTCTGAGAAGCAACTCTTCCTCTTCCTGCTCAGATTTTGCTAAATCTTCTTCTGAGGTGCTGACAGAAAAAAAAAAAACAACAAAGAAAATAGGTTCAATATCTCCCAGTCCCCTTGCCAAGGGCTTCAGCCCAGCTGGGGATCTCACTGGTGGCACATTCATCTTCCCCAACACCTGCAGGACCTGCTGCTGGCACAGGAGAAGCAGCCCCAGCACCAAACCTGAGCACTGTGGGTTTAAAACTTGCTAGCCACCCCAAGAGGGTACTTCTTTTGGTTTTTTGGGGTTTTTTTGGGGTTTTTTTTGGTTTTTTTTTTTTTTGTTCTTTTTTTTGCAGGTAAGTGAAATCCACTCTCATTAAATGGATGCAGGCTCCCAAGCAAGGTACCTGGATGTGTTAGCACATCTGGAAGCTCCACATTTCCATATTATACCTTCGGCTACACTTTTTTTTTCCCCTTCAGGTGCCATTTCTGCATCTTCCTTCACACCCAGACTGCATCCCCACGATGTTCCATGTCAAGATGCTGTTTCTGGCTGCTCACAACATAAGCATCAAGCCCAGGAAGATAACAGAGAAACCCCAAGACAAGAATTCCCCCAGGGAAAAGACACAGCTCCCAGTGCTGCTCCACCCCTGCCCTGCTCTCAGACCCTGCTTTCCCACAGCCATCCCTGCTAGAAGCCTTGTCTGGAAGGCCCTGTGTCAACCAGCCCCTGTCAGAGCTGCAGCCAGCTCCTCTGGGGTAAGCTCATCTCCTCTAATGCTCCCATTTCCAGCCCTGCTCCCTCCACTCAGCCCTGGGTTTGAGCAGCTGCCAGGGGGGAGAGCTCCGAGCACCGAGCTGGAAATTCCTCCCAGGAGGGGTTTGTGTGTGTGTGGGAGCACAGCTCACCCTGCAGGACGCTCTCCTGCCTCTCCTGAGCTCCACTGGGTTTGCAGATCCTCACAGGCACAACTGTCTGTGCCAATGCCTGTCCTTCCTCCTCCTCCTCCTCCTCCCTGAGAGCCCTGACCTTGCTCCTTGCCCCAGCAGAGCAGCACCACTTCCCAGGTGGTGGCTACAGCAGCACCAGGCTGTGGCCAGCAGCAATGAAATCCCACCTTGGAGAGGCCTGCAGGAGATGGAGTGAAAAAGGAAAGTACCTGAGGGGCTTTTCCTTTTGCTGATGAAGCTTTTCAGCTGCCTCCTCCTCCTTCTGCTTCATCTCCTCCTGGAATTGCTGGATTTTCTCCTCCTTTGCTTGAAATAAATGTATTTCCTCTTGCTCCAGGTCTGTCTCCACCTCCTGGGCTATTTCCTCCAGGGATTCATCATGAGAATGGTTCAAGGACTGCTCCATTTCCTTCTCAGCTTGCCTACCAAAGACAAAAAGCTCCTTTGGCAAAAGGGTGACAGAAGACAGAGGAACATAAAAGGAACAGCGACCTCCTCCACAGAGCATCCACTCCAAACCAAAAATCTCAGAGCCACCTGCTCCAAAAGCTTCACTGCTGACCTCAGGTGCATCCTGAGGATCACTGCTGGATCCTGGGGTTGACTCCCAGACAATCTCCAGCTGACAAACTGAACCCAGCCCCAGCTGCACTCCAGGCCCAAATAACTCTGATTTTGGCCCACCAGAGCTCACCTTGTGAGGTCAGTAAAATCTCACTTGATGACAAGCCAGGCACAGGAGCAGATGCCTTCAGTACCTGCCCCCAGCCCAGGGATTAGTGCTTCTCATGGACCAGGTATTTTTCTGCAATTGCAACCTAAAATGTGCTGGGAATTTGCCAGCTCCAGGCAACAGAAAGCCCTCAGCACTCCAAAAATTCAAACCCAATCTGGTTCTAATTAAGGTGTTTGGGGTTTTTTTTGGTTTTTTTTTTTCAGACAGACAGCAGCAAAATTATAAGCTAAAGAGGAAGGAGTGGAAAATTGAGATTAGTCTAGGAAGAAAGATTTTTGTTCTTTGCTAGTGAAGGCTGGAGCAGGAAGGTCTCACCATGCTGTGAGACTGGCAGTGCAAGGCAGAGGGACTTCTGCCAGGAATCAGGGAAATAACAGCCCCAGTTTTCCAGCCTCGAGTCAGGAGAGAAAAGGTCATCTCTGCAGCCATTAGCAAAAAGAGCAAGGCAGAGCAAAGTGTTGGGGCTCTGGAACAATCCCCCTCACACCACCTGCTGCAGGTGTCCTTTCCAGGCTGCTCTGCAGAGCAATTCAGCCACTTCCACCTGGTTATCACGTTGTTCCCTTGTCCAGCTTCTGCTCCAAAGGAGACCCAGCCAGCACACACAGAGTTACACAGCAGCACAGCTCCTGGGAGAGCAGAGATTCCTTCCCCACCAGCCTGTCCCCAGAGACACTCTGCCTAATCTTTGCAGCTGCATGTGCTGATGTGTCACTTGGGGAACGCAGAGTCAGCAGCTCACACCCCGCGAGCTGCTCTGGCTCAGGGAGCCCAGGTGGGGATCCACCAACACAGAGCAGCACAGAACAGGAGCTCAGCTCTGACCCCACTGCTTCAGTGCCACCAGGGTGGCTGTAAAACGGGGTGAATCCATGGGGTTTTGCCCTTTTTGCCCAGCTCAGCATCGCTCAGGTCCTGGGGGGAAGTTTCTCAGGGGGTGTTGAAGGCTCCCAGTGACACCAGCACGGGGAAGGCTTTCCCAAGGACAAAGCAGCAGCTCCCTTCATGCCAGGGAGCCCTGAGCCACAGCCCCCAGGGCTGAGCTGCTGCCCAGGCTGCTCCCCTGGCACTCTGGCAGGGGCACAGCTGCTGGCACGGGCACACAGCCCCGCCGTGCCCACCAACCGCAGCAGCACGGGGCACAGAGGGACAGAGCTGCCACATCCCCACGCCAGGCACTGACACGAAGCCCTCGCACATCCCGAGGGGCAGGAAGCTCCTCAGGATCCACCAGGCTGTGCAGGGCTCCCTCCTGCAGCTGCACAGCCCCTGCCCCACGGGGACAGGTCAGGACAGTTCGGGTCAGAGCCAAGCAGCTGCTGTGGGAGGACAAGGGCGTGCAGGTGACACAGGTGGGCACCGAGCCGTGCCTGCCAACAGGACCTGCCTGGCCAGCACGGGGCTGCCAGTGCCACAGGGAAGCTCCACGCCGTTCCCAGCTCCTCATTTTGGGCTGAGGGGATCGTGGGTAGCAGCTCAGAGCGCTGGATCCCTTCCCTGCGTTACCCCACTCTTTCCAGGCCCTTGGAGAACGTCCCCAAGGTGTGCCAGCCCTACCAGCCATACTCACACTGCTGTCCAAATTACAGATGGAAGTGTTGGCAGGCATGCTTGTGCCCACAGTCCTGCTTCATCTCAAAGCACAGAGAGGAGAGGCAGGGCAAGCACGAGCAGCTTCACAGGCAGAGAGAAAGAGAGGGTGCCCAGCTGGGAAGCAGGAACCAAGGGATAAGGAGACAATTCCTGCGGGCAGAACACGTTTTTGGAGACCCTCACACCAACAGCTCCTCCAAAAACAAGGCTGCAGGTCCCACAGAGCCAGTCATTAAGACGGGCTGCAGCTTCTGCTCACGAGTTTTCCTGGCACAGGCAGCAGCTCCTGGGGTCCCAGCGCCCTGGAGAAGGTGTAACTCTGTGGAGCTCTGACACCACTCAGCTGTAAATGCCAGGCTGGGGCTCTCCAAGGAGGAGGAGCACAGAGCTCAGCATTCCAACTGCTCCCACCAAATCCCCACAGAGAGGCTGGGAACAGCTCCCCTGGACAGCCCAGTGCTCCTGGTAACTGGGCTCTGGAAGCAGAATTCCCCATGGGATAGCAGCTGGTGATGTGTCCCTGTACCAGGACACAGCTCAATGGTCACACCTGCCCAAGGCCACCTCTGTGGAAGGAAGAGAGCTGTTCCCATCACAGCTGGACTCTCCTGGCAGCAGGAGCAGACACCTGAGAGCCTTCAGGCACAGGCTCAGCCCAGCAGCACCACGAGACTGGCATCAGGCAATGCCAGAGGCCACACCAGCCCTGCCAACAGCCCAGGCCCAGCACACATCCCCAGCTCAGCCCGTGCTGGCAGGAGCAGCGGGAGCTGGGAGGGAGGCAGAGGCCAGAGCCACAGCTGGGGCAGCCCCAGGGACAGCACAGGCTGGCACTTCACTGCCCAGCCAGCCACAAGCTGAAGCTGCAGAGACAGGGAGAGGGAGGCAGGAGCAGCCAGAGGTTCAGTGGGGAAGGCCCTGAGAGAGGCTGCAGCACCTGGGGAGCTGTGCAGGGCACACCTGGGCAGTGAGCTGTGCAGGGCACACCTGGGGAGCTGTGCAAGGCACACCTGTGCAGGGCACACCTGTGCAGGGCACACCTGGGCAGGCTGCAGGAGCACAGCAGGGAGGAAGGCAGGAGGGCAGCAGGAGCTGGAGCTGCCCACGCCTCCCTTGTGCCTCTGTTTGTACCATACCTCTGAGCAGCTTCTGCTCCTTTCCTTTGCTCTCTTTGCTCTTCCTCCACACTGGCTTTGCTTTGGTCTTGTTCCTCTTCTCCCAGCTCCTGGGCCTGCAGGTGAAAGCAAACAGGGTGGAGTTGTGGCTCCTTCACCATCAAAGGGAGTTCTGCTGAAGGTCCATGGAATCAGCTGGGCCACGTGGCACCTGGGCAGGGCACACCTGGGCAGGCTGCAGCAGCACAGCAGGGAGGAAGGCAGGAGGGCAGCAGGAGCTGGAGCTGCCCACGCCTCCCTTGTGCCTCTGTTTGTACCATACCTCTGAGCAGCTTCTGCTCCTTTCCTTTGCTCTCTTTGCTCTTCCTCCACACTGGCTTTGCTTTGGTCTTGTTCCTCTTCTCCCAGCTCCTGGGCCTGCGGGTGAAAGCAAACAGGGTGGAGTTGTGGCTCCTTCACCATCAAAGGGAGTTCTGCTGAAGGTCCATGGAATCAGCTGGGCCACGTGGCACCCACAGGCTGTTCCAGAATGTTGGATGTGCCAGGCTCCTCTCCTGAGGGTGTCCAAGGGTCTCCAAGCATCCCAGAAATCCTTCCAGAAGGGAGGCCTGGGAGCTCAGCTTTCTCAGGATAAAAGGTAAACTCCCTGCCAGCACTAAGAATTTGGGACACAGGTTTGGCTTTTCTTTCCTGAAGGTCACTTTACAATCCCAAATCCCACTGAACTCCCTGGAAATCATAGGAGAGAAATCTCCCAAAAGAGAAATGTCACACACACCAAGTGCAATGGAGCAAAGGATGAATTATCTGGGACCAAAACCCACAGTCCTGCCTCCCACCAGGGTGTGATGGGCTGCACAGAGTCACCAGCCCAGGGATTCCTGACTCCAGGGCACACTGAGCATTCAGCTGGCTCATTTATGGCACAGTAAATACTAGAAATATGACTGGAAAATATTTAAATGTGAAACAGTCAGCTGCTCCTTCCCCTCCTGCCAGCTCCCAGACCCCTCTGTCCCTGCAGCAGGGACACCTGAGGAGGGGAAGGACTTCCCTGCTCACCTGTCAGCCCCACGGGAAGCAGGCAGGGCCCATTCACAAATTTTGGGGAGCCCAGCAGGTGAGCTGAGCCCGTCCCATGCAGGGCTGTGTGTGGAACAGGGCGGGGTTAACACTGCAGTAATTAATGCAAACTCAGCAGAGCAAATGGCAGAAGGATTCCTTGCAAGTGCTGTCACCTCCCATCACATCAGCCTGGGCAGAGCCCCCAGCCCAGCCCCCTCCTGCCCCTGTCACTGATGGCTGCAAGTCCCCAGAGCCCAGGAGCTCAGCAAAGCTTCCCTGGCTGCCAGTGGGCTCTGGCAGCACAGCCTGGAATGGGAGAGAGACAGAAAATGGGGAAGGGATCATCCTGGAGAGAGGGGAGCTGCTCACAGGGTCAGCTCTCTGAGCCCTGGGGCTCCTGCAGGGGAGCTGCTCACAGGGTCAATTCTCTGGGTCCTGCAGGAGAATTGTTCACAGGGTCAATTCTCTGGGTCCTGCAGGAGAATTGTTCACAGGGTCAATTCTCTGGGTCCTGGGGCTCCTGCAGGAGAACTGCTCACAGGGTAAATTCTCTGAGTCCTGCAGGAGAATTGCTCACAGGGTCAATTCTCTGGGTCCTTCAGGAGAACTGCTCACAGGGTAAATTCTCTGGGTCCTGCAGGGGAGCTGCTCACAGGATCAGTTCTCTGGGTCCTGCAGGAGAATTGCTCACAAGGTCAATTCTCTGGGTCCTGCAGGGAGCTGCTCACAGAGTAAATTCTCTGAGCCCTGAGGCTCCTTCAGGAGAACTGCTCACAGGGTAAATTCTCTGGGTCCTGCAGAATGCTCACAGGATCAATTCTCTGAGCCCTGAGGCTCCTTCAGGAGAACTGCTCACAGGGTAAATTCTCTGGGTCCTGCAGGAGAATTGCTCACAGGATTAATTCTCTGGGTCCTGCAGGAGAATTGTTCACAGGATTAATTCTCTGGGTCCTACAGAATGCTCACAGGGTCAGTTCTCTGGGTCCTGCAGAATGCTCACAGGGTCAATTCTCTGGGTCCTGGGGCTCCTGCAGGGAGCTGCTCACAGGGAACTCCTCTGCTGCCCCTGTGCCCAGCAGGGCAGTCCCTCCCGAGGAATCCCTGCTGCAGGAACCTCAGGACACCTCGGGAAGGTGAGGCCAGCCCCATCTGCAGGAACGAGGGCAGATTTCCAGCCCTGCCCGTGGAATTGTCAAATCCTTGCCCCTCCAGGATCCCAGCAGCCCCAGCAGCTCTGCCTTCTGCATCCCCAGAGGACACTTGACATGCTCAAGGCACAGAGCCAGCTGTGTGAGCACAGGGGTGACAGATCATGGGCCACCTCCTCCCTGTGCACAGCCCCCAGCTCAGACCCTGCTGCAGGGTGCCAGCACTGAGCTCTTGGGACTGCTCAGCCTTTTCCTGAGGGTCAGGCACTGCCCAGGGAATGGCCACAGCCCCGAGGCTGCCAGAGCACTCCCACAGGGCACAGCCTGGCATTTTGGGGTGTCTCTGGGGCCAGGAGTTCAAACTTGATGGGGTTTGTGGGTTCCTTCCAGCTTGGGGCATTCCATGGCTCCACAGTCCTGCATCTTGAACCTCCAGTCTGGGGAAGGGAAGGGGAAAAGGGAGAGGGGAAAGAGGAAAGGAAAAGGGAAAGAGAGAGGGAAGGGAAAAGGGAAAAGGGGGAAAGGGGCATAGGGAAAGGGGAAAGTGAAAAGGGGAAGAGAGAGGGAAAGGGAAAGAGAGAGGGAAGGGGAAAGGGGAATAGGGAAAGGGGAAAGTGAAAAGGGGAAGGGAAAAGGGGAAAGGGGAAAAGAAAAAGGAAAAAGGAAAAGGGAAAGAGAGAGGGAAGGGGGAAGGGGAAAGGGGAAAAAGGGGAAAGGGAAAAGGGAAGAGGAAGGGGAAAAGGAAAAAGGAAAAGGGAAAAGGGGAAGGGAAAAGGGGAAAAGGGGAAGGGGAAAAGGGAAAAGGGAAGGGACAGCCTCCCCTCTCCCAGGTCCAGCAGGACACATCCCACAGAGCCTCTGCAGCCACCACAGCTCCTGCCAAAACACACCAACAAACCCCCAAACCCCTCCAATCCAATTCTCTGCTCACAGAGCTGCCAGAGGTGCCTTTTATTTTCCTTTTTTTTTTTTTTGAACAACAGAATATTTTGCCAATGAATTCAAAGCAAGGCAAGCTCCTCACATGATGGAAGTAGGCACATTCCTGCAGCCCCGAGCTGCTCCAGCCCAGCCTCTGTGCACAGACACAAAAGAGCAGCTGCAGTTCTGCAGGGAGCACCATTTCACACCCAGCTCTCCCCAGACAGGGCTGTGACAAACCCAAGCAGCATTTGCATGCACAGGGCCTGCTGGGGGGGAGAGGGTGAGCACAGCAGGCATATGTTTTGTTTTCCCTTCACATCTGATTGTGCTCATTACCAGGCACAAGAGGACAGGTGTATTCTCCAGGCACAGCCCTGCAGACAGGATTGCTCCTCTCTGCTGGACAGGTGGGGACTTTGCCACTCAGCTGATGTGCTCACAATCAGGGCAAGGCTGAGTAACCCCAGCTGGAGCCTGGACCCTGCTCCAACCACGGAGATGGAGTGGGAGGGCTCCAGAGGAACGTGGGGCTGGGCAAACCAACTCAGAGCCGTGCTGAGCAGACAAGGATAAACCAGAGATGCACAGCAATCTCCAGGCAGAGCTGCCTGGCCAGTGCTGCACGCCAGGCTGGCACAGGCATGTGCACACACGCACACTCCATGTGCCACAGACTCCCTGAAAGGAGCCCCTTGCCCCCCTGCTTTAAAGCAGGCAAGGCAACCAAATGCTTAAAAATAAGCTTCCCTCTACCAAAATCTGTCAGAGGGAGTTAACCTCCTTTTCTTCCCATTGATTCTATCGTGCTCTGCCACACAAATCCTTCCCATCTGCTTAGGAGAAAGAAAAGGACAAATACACTCACAAAGGAAGAAAGGAAAACAGACTCTGCTCCCTCCATTCCCCAGGAAAGCCATTTATTGGCTCTGCTACTGGGGCAGGCACAGCAGCCAGGGGAGCATGCCTGTGTGCACCCCTCCAGCCACCTCTGCTCAGGGTTTATTTCTGTGTAGCCACCTGCACCTCCTCTCTGCAGGAAAACCAATGCACTGGTGCTGCTGCTGGGACCCCTGGCACTTCACACACCAGGCCCTGCTGACCTCTGCAAGGTCTTCACTGACAGATCACACCTCAGGGTCCCCCTGCCCATCACACCTCAGGGTCCCCCTGTCCATCACACCTCAGGGTCCCCCTGCCCATCACCCCTCAGGGTCCCCTGCCCATCACACCTCAGGGTCCCCTGCCCATCACACCTCAGGGTCCCCTGCCCATCACACCTCAGGGTCCCCTGCCCATCACACCTCAGGGTCCCCTGCCCATCACACCTCAGGGTCCCCTGCCCATCACACCTCAGGGTCCCCTGCCCATCACACCTCAGGGTCCCCTGCCCATCACACCTCAGGGTCCCCTGCCCATCACACCTCAGGGTCCCCTGCCCATCACACCTCAGGGTCCCCTGCCCATCACACCTCAGGGTCCCCTGCCCATCACACCTCAGGGTCCCCTGCCCATCACACCTCAGGGTCCCCTGCCCATCACACCTCAGGGTCCCCTGCCCATCACACCTCAGGGTCCCCTGCCCATCACACCTCAGGGTCCCCTGCCCATCACACCTCAGGGTCCCCTGCCCATCACACCTCAGGGTCCCCTGCCCATCACACCTCAGGGTCCCCTGCCCATCACACCTCAGGGTCCCCTGCCCATCACACCTCAGGGTCCCCTGCCCATCACACCTCAGGGTCCCCTGCCCATCACACCTCAGGGTCCCCTGCCCATCACACCTCAGGGTCCCCTGCCCATCACACCTCCGGGGCCCCCTGCCCATCACACCTCAGGGTCCCCCTGCCCATCACACCTCAGGGTCCCCTGCCCATCACACCTCAGGGTCCCCCTGCCCATCACACCTCAGGGTCCCCCTGCCCGCTCACAGAGCAGCCCTGCTCCCCACACAGCACTGACCTGGCACTCAGGACTGTCCACACCAGGAGACACAGTCCCCACAGCCAGAACCTCCTCAGACAGCTGGCTCTTGGAGTCCAAGCCCTGAAAAGGAAAGCAGAAAGGGTCAGTCTCTGATGAGCAACCAGAGATCCTGAGACCAATATCCCAGCACAGCTCAGACCCCCCCTCACCACCCCAGTGACAGCAGCTCAGCAGCATTGCCCTTCCCTGGGGGACCAAGGGACAGCAGTGCCACTCGGGGAGGGCACTGTCACACCCCCAGGGCCACCAACCTTAGCAGGAGGGGGTGGCACAAAGATCACCCAAGGGGGCACACCTTCCCAGCCCCTACTGCTCCCCTTTGTGGCACTGCTGCACATTCCCAGGGATTTCAGCCCCCCAAGTCCTTCCCCCTTCGAGCCAGTACCCCCTGAGCAGCTCTGGGGGCCCTGCACCCACGAGCCCACAGGAGGCAGAGCTCCTGGCCAGGCAGGCTGGTGGCACACAGGAATTAATGACATTCTGAGCCATTTGCTGGCCACACTCTGCTCCCACTGCCAGATGGCACTGGCAGCTTCCTGTGGAGATGAAGAGCTGCTGATGGGCATCTCCCCCCAGCCCGGGGCTGCTCTCCTGCAGGGACCCTCAGGAGTGGGGTCTGCAGCCACACACAGCCCCCTCAGCAAAGCTGCTGAGCCCCCAAAGCACAGTCCTGACACTGCTTTTTATTTTTCCTCTCTGCAGTCACCCAGGGAGGCTCCCAGCTCTGTGTGACCTGCTTTTGCAGGGATATCACCTCAGCCCCTGCCCCAGCCTGCGAGGTGCAGGAGGGCACTGCTGGCCTGTGCCACACACAGCTGGGCACTGCACCCTGCCAGGGGAGGATGAGCCCACAGCCAGGGAAAAAGGAGCTTCTGGTGACTCACCTCAGGCTGAGCCACCTCATGGTCAGAGCACTTGGAGACAGGCAAGTCCTGCTCACAGCCACTGCCCCCGGATGCCTTTGAAAGCTGAGAGGAAAAACACATCACAACCTGCATGTGCCCCTCTGCACGAGGAAAAACACATCACAACCTGCATGTGCCCCTCTGCAAGAGGAAAAACACATTACAGCCTGCATGTCCCACCCTGCAAGAGGAAAAACACATCACAACCTGCATGTGCCCCTCTGCACGAGGAAAAACACATCACAACCTGCATGTGCCCCTCTGCACGAGGAAAAACACATCACAGCCTGCATGTCCCATCCTTCATGAGGAAAAACACATTACAGCCTGCATGTCCCACCGTGCAAGAGGAAAAACACATTGCAGCCTGCATGTCCCACCCTGCAGCTTCACCTGGGCACTGCCAGCATGTCTGGCCTGTCCCAGGGAAGAAAAGGTGACTGAACATCATGGGGAAGACACCAAGGATGTGTGACCCACGGATGTGTGACCCACAGGACAAGCACAAAACACCACAAGGGCAGGAGGTGGGGCTGGGGAGGGCAAAGAAGTGCTCTTCAAACATCCCTGCTAAAAGGCACTTGCCTCCTGTCCATCTGCAAGGATCTGCAGCTCCCAGAGCTCCCGGCCCAGCACGCAGCACAGCACCGGAGCCATCAAAGCACTTTAAAATTCCACTTTGCTGTGCCTAAGTGCAGCCAGGGCCCCTGCATTCCCAGGCACTTGCAGCTGCAGGGAGCTGCTGGGTGGAACAGCCCGTGGCCCTGCTGAGCTCAGCAGAGCAGCTCAGGTGCACGGAGCACAAGACGAGTTTGGGAAAGCGGCGCCCTCGGCTCCGCAGGGCAGAGCGCGCTTTCATGGCTCGGATTTGTAGTTCATCATTTCTTACAGACATTACGCATCAGTGAGCTTGAGAAATCATCAAAATCAGCGGGAAGGCAGCCAGACTGGAGAGAGATGCTCCATCAGATCCCGAGCGCTGGCTCGGGTCCCGCTCTGGAGCGCGAACACGAGCGGGCAGCGCGCGCCTCCGGCCCGGCTGCGGGGCCGGGCAGCGTGTGGCACAGCCCCAGCCCCGCTCCTGCAGCCTGGCCAGCTCTCCTCGCACACTGGGAGGGCTGGCAGGTTCTGTGCTCCCGGCTGCAGCTCCAGAACCGGCCCCGAGGCTCCGTCCTGCCCCGCTCCCAGCTCCGAGCGAGCTGAGACAAACCACAGGAGAGAAACAAAGCAGCACGGACAGCTGGGCTCGCTGTGAGCTCCACTCCCAGCCCTGCTCGCCCAGCACTGGGGCTGGGACTCCTCCCAGGCTCAGAACAGGGGCTCTGCAGCCCAGGGCTCTGCTGCCGCTGGCTTTGGGCAGCCCTGGCGTGGGCAGGGGGAGCGATTGCCCAGCTCAGCCCTGAAGGTGCCCACCTGGCAATTCAGAGCACTCCTGCCCCCCCAGGAATGACTGCCCTGCTGACCAGGAAAGCGTTTGGACTGGCTTCACAGGGAAGCAGTGCTCCAAGAGCTTTCCTGAGTCAGGGGCTGACGAGACGAGGGGAACAGCCAACAGCAAACGCACACAGGCAGGACTCTTACTTTGCCATCATCCAGCCTGGCCTCTGATATTGAACCTGCTGCTGCTTCTTCCCCCTCTTCCTGCAGCTCCTTTTCTGCACAGGACAGGGTGTCAGCAGTGGCAGCCAGGCTGGCAGGCTGATCTGCCCCTTCCACGGCCAGAGCAGCAGAGCAGCGCACGTCCAGCCCTGCTGCGCTCCTCTCCCCCTCACACAGGGGCAGCTCCTCAGCTGCAGAGGCGTCTCCTTCCACCTCAGCATCTTCCTTGTCCACTGCCTGGTCCCCTGCAGGCTCCTGCTGCTCGTTGTGGGCAGACAGGCTGCTGTCAGC
Source organism: Onychostruthus taczanowskii (assembly GCF_017590055.1). Lineage (NCBI taxonomy): Eukaryota > Metazoa > Chordata > Aves > Passeriformes > Passeridae > Onychostruthus > Onychostruthus taczanowskii. Next base: position 946,573 of record NW_024501792.1, on the reverse strand, counting down.
CTCTCCAGAGAGGAGCTGAACCGGAGACGGAGGGCACGCAGCGCCAGAATCCAAGGAGGACTCTGGCACCTCTTCAGGATGTCTCGATTTTAAGGATTCCTTCTAGGCAGGAAACACAATTATAGACCCAATATTCTCCCTGGGGGAAGCAGGAGTCAGGAACAGCACAGGCTCTTCTACAGCAAGCAGCAAAATCACAAATCTTTGGGTGACTTCAAGACCTGTCTGACTTCTTTTCACACAGTCCCGTTCCAAGGCAAGGGACTCCACAGACATCATCTCACTCATTTCTTGAGCTCTGACTTTTTTTGGGCTGTTCATTTTTTATTCACAGGCTTTCAGTGGCTAAGAGGGCTGTGCAAGGCCACCAGCCCCTGTGAGCACCCCACGTGTCCCACTTGTGCTTCCACATTGGATCTGTTTGGTGAGAGATGGGAATTTGTGGGAGACCACGACGGGACATTTCCCTTCTGCCTGGCATTTCAGAGGAGAGCAGGCAGGATCACCATCCCACCTTCCAGTGGGACAGACTGGAGGGTGGGCACTGACTGAAGGCACCACTCAGAGCTCAGAAAGACTAACACAGGAGGCTGAGAGATGGGGGAAAAAAACAACCCCAAATTAAAGCTTGGTCACCCAAAGGTTCAGCTGCCTCTCCCAGCAGCAGGGAGGCCCCAGCAGTGCCCAAGGAGAGGGGAACACCAGGAGAAGGCTCCCTGATCAGCATGCAACCAGAGCTGCTAGCACGTCCCACCTCCTCACTGTTTTATTAATGCCTTGTCAAACACTCCCTGCATCCTGTGCACGCCGTGTTCTGTACACTGAGCGCATATTTTAGCAGTGTATTTTCATCAGAGTGCCTCTGGAATGCTGTCAGCTCCCAGGCCAGGGCTGCAGGGCTCTGGGAGCACGTTCTGAGTGTGTCACTGCTCTGCCACCCCTCCCCAGGGCTGGGAGAGTGTCCAGCAGGATGGAGAGGACAGGGCAGTGCAATTCCAGGCACTTCCCAAAAATCCTACAGCTCTGGGCCTCACCTGCAATGCCCTGGTTCTGGGAGCTGACAGCCCCTGGCCAGCAGAGCCCCAGAGTCACCAAGCAGCCCCAGGAGGCTCCCTGGGGACAGCAGGACCCAGAGCAAGGTGGGCACAGGGAAGTTCTTTAGCCACCCTCGTGCTTCCCCTTTTAGGGGGATTAGGGTGGAAAGTCATGCTCCTTTTGCACAGCTTGCTTCAGAGTTCTCCTGAGGACGTGCCACCAGGAGACCTGGCAGTGTCCATGATATCCCAAATGAGGCCAAGCAGGGCTTGAACACAGGAACACAGGGTCACACACACCCCCAAATGTATCAGTCCCCCAGCAATGGTGTGCACACAAAAGGACTCCCCTCCAGGCAGTGCACCTCAGCTACTAAAATATCCCAGGATAATCCCTTTGGCTGGCAGAATCCCATTTTAATGGCAAGAAGAGGCAAAGCTTTTGTTAGCCTAACACCTTGATGATCACAGAGGCAGAAGAGGGACCCGTGCCAGTCAGACCCACAGGAGAAGGAGGAGGAGGAGGAGGAGGAGGAGGGAGGTTTTTCCTCCTGCAGCAACAGACTAGAGATTTTCTGTGGATTTCAGAGCTGGACAAGCCAGTTGGGTTATAACTGCCTTTGGGTGATCTGTTCACAAGCTTTTCACATCCTACCCACCCTGAGTGGCACCAACTGATGGGAAATCCCTACTCTGCTTCCAGTGAGCAGCACTGAGCTTTAACCAGCCACAGGAACAAGCCAAGCAGCTGCAGACACACACCACAACACCAGGAGCTGCCTACTGCATGCAAAGCCTGGCTGGCACCGTGCTAGCAGGACAGGGATGCCAGGGAGCCACTGTCACCTCTCCCAGGCTGGCAGCTTCCTCCTCAGGGCTCCCGTGGGGCTGGGGAGCAGCTTCAGCAGCACCAGCAGCACCAGCTGGAGGGCTGCCACGCTCCTCCTGCTCCTCCTTGCTGTTCTCCTGGTTGGGGGGACACAGCCTCTTGCAGAATTCCCCAGCCTGGAGGACTCACCCACCCACCAGAGCAGAAAGGGAGCTCACAGTTCCAGCTTCCCAAACATCAAGCTGTTGGATGCTTCACTGCTGCTTTTCCTGCTGGCCAGCTCCATGAACTCGCTGCTCCTGCAGACCCTTCCCAGCTCTGAGCTCCCTGTGAGCCGTGTCTGATGCTGCCTCCCCCCCACCCAGCATCCTGAAACCTCCTGTTTCCTTCGAATCCAGGCATCCAACCCTGACCACGGGCTACACGAAGCCAGTTTTTTTATAAATTCACCCATTACTGCTCAGATTTCCCCCTCGGACTTGCTACACAAACCCTACAAACCCCTGCCTGCTGCTCTGCAAGGGAGCTGGAGAACGGCTGGGGAGCAGCTGAGGCTCAGTCCCAGGAATGCTTTTCTACTGCCACCTCATGGAACTACAGAAGAACTCTATTTTCCAGCAGGGCACTGCTGTCTTACCAGGACCAGGCAATCACCCATCTTGGGCAGCAACTGCCATTCCATGATGGATTCCCAAAGCCCCATCCCCGCGGCACTGACATGCCAAGACAGCTCTTTGTTCCTGCAGGCATTAGCATTTCAGTGAGGAATTGGGCCCCCACAGGCTGCTGTTGTCTGGAGATGAGAGAGTCAGGGCTCTCTTTGTCACATCCACTTTAACATAAGCCTTTGCAGATCCTGCCCAGCACCCTGAATAGGTTCTCCAGCAAAGTGCTTTACAGCTTAATTTTCGTGTGCTGTGAAAAGGATAAGGAAAATACTCTAAAACACTTTAAAAGAAATTAATTTGCCTTTCAGATACTGGAACAGGATTTTCAAAGCAGTGAGAAAGGATTAATGTCAGCACAAACAGTCGGGCCAAATCAGCAGAGCTGCTTACAACGCACTTCCCATTGTGCCCTTGTCATCTTAAGCCTGATCCCAGCTAAGGAAGCACAGGGAAAGCTCAGCCTCTGCACAAGGCCTTGGGTGCACTGCATGCTCTGGGGCTCAGCCATGGATTTATCAGCAGGGGGAGAAGAAAGAGGAGCAGGTTTTGTGCTGCCACAGACAGGCAAGCCACGTGCAGCCCCACGGGGATCCCTGTGGAAGCCAGTGACAGCACCAGAGCATTCCCACAGGAAATTCCCCTCTCCCCTCCCCAGGGCCAGCACTGCACTTCAGTTGGCAAGGAGCCTTCCTCCCCAGCCCTGGCAAACAGAATGGAAGTGCCTCTTCCTCGTGGAGGCTGCCCCCACACCAAGTGCAGCAGCACCTCTGACCCCAGACCCTTTTCCTGCTGCTCCCTGCAAATGCAGATTTCCCCCTTGCCAGCTCCACCTACCTGCCTTCATTTTTCCTGTCTGAGGATGGAGCAGAGCTCCAGCCTGTGCAAAGATGTCTCCTCAATCCCAGCTACCAAACCACAACCACCCCAAGCACAAACTTCCCTTCAATGCCCACACCAGTGTCCCCTGGGGGCCACACCTGGCTTCTCACAGCCCCCAGCCCTGCTGCTGAGCCTTCCTCCCCAGCACTCTGCTCCAGGCTGTTCCTGCTCAGAGGAAACTCATCCCTCTGGCACTATTCCTGCAGCCTCAGCCCCTGGCAGTGCCTCTCCCACCTGGGCAGCCTCCCCTGCCCATCCCATCACCGTGGTCTTACCTCAAAGTCAAAGCTGCCTGCCAGGGCTTCAACGTCCAGGTACACGTTTTTTAACAGCCTTGAGGTCCCATGGAAACTCTGAAGGATTAAAAAAATAAAATAAATGAATGGGCAAAATGGAGTTCTGACCTGTGCAGTGCCACAGGAGGGGCTCCTCAGCAGAGAAACGAGGCAGCAGAGCCATGGCAGTGCACCCACAGCCAGTCCACCCTGGAGTGACACCAAGGCAGATGCTCACTTATAGGGATCGCCATGTGAAAATAGGATCAGATGCTTTTTGGGGACCAAGCAGCACAAAGAAAAGAGAGAACAAATGAAAGCCCAGAGGCAAATGGAACAGCCATTACCAGGGGAGCACCAGGAGGCTCCAGCACTGTGCTCACAGCAACAGCCAGGGCACACAAATACCTCATTTTCACTTTCTTCATCTTCGCATTTCTCTGGCACTGCCACGTTCAAGGAACTCTTTTCTTCACAGATCAAATCCAGCAGGTTCTTGCTGTGGCTGCTGGGCTTTGGGATCTCTGCAGGCTGAGAAGGCAGGAGACAGAAAAGTGAGGGGTGAGACAACAGCACAGAGAGACCCATGAGACCCTGAGCTGCTGGGCTCTGGCAGGGAGGGCAGCTTCCTCCCACTGAACGTGTTGGTTTATTTTTGAAGCTGTTTATGTCAGTGTTTTGCACACATTTTGCTTTGCTGCCCTTTAAAGGGTCAATTTCTTACCATTTAACAAAGAAAACACCCAGGTCACTTTCTAGTAATAAATAGACAAAGCATTCCACATGGCTGTAAACCTTACACTCATCAGGACAACAGTTCTTTTAATTTTATTCTCAAATAGAAGAGTGAAAATAGTTGATTAAATTGTATTATCTGCATTTTTTGTCATGTTTTGTTTGGACACCAAATTCTACTAAAACTCAACACACTTTTTTTTTCCTCTGCAACAGTTATTGAAACAATTCTTTCTATCTGCCAAAAGAGAAGAAAGATCACCACTAATTTAGCACTAGAGATAGAAGAAGAGAAGAAACAGAGTTTTTTAACACAGAGCAGTGTTTCAAAACGGACAGAAGATCACAGATGCTGTCACTGAAGTGTCCCCACGCCCGTCCCCCTGCACAGGGTGCTTCCCAGGGCACATTCCCAGGGCAGAGGAGCCTCACCAGCGTTCCTTCCTTGGGGCCGAGGCTGGAGTCCACCACATTCCCCAGGTCCAGGCTCAGGGAGCCACGGAGGGCGACGGAGGAGGACGGGGTGAGGCCACGGAGAGGAGAGAGGCTGCCCAGGGGGGGCTGGATGGGAGCCAGCTGGGAGCCTGGGGGCTGCAGAAGTACAGGGAAGTCACTGCAGGACAGCACAGCTGACCTTGGAAGGGACAAGGAGCTCCCCTGGGCAAACAGGGGCTGACCCTGCTCAGAGACCCCACCCCAGCAGCACACAGCACAGGTGGGGAGCAGGCTTTCATTCACTCACACACCTTGCTGAGCAGGTCCTGAATACTCCTCTCCCTCCCAGACACACCAATTTTGGGTGCTTACTACAGAGTGTCTTCCAGCCAAATCCAGAGGTGATGCTGTACTCAGTGCTCCCACCCCAGCTGATTCACTGCCCACCACCCAGGTCTGGGCTCACAAGGCACTTTGTGTCCTTGGAGCCACTTGTCATCCTCTGCCCAGCCCTCCCCAAAGCTCTGCAGGCAGAGCCTACTCACAGGGAGCTGCTTCAGGAGCTTCTCCTTCTTGTCCTTCTTCTTCTCTTTCTTCTCCTTCTTCTCCTTCTTGTCCTTCTTTTCCTTCTTCTCTTTTTTCTCCTTCTTTTCCTTCTTCAAGCCTCCCCGTGCCAGCAGCTTCTCCCTCTCCCTGATGACCAGCTGCTTGTAGTGCTCATCACAGGGGTGCTCCCACGTGGAGAGGCCGCTCTCAAAGTTGAAGAAATAGATGTCACCCCCTGCAATATCCTGGCTGCACGGCAAAAACAGCAGGGAAAGGTGAAAGAGCACGTTAAAAACACAGCAGAACATCTTTGCTGATGCTGGGAGCACCTGAAGCTCAGGGAAGAGGAGTGTGATGTGTGCAGGAGGCCACCAGTGTGGGAAGCAGCTCTCCCAGGATGCTCATATCCAGCTTCTCAAACACTTCTTCCCCTTCTGCTGCCACCCCAAAAGCCCTGAGCTCCTGATACCCCACCAAACCCAATCCTCTGCCAGCTGGAAGCCATTCCCCTTGTCCTGTCACTGGGAATGCCCCAGCACAGCTCTCACCAGGCCTTCCACTCGGGGGGCATTGGGGTCACCAGGCACTCCCTGGCCAGCCACAGCAGCTCAGACTCCTTGTCAGGGTCAATCCCAATCGTTGGTGCAAAATCCCGGATTTCTGGGGAAACAGAGAGCAGTGTGTGAACCCGGTGTGCCCAACAGAGCCACCCTGCTCAGCTAAATCTGCAGGCACACTGGGAAACCCTGAGCCCAAAGCCAGCAGCACAGTCCTGTGTGCCTGTGGAGCCCGTCCTGCCAGGCTGGGGACACGGGCAGTGACACTCAAGGTGACATTCAGCTCTGCTTCCCCTAAAACCCCGCGTGCTCGCCCTCTCCAGCCGCTCCAGAAACCACCCCACGATTTCTGAACGCACCTGGAGGCCACCTGCGTGCCTGAATCCCTGCTCCCAGCCCCTGGGAAGATGGGCCTCACTCACCCTGCTCCCTGGGAACGTAGGATTCATTGTAGTCCTCTTCCAGGATGAGCTGGTCCCCAATGCGCACGGCTCCTGCCATGGGTGCCACGCCTGGCAGCGGGGAGCAGCCGGCCCAGAGTCACTGCTGCCCTCAGGAAAGGGAATTGCTCACCCCCCAGCACATGGCAGAGCCCTTCTGCTGCAGCACAGGCAGCAAAGGTGAATCACAGAGCCTCCAGACGCTCCTCCATGGGCTGTGGGAACAGAGAGCACAGCTGAGGTGGAACAAAGTGATAATCAGATCCCCCAGGCCTCCCAGCTCCTGCAGGAAAGATGCTTCAGGCACTTCTGAACCAGGTAAAAAATAAGCTGCAATGAGACAGGGAAGAAAAAGAAAGGAAGCAACTTTCCCAAAGTATTGCTTCGTGATTGAACTCCCAGCCTGTCCAGCATGGTTCACGCAGCTGGAGTTCACCCAGCCCACCCCAAACATCCTCAGCTGTGGCTCTGTGTGGCCACATTTGGCCAGCACAAGCACTGGGGGACCAACAACTGCTGCTCAAACACATCACTGAATGCCAGGGTCAAACATTTCAGCCTAAACCCCCCCCAAATTCTCAGTGCACAAAGCACTCCTCTGTTTTCCTCGTGAGAGCCAGGGGGTGGCACGTGCCAGGTACCCCCAGTGACAGCACCCAGAGCAGGATCACCCCCTGTGACACGGCCACCACTGCCCTCTTCAGCTCCCTGCGTCCTCAGCCCACTCTGTATTTATAACTCTTATGTAAAGTCTCAGAAGCAGCAGCTAATCCCGGCACTTTCCAGGTGAAGATGTTCTCAGGAGATCCAAACCACACCAGCACCACGGAGCTCGCACCACTCCCCCTCCCAAACATCCCCAGTCAGAGCATCAGGGTGTGGCAGCTCACTCAGGGCCTTCTGTTCTTATTTTCCTCCCCCAAACTATCCCAGTCCTGTCTCCCATCCCCGGCCTTGGCACTGGGGGATGAATTATGCACTCACCCCTCTCCTGGAGAATCTGCCTTGCCACATACGGGGGGATCTCAGTGTGACCTTTCAGGGCTTGAGGGGCAGCTGTAATAGATGAGGACAAGGGGAACGGCTTTAAACTAAAAGAGGAGGATTTAGGTGAGATCTGTGGAGGGGATTCTTTCCTGTGAGGGTGGTGAGACCCTGGCACAGGGTGCCAGAGAAGCTGTGACTGCCCCATCCCTGCAAGTGTCCAAGGCCAGGCTGGATAGGGGGCTTGGAGCGAGCTGGGATAGTGAAAGGCCCATGACCATGGCATGAGGGTGCAACTGGATGATTTTCAGGTCCGTTCCAACCCAAAAAACCGTTCTACAGTTCGGTGCAAACAGAACCGAAGCCTCGGTGCAGCCGCCGCCGCGCCAGCCCGGAGCTACGGGAAAAGCGCGGCTGGCGAGGACGACAAACAGCTTTGGTTAACAGAACATTTTAAAAACAGGGCAAAAAGCCGTTTTCACCCGCATCACGACAGCACCCACGCCACACACGCACAGCCCGCGCCCGCGTGGAGCGGCAGGCCGGAACCGCGCGGCGCGGGGCCGCTCCCCGCAGCCTCCGCTCCCCGAGGGGACCCTCCCGGGGCCCGGGCCCCGCCCCGCCCGCCGCTCACCGTGCCGCGGCCCCGTCCGCCGCTCCGCCGGTGCCGCCGTTGCCGGGAGCGCGGGCGCCGCGGCCGCCGCTGCCCCAGGCCCCGCCCCCTCCGCGCCATTGGCCGGCCGGGAGATGCGCGCCATCCCATTGGCGGCCGGGGAGGAGGGATGCATGACGTCACCGCGGCGGGGCCGCCGGGGGGCTGCGGTTGCCATGGCGACGCGTGGGTACCACCCGTGGCGCGTCCCGGCGTGTCCCGGCGTGTCCCGGCGTGTCCCCGCGGGGCGGGGCGGGCCAGCGGGACGGGCACGGGGAGGGGGCCCGGCAAAGGGCCGGGGGCACCGGGCAGGGCCGGGGCGGGTCTCTCGGTGAGCGCTTCCGCCGGCGGGCGGGCTTTCCGGGGCGGGTCCCCCGCCGAGGCGCGGGGCGCTGCGGGCCCGCTGACCGCGTCCCGCCGAGGGCTCCCCGCGGCCATGGCGCCCGCCTGGCCCTGGCTGCTGCTGTGGCTGGGCGTTCTCCGCGCCCTCCCGGCCCCGCCGCGCATCCGGCTGCCGCTGCGGGGCGGCGCGGCCCCGCCGTCGGGGCTCCGGCAGCGCCGGGCGCCGCTGGACACCGAGCCCGACAGCGCCGGCAGCTTCGTGGAGATGATCGACAACCTGCGCGGCAAGTCCGGGCAGGGGTACTACGTGGAGATGACGGTGGGCAGCCCCCCGCAGAAGGTGAGGTGGGAGGGGATCCCCGCATCTCTCCATCCCCGCGTCTCCCTCATCCCCCGCATTCCCGCTGCGGGGCTGCGGGGCGCAGAGCAGAGGCGCTGCGGGTGTCACCATGGCTTCGAGCGGCTCTCGCCGCACGGCCCGGGCAGCATTCCTTCTTCTCATCGCTCCGGTGATGCTTTCCCTGCTGGCTTTCGGCTAAAACTGGCCGCGGGCTCCCGCCGAAGGTGACCCCAGCGCTCCCGGGGCTGCCCGGGCGCTCCGGGCGGGGTGGCCGGTGCTGCGTGTAGCCTCTACGTGCGGGCGAGCCAGGCTGCATCGCTCCATCCCTCCCTTCCCGCTCCATCCCTCCCTCCCTCCGTGCCTCCATCCCTCCCTCCGTGCCTCCCTCCCCGCTGCCGAGGCGGAGGATGCCGCTGGAGCTGGCGCGGGCTGTGGGCGGCAGGGCGGTGGGATGTGGCTGCGCAGCCCCGTGCCCGCCTGGAGCGGGCACATGCAGGCACGGAGGAGCCCACGGCCAAGCCGCGCTTGGCAGTTCCTCCCAGCACAGCCCCGGGCTCTGCCTGCTGCTCCCGCCCCGGGGAAATTCTCCAGAAATCCTCCCGAGCTCGGCTTTCCCGGGGATCTTGTGAGGGTTTTAGCTGCGCAGGAGTTGGGGCGGCGTGGGGAGGCGAAGTGCAGGGAAATGGGATGGCCTGGGTGGAAAGGGAGCCCACAGAGCCGGCAGGGCAGGCGTTGGTGCGTCACCAGGCTCTGATCCTGCTCCATCTTTTTGTCAGCATCCCTCACATGCTGCCCAGCTCATGTGGCACCGTGTGCCTGCACCTGGGGACAGGGCGAATGCTGAGGGCCAGGTGCCAGTCACACAGCACAGGGCAACCAGCTCCTCCCCTCTCTTATGGATGAGATTGGAGAGGTTCCTGCTGCTAAATCCTTTTGTGCCCATCCTGATCCCCGTTGCCATCAGCAACAAGTCTGGCCCAGGGGTCGAGCTCGGTGATCGAGGCTCCAGGTTCCTCCAAGCACCGGGCTGCATTCCCTCATGCCTTCCATCACCACTTTTTGGGTGCTGCCAGCACAGCCAGCACCCACACAGGTTCTGAAATAAAGGCTGGCTTTCCCCACGAGCTGGCTGTGCTCTGTGCGTGGTGGGAGAGAGCGATGGGAGCAAGAAGTGGACGGAGGAACGATACCACTGCCTTGGAAATTGCATCTCTGGGAGCACTATTGTGTTGTCCCTGTGTGCCTGGCATGTATTGCCTGGCAGGGTGTGTTTAGGAGGAAAAAAAAAGGGAGGAGATTATTTCTAAAGTCTGGTTTTAAACGTGATTTCATCATCTCCTGCCTGCCACGTGTCGCAGCTGCCAGATAATTTCCGTGCGAACCACCTGTTCCAGGCACCCGCGCGTTCCGGAGCCTGTCACCCTTTGGGCAGCATCTTCCAGCCTTGGATTGCTTCCAAATGCAAACGTGGTGCCTGTGTCTGTGTGTGTGTGTGTGTGTGTGTGTGTGTGTGTGTGTGTGCTGGAGCAAAATCCCTCCAGGCATTGCAATGGAATGAGAGGATGCCTATGAAAGAGTTCGCCTGTGCCTCTGCAGGAAACTGGGAGTGTGTTTGCCCCGGGGTGGGTGCACCCTTCCCAAAAGCTCTCACGCAGCAGGGAGATGGTGATCCATCTCCTCACCTTTCCTTTCACCTTCCCGATGCTGACAAGGAAGTTTCTGTATCCCCTTGTGCTTTAATTTTGGTTCTGAGCCGTGCTGCGCTGCCAAGTCACCGTCAGCAGCTGATTGCTCACACATTCCGTGTGTCCAAGCATGTTGGTTTCCCTGGCTCCCCAGAACGGGCTGCTTCATAAACACACAGGGGAGAGGGGTGAGCTGGGCAGCAGGAGCCGGTGTTTTGGGACAGATGGCACAGGCTTGGTGCCCCAGGAGCAGCACACAGCTCTGGGGACACGCCTGGCGCAGAGCCAGTGCTGCTGCTGAGGTGCCTGGAGGGGCTGTCACTTCCAGGGACAGGTTTCAGCCAGTGTCCCTGCCACACATGTCTTGGCCTCCCCAGTTCACGTGCCATGTCCCGGCCTGAATGGATGGCTGGGCTGAGTCTCGAGGATCTGGGTCCCCTCCACGTGGGTCCTGTGCGTGACCCCTTCAGCAGGATGGAGCCTGCGAGAGTAAAAGCCCTCCCTGCCTCCTCTCCCTGCAGCGTCAGCTCAGCAGGTCCTTCTCCAGGGAAACCAGTCTCCTCTGGGTGCCCTGGGGATTGCAGATGAGCTGTGTGGAGCAGGTGGCCCCTAATGGCACAGAACCAGGAGCAGCCCTGGGAATGGCGCAGGTGCCGGGTTGCCAGGCTGTGTGGTGGGTGCTGAGCTGGCACCCGCCCAGGGTGGGCACTGGGGGGATGAACGTGCTGCTCTGATCTTTACCCGTGGCCTGAAATGTTCCCCTTGGCAGGGAGGTGGAGCTGGGGCACTCAGGACACGGCAGCCCCTGTCAGGGAGAGCGCTCGGCAGCTGCAGCCGGTGCTGCTGCGATTAACACAAGCGCATTAACCTCCTTCCTCTGCCTCTGACTCCACAGATTAGGGGCCAAAGCCCTGGTGCTGCTGCCCCGGGTGCTGCTGAAGCAGCTCCTGGGTCTGGGGCCAGGGCTTACCCCGAGCTCTGCCGCCCAGCACGGCCAGGAGGCTCGGACAGCCCCGCTCCCACCCCGGCAATCCCACCGGGGCAATCCCACCCGGCCATCCCACCCCTCTCCTCCCCAGGGCCACAGGCACGGGTCAGCTGAGGGCAGGATCAGGCTGGCGTGCTCCTGCCCTGCCAGTGGGATGTTTGCCAAAGGTGGTAATCCTGCCCAGGCAGGAATGAGTCGGGAGCAGGGCTCGGCATATGGGTGGCGATTAGCGGGCGCAGGGACCCGCGGGGGCTCCCACCAGCGATCCTTCCCACAGGCTGTGCCAGCTAATCTGCTTTCCTGTGTTGCTGCTGCTGCTCTCCGGCCCCAAACACCTGCCAAGTGGTTCCTGAATCCTGCCTGTGGATTTGGGGGCTGAGGCCGGCCCCGAGGCAGGGCTCACGCTCTGTTTGCACAGTGCTGGATGGTGTTTGCTCTTTGTGCAGCTCCCTGATGTCGCTGCCTCCTGCTCCACCGCCTCCTTCTCTCCTCTCTGGGCACAACAAAAGGGGGTCCCAGTGCACTCATGAGCCTTCCTGTCTTTCTTCCTTCTCCAGCTGAATATCCTGGTGGACACAGGGAGCAGTAACTTCGCTGTGGGAGCTGCACCACACCCCTTCCTCCGGAGATACTACCAGCGACAGCTGTGAGTATTCTGGGGGCACACAGAGCACAGCCACTCAGGCACACTGCTTCTCCTTGCTGGAGGTCTGGCCAGACCCTGCCAGGTAGCACCTGGCCTCTGGAATGGCTGGATGCACATAAACCCTGCAGGTCTCACTCGTCCCTTTGCTGCCCTTGCAGGTCCAGCACCTACCGCGACCTGCGGAAGGGAGTGTACGTGCCCTACACCCAGGGCAAGTGGGAAGGGGAGCTGGGCACTGACCTTGTCACCATCCCCCACGGCCCCAACGTCACTGTCAGAGCCAACATCGCTGCCATCACGGAGTCAGACAAATTCTTCATCAACGGCTCCAACTGGGAGGGGATCCTGGGGCTGGCGTATGCTGAGATTGCCCGGGTGAGTCCTGGCTGACAGTCCTGGATGTCAGCACCAAAACGCTTCAGTTGCCTTTTTCCTTGTCCCTGTTTGTCCCCTGGGGGGTTGAGAGAGCTCCTGGAGAAGGGACAGCACTGACACATCCCTGTCCTGCCTCTGCTTTCTCCTCCCACCAGCCCGACGACAGCCTGGAGCCCTTCTTTGACTCCCTGGTGAAGCAGACACGGGTGCCCAACATCTTCTCCCTGCAGCTGTGCGGGACAGGCTTCTCTCCCAACGACACAGAGGCCGTGGCCTCGGTGGGAGGCAGCATGGTGAGCCCTCCACAGGTGGCTGGGGGGTTCCTTTGTGGCGCTGCCAGCGCGTGGTGGCAGCGCCGTTCTGTCTGCTGTGCAGATCATCGGTGGCATCGACCGCTCGCTGTACGTGGGTGACATCTGGTACACCCCCATCCGCAAGGAGTGGTACTACGAGGTCATCATCGTCAAGCTGGAGGTCAACGGGCAGGACCTGAACATGGACTGCAAGGAGGTGAGCAGTGCTGGACCTGCCCCATGGGCACTGGCAGCATTGGTCAGAGGAGGCTGGGAGGGGAGTGGGCTGGGGTCCTGCACCTGGCTCACTCCTCCCCTTCTGCCCCCCAGTACAACTACGACAAGAGCATTGTGGACAGCGGGACCACCAACCTCAGGCTGCCGAAGAAGGTGTTTGAGGCTGCAGTGAAATCCATCAAAACAGCATCTTCGGTCAGTGGAGCCCATCCCTTCCCCACGGGCACGGCCCAGGGCAGGGCTGTGGGCAGTGTGGCTGCCCCTCCCCAGCCTGGCATCTCTGCTGCCTGCCCAGCTTGGCCCCGCTCACCTTCCCTTTCCCTCTGGTAGACGGAGAAATTCCCAGACGGCTTCTGGCTGGGGGAGCAGCTGGTTTGCTGGCAGGTCGGCACCACCCCCTGGCACATCTTCCCCGTCCTGTCCCTCTACCTGATGGGGGAGGCCACCAACCAGTCCTTCCGGATCACCATCCTGCCCCAGGTGAGCGCTGGCCTGGCCAGACCCTGCCCAGGGAGCGTGGGCTGGAGAGGGCAGCGCAGGCAGTGGGTGGACACAGCTGCCTCCCGTGCCCCTTCCCTGACTGCTGCTGTCCCCCTGCAGCAATACCTGCGCCCGGTGGAGGACGTGGCCACCTCTCAGGACGACTGCTACAAGTTTGCCATCTCCCAGTCCTCCACCGGCACCGTCATGGGCGCCGTGATCATGGAGGGTTTCTACGTGGTGTTCGACCGCGCCCGCAAGCGCATCGGCTTCGCCGTCAGCGCCTGCCACGGTGAGCTGGGCCCGCGGGGAGGGGATGGGATGGAGGGACGTGGGTGTGCAGAGACCAGACCCCGCCTCCCCCTCCCGCAGTGCACGACGAGTTCCGGACGGCCGCGGTGGACGGGCCCCACCTGCACTCCAACATGGAGGACTGCGGCTACAACATCCCGCAGACGGACGAGTCCACCCTGATGACCATCGCCTACGTCATGGCGGCCATCTGCGCCCTCTTCATGCTGCCCCTGTGCCTCATGGTGTTCCAGTGGCGCTGCTTCCGCTGCCTGCGGCGGGACCACGACGACTTCGCCGACGACATCTCCTTGCTGAAGTGACGGCGGAGCGCGGGCGCAGCCCCGGGCCGCAGGTGAGGCAGCAGGGCAGGGGCCTTGCTGCGGGGGCTGGAGTGTGGCAGCAGCGTGGGGAGCTCAGACCCTGTGCCCGGGGCCTGGGGACTCGGTGTCCGTCAGGGCCAGCGGCCGGGGCAGCCCCAGGCCCGGGCTCCGTTCGTCTGGGACTGCAGCCGGGCAGTGGGAGAGCTCAGCAACCCCATCCTGGGAGCTGGAGGCAGCTGCTCTGCTCCAGCACCAGGACAGGACCAAGCTCTCCCACCCAGCCTTGCCTGGCTTGATGGAGTGACGCTGATGAGCCATCCCCTGCCTGTCCTCCTCCATCCCTGTGCATCCCTTTCCATCTCGCCCTGCCGGGAAGCTGCCAGCCCACGCTCTCTTGTAGGGAGCTGTGCTGCAGCTGTGCCTCCCCTGTGACTCCCTGCACTGAGCCAGACTCCAGGGATCATCCTGGAGCCATCCAGCCCCGGGCTTTTCAGAAACAGCCCTGCAGGGCCAGCCTGGGCTGCCCAGCCAGGGCTTTCCCTCCTACCCTGCTGCCCCTACACCGCTCACTGTCACATTTCCCCTGCATTTTCCTGCCTTCCTGAGCTGTACTGCCGCTGCTGCCAGCCCCAGGACTCCCTGCACCCTCCTGGGACAGGCAGGAGCAGGTACCCATCCTCTCCTGGGACAGGCAGGAGCAGGCACCCATCCTCTCCTGGGACAGGCAGGAGCAGGCACCCATCCTCTCCCCACATCACATGGGATGGGAAACTCCCTGCCCTTGGCTTCCAGCATCAGCAGGGGCTGCCGTGCAGAAGCCAGTGCCAGGTGTGAAGTTCCCAGCCCTGGCACCGGCTGCTCCCCAGCCCACCCAGCCCTTCGAAAGCCATAGGGGAGCCTGGGCCCCCCCTGCAGCCCCCCACCTCACCGCCGGCACAGCAGCTCCTCCCTGCTCCCTCCACACGTCCAGGCCTGGCTGTGAGACGCCCTGGCACGCCGGGGACAGGCGGCAGCTGCTGGAACTGCAGCATTTATTGTTTTTGTAAACACATGGTTGTATTTATTTTGGTTTTGTTTTTTTTTTTTTTTTACAAAGCGTGTCAGTGGTAGCGCAGCTGCGCGTTGAGAGCGTGTACAGAGCCGGTCCCACGTGTACAGAGCACGGCTGCCTCTCACCTGTACAGTATATCCATACATCTCTATTTTTACTTCTAGCCCTGAAAGCCACCGTTCCAACATTAGGGGTCAGTCCTGTTTTGTTTTGGGGTTTTTTTTTTAAATCTTTTTAGCCTTCTGCTCAGTCCTCAGCCACTGTGGGCACCAGGGCTCACGCTGAGCCACGTGTGAGCACGTGATGGGGAGGGGGTCCCAGCTGGCTTGAGGAGGGGGTGCAGGGCTGGAGCACGCAGAGCAGTGGCTCACAAGCCCAGAAGGCACCTCTGTCCTCAGAGAGGATTTTCCAGTGTGTGAGGACAGCCCCCTCCTCCCCGTGCTGCAGGATCACCGTCCCTTCCCCAGAGCAGACACCCGTGACCTTGCAGGCAGTGCTAGTGCTATATTCCCTTGCTTCTCTGCCTCCAGCCTGGGTAGGACAGAGCTCAGACACGGAGATTCCACAAGGAAAAGGCATCACTCCTCCATGAACAAAGAGGGGATACCTGCAGTGCCGGGTCAGGCAGGGACAGACTGAGCACCCACAGCAATCACCGAGCTTAGAGCTTGTTAATCAAACCCTGCAGCCAAACGTTTCTCTGGGAAGGCAGCGAGGGAGCCAGGAAACACAGGCAAAGCGTGAGAGCAGCCAGCCCTGCACGGGGCACAGCCACAACAGCCCCCACACTGCCCCTGCTCACACAGAGCCCCCCGGCCCCAGCCTCGCTCCAAACCCCACTCCCTGCAAGAGGGCAATGTTCTCCCCCCACCCTCGTGCCTGCCCAGGACCCCCAGGACCCCAGAGACTCTGTTGTGGACCACTGCCTTAAAACACAGCCCTGTGGCAGGCGAGCACCGGGGGCTGCCCTGGCCTCCCTGCGGGGCAGAGGGGCTGCCAGCCGTGCCCAGCCCCTGCCGCAGACCGCCAGGGACAGGGGGGCGATTTTTAGAGAGTCATTGCAAGATTTTCAGCGGTGCTGAGCACCTCGCAATCCCACCGAGATCCATGGAGAAAGGGTTGGTGAGTCAGCCCGTGCTTTGGGAGGAAGGACAGCAGGGGGGGACGCAGGAGTTGTGTGACGGGTTGGTTTATCCCGAGCTGCAGCGCAGCCGCGTCCCTGCGCCCCCTCCCCGGGCCCGGTGACAGCAGGGGATGGGACAGGACGGGACAGGACCGTGGGCTGTCGCTGGAGGCTCCAGTACTCTGTAACCCAGTGTCTATGTAAGAACAATGAATGTTAACACGGTAAATTATTATGACATTAAAATAAACGACCACAAAAAAATTGGCTTTTCGTCCGCAACTTGTTGGCTGGAAAGGGGGGGAAAAAACAGGTGATGGCTGGCAGGGATGTGGGGGTGGTGAGGCATCAGGTGATGAGGAATAGCCCCAGGAAAGGAGCTGATGGCATCCAAGTGGGAGGTGTGAGGTGGCTGAGGCAGTTCCCAGCAAGCAGAAAACGCTGACCCTCATTTGGGAGAAGGCAGCAAGGCTGCAGACTGAGAAATGAGGAGCTGCAGCAAATCACTGCATAATATACACACTTTATTTATGAATTTGTATGTTTACAGACTTTCTATACACACATTACCTATATAATAAAAATGTACATGTGTATACATGATCGTATAAATATAGAACTGTAGAAATCTTAGAACTGATCCTGTCTATTCACAGCAACTCCTCCCAGGGGCCCACGTTGTCCCAGCAGCCGTCATTTGAGGCTTGGGCAAAAGGGGCAAGTGTCATTCGTGTTGGTTTGTGCCCAGAACTTGATGCACTGGAAGAGAGAGAATTAGTCAAGAGCCACTGGGCCAGCCCAGAGGTGCCAGCATTGTCCACAGCACTCCCTTCAGGGCTGGTTTCCTCTGCTCCTTGCAGCCTCCATCACAAGTCACCGTGAGGAAGGAGCCCTTGTCACCCCTGCAGGACCATCAGGCCCTCCTCAACATGAGTTTCCACTTCCTTGGGCCACTGCTGGAGAGCAGTTGGGATGGGGGGCTGCCCACACAGGTGACCCACTGCCAGACCCATGGCAAGAGGAGGGGACTTTCCTGTCCCAAGAGCTCCTGTCTGGCATCCCCAGCCCAGACACCTGGGCAGCAGTGACAGCTCTCCCCTCACCCTGTGTTCCAGACCCTTCCAGACTGTCTGGCTCCAGCATCCAGCCCTCACAGACACAGCACAGGCTCAGGGACACAAGGGCAGCCTGTTCCTAAAGCCACCACCCACTGGCCACGCAGGCTGGCCCAGCCACGAGTAAAGGATGGGATGACAGGAGGCAGGGAAGCTGTTTATTGATCGTACCCTTCTTCTGGCAAGGTGTCAGGACAACAAGGACTCGGGAAGGGTCACCTGGAAGGTGCAGGAGGAGGCCCTGAGCAGCAGAACACACTCACCTCCTTGTGCAGCACATGTGAGCAGGCCATGGGGTGAAGGTCACCGGGCTGCACGAGCTTCTGGCACATCAGACACAGCTTACAGGCAGCTGGGGTCTGGGAGGGGCAGTGAGGGAAAGAAAGGAGCAGGCAGGGGAGTCAGGCACAGGGCTCTGATCACAGATTCAGCTGCAGCCTGAGGCCACAGCCCCCTCTGCCCACAGCCATCACGCGTGTCCCTGTTTGTGTGAAACACAAAGGATCTGTGTCCCCAGTCCTCCCCTCCACCTCAGCAGCCCAGGTAGCTGTGTGAGGAGATCTCCCAGCTGCAGGGGCTCATCCTGTATCCTTTCAGGACACCCTCCCCAGTCCCCAGGGAAGCCAAGCCAGCAGCCTTACGTGTGACGCTGCTCCTGGGTAGGCGACCTGGGCCGGGGGCAGGAACATGGGCGTGCTGATCTGAGGCAGGGGAGCAGAGAACATGGGGGCCCTGATCCGGCCCAGAGGCTGCAGCGAGGCAGAGGAGGCACGTCAGAACAGCCCGGGAGGAAAGGACACAGGAGTCCCCCCAGGGAAAACTGCTGCCTGGTTACGCTGCAGCCAGCAGGACAGGGAGCCCAGGGGACAGCCCTGAGGCACGGCCCGAGCCCTGCGGGGAGCCAGGGAGCAGAGGCAGCTCTCCCTGCTCCCCAGGCCCCCCTCCAGCAGCCCCCGGGCTGTCCCACCTGAGCTCCAGCCGCTGCCCGCTCCTGCTGCTCTGCCAGCTTGGCTGCCACCAGCTGGTTCAGCTCCTCCATGGTCAGGCCGGCCATGGTCCTCCGGGCAGTCTTGATCTGCTGCAGGATGTTGGTCAGCTGGGCCCTGCGGGGACAGCAGCCTGCTAAGAGCTCCTGGTCCTCACACAGCGGGATCCCTCAGCCACAAGCCCTGTGCTTCCCCTCTGTCCTCCAAGTGAGGTGAGCCACGTGCTGAGGAGCTTCTCTCCCCAGAACGCTGGGGATAGAGCAGGGAACCCCCAGAGACAGGCTGGCAGTGCCCAGATACCCCTGGTGTCCTGCAAAGCTCCCAGTGATCCCCAGCGCTAGGGCAAACCTGATGGAGACCACTGCAGGAGTGTGCTCCTTAATGACAGAGTGGCAAAACTAGCCTTTGTCCCCCAAAAAAGGAAAGAAGCCTAGAAGTTTTTCTCAATGATTAGGTGAAAAGCCACCTCACAGGACCTTAGGGACTTCACCAAAAACTTGAGGACAGCTAATTGGATAGAAGCCAAAAAGTCTCGCTTGAACCATTAGGTAGAAAAAGAAGAGAACAAAAGAGCTAAGTGCTTTTGTGAGGTGTTCTTACCAGGAGCAGACCTCTGCACCTGGCTCGGGTTTTTCTGTTTGTTATTTTGCCTTTTATTAAACCTCTTTGTTTCTAACGCCGCAGCAGAAGTCACCCTGCTTATTTTATGCCCCCAAAATAACAGCTGAGCTATCCTTGGGCGTATTATATTTCTTTTGAGAGCTTATGAGACCCGGCCCAAGAAAAAGAAATATAACAGACCACCACCTCTGCGTGCCTCCCTTCCCGCAGACCCCACTGACACCAGGAGCCCCCCTTCCCCTGAACCCAGCTCCCACCGCACTCACAAACCCCTGCCCTCCCAAAAAGCAGCAGAGCCTCACTTGTTGCACTGTGGAAAGCGAGTGAGCAGCTTCTCCAGCAGCTTCTCCAGCTTGTCGGCCGGCTGGGGCCGGTGGAAGTCGGGGGCCACGCTGACGCCCAGGCCGGGCGGAGGGGGGATGGAGGGGGGCATGTGGGGGCTGTGCGTGCCCAGGAGCGACGCCACCACCGGGCTGCTCCTCCCCTGGGACTGCGGCAGGGGTGGGGAGGGCTGGTTGGGCCTGGACATGGCGGGGTTCAGCAGGGGGAAGGAGAGCGCCCGGGGGTCGGCGCTGGGCATCACCATGGGCACGGGGACAGGCCCGATGGGGAAGGGGAGCCGGGGGGTCAGGGATGGGCTGGGCTGGAATGCCGTCAGCATGAAATCTGTCTGAGAAAGAAAAGCAGGGCAGGAGGGAAAGGCTGGTTAGAGTAAGACCACCTGGAAGCAGGGCCCAGTGGCCTCTTCTCCAGGCAGCGGGGTGGCAACTGCAGGCACTGGCAGCTGGAAAGGGAAGGGAAGGCAACCCTTCCCCGCCTCTCTGGTAAGCCCAGGCAGGGAATGGGCCATCCCACACATGGCCAGCAGCAGGCAGGCTGTGCCAGGGGTGCTGTGGGGCTGGAGAGGCACTCACTTCCGAAGGCGGAGGAGGCAGCGTCGGCGTGGGGATCTGGGGGAGGCTGCTCAGCTTCGTGCCATTCCTCACCATCTGGATGTGGTCGTTGAACTGATCCTAGCACAGAGGGAAGAAAATGAGTGCATTTATCAAACCTGAGCAAGTTTGGGGCGTTCTAAGCCGGGGGGTGGCAGGCCCTAAAGTGGCACTGTTTGGCTCCACAGAAGAATGGAGAGGAGCTGAAGGGAGTGTGTGTGTGAAGAGCTGCTCACTCTGTGTGTGTGTGTGTGTGTGTGAAGAGCTGCTCACTGTGTGTGTGTGTGAAGAGCTGCTCACTGCTAGGCTGGGAGAGGTCAGCAGGAACTTACTCGGACACTTTGCTTGGTCATACGTATCCTGTTCAGCCTCATCTCCCACTCCTGCTTTGGCCTCATGGTCTCCAGCGTGGGCGGCGCAGACCTGCAAGCACAGCTGAACTTTCCCACTTGCAACTGTGCTCTCACTGCCTGCAAAGTGGCACCAAGCAACCCCCACACCCTCCTGGCTTCCCCTCCTCCAGCGGGGTGGGAAAGGCTCACCCCCAGGTGAGGCACCCCACAAGGGACAGGGACTGACCTGGGGGACACACAGGGACACCACAGCCAACAGCACCAACAGGCTGAGCCTGGCAGATGAACAGTGACAGGGGATAAGCACAGCCCCACATCCCCTTGCTGTGAGACATTATGGAATCCCACTGATCCAGTAAGAAAACCACAGGAAATCCTGAACTATTCCAGTCCAACGTAAGCAGAGGAAGAGGAGATGGGACACGGGGACACCTGAGTGACCCTCCCTGCTGCTTCTGACACAACACAGACTTACTTGAGGTAGGTGAGGTGTAGCTCTGCTTCTTTTTCTGCTTCTTCTAGTTTCAGCACCAGCAGCTCCTTGCGGCTCTCCAGGGACAGGATCTATGGAGAGAGGCTCAGTTTTTGTACTCCCATTTCTTGCTGCCAGACCAGGCGCTGGGCACGGCTCCCTGCTAACGCTCACTGCACTGACACGTGCTCATCTTTCCTCTCATCCCACACAGTGGCACTTGGCCTTGCTCCTAATTTCACAGCACTGCCCATTACCCAGCTGGAATCTCAAACCAACCACTTTGCAGGGAGGGAGTCACCTGCTCACCTCTGCTTTCCAGGCCCGCTCTGTCTCCTCAAGAATGTTCCTGTTGATTTCGTTGTGCTGGTTCTTCAGCTTGTCCAGCTCCATCTCCCACAGCTGCCTGCACACAGAACACAGCAGAGCAGAACGAGCCCCCTCAGGCACTGGAATGGTCCCAAAGGATGGGTCCCAGGAGCTCTGGATGGGCTGGAACCATGGCAGTGACACCATCCCCAGCTCCCTGGGCTGTGTGAGTCACTGTCCCAGCAGTGAGCTGTTCCACAGCACACAAACAAGCATTGTGCAAAGGCCAACGAGGGGAATCACCCTCAGCAAAATTCAGCCCAATCCCAGGGAGGTCTGAACCAGGAATCAACCTGAGCAGCAGGCAGAGCTATGCTGTTCTGATCCTGGAGAAGTTTAAAGCTGGGCATTTCCAGCTGTGCTTTGGGAACACCTGGAGCATCCCTGCCCACCTTTAAATACCCGAGCATGCCAGAGTTCAGTGTAGCTGGACAGCTGTGGGGAACAGACAGGGAAATCAGTCTGCCCTAATTCTGGGGAGGTGAAATGCAATCAGAAGTAGCAGTTACAAGCTGAGTCAATCCACCAGGCACAAACCCTAATCTTATGGGATCTTTATGTCACAAGTACCCAGGAGTCTGCTTGTGACTGGGATCAAGGAAGATTTAATCCAGAGCCCTGATGCTGAAAGAGGAGATAAAACCTCCAGGGCACGTAACTGGCCAGCACTGCTGGCTCATTGTCTCTGCTCTGTCCCAACCAAGAGCATGGGATTCCCTCTGAGGCAGAATGACAAGAAGGCACAGTGCCCTGGGCAGCACTAATCAGGTGAGGGAAAAGAGCCTTACTTCTCATCAGACTGCTCTGCAATCAGAGAGGCAATCTTGTTTTCCTTCTCCTCCTGCTCCTTCAGCAACCTGCACGAGAGGAAAGGGACAGCACAGCTGGAATCCCAAGGGAGCAGGGCCCACATTCAAACACCCCCAGGGCCAGCCCCACACCACGGGCTGGGGATGGCTCCCTGCAGTGTGTGTGGGAAAAGAGCCACCACCAACCCCTGGAGCACATGGGACAGTGCCCTGCTGTCTCAGGGCACTGCACAAAGGCTGTGGCACAGAACCAGGCTGGCTGCAGGCAGCTGTGCTGCTCCCCCAGCCCGTGCTCTGCCACGGTCACTTGGGGGAAAAGGGCTGAGCACCTCGAGCCATCACTGGAGGAGTTTTACCCAAAAACACCACTGAGCCCTCAGAATAAAAACCAGACCTCTAGGACATGACAGAATGGCTCCATAAAAATGCCAATTCAAATATAGGGCCTATCCTAAATTCATCCATACACAGGTCTGACCTCAATGCTTGCTGCTTCCTAAAAGTTTAAAGCTCCTTACTCCATCAGGTTTGTATCACGGTTAAGCAAGATCTTCTTCCCCAAAAAGAAACACTTTCTTTTCTGTACAAATACCTTCTGCCTTTCTCACAGAGTTTCTCAATTTCAGCTTTGAGATCCTGCTCTTTCTGCAGGAATTCTTTCTTTTCTTTCTCCATCTTTTTCTTAGTCTCTTCTCGCTTGATCGTAACATCCTGAATGGCTTTCAGGATCTCCTGGAGTAAAAGAAGCATCACACAGATACAGAGCAAAATTACCAAGTATGATTTTGATTTAAAATATATTATTTTTTAATTAATTAATTAATGAGATTAGACAGCAAATTCTTTCTTTTTAGCAGATCCAGTCAAGATATAAACTGGTTATTATGAGGAAACTCAGGAGATTGATGCCCTGCACTGCAGGTTCTCCTACCTCCTCATAAAGACTTCAAAATTAATTACAGTGCAAGTTAAACAAAAATAATTCTTCACCAAATACCTGGTGGTTTTTCATCTCCTCTTCCCTCCGCTGCTGGAGCTGCTTAAGCTGGACCTGCAGCTGATTCTCCACCTGCCTCTGTTTGTCCAGCACCTCCTGGTAGCGCTCCTTCAGCAAAGCCCGCTCGGACATCATCTTGTCCTGCAGGGGAGAGCAAAACTCCTCTGTAGCAAGGACAGCCTGTAACAAGACCTCAAGGCTGACATCTGATGGTCTTGGCCTTTTCCAGCTGGAATGATTCCGTGATTCTGTTTTGACAGGAATAAAGTGGGAAGAACAGCTCCTGCGCCCGGAGTGCGAGCGGCAGAGCCGGAGCACAGGGCCTCCATACCCACCAGGTTCTTCTCGATGTCCTGGTCCGTGCTCACGTCCGCATCGGCCGCCTTGAAGTCGGTCTGTGAAGGGACACGACTGAGATCAGCCCCTGCAGTGACCAGAGAGGGACTCCAGGCCCTCCCTGGGCACCTGCTCCAGTGCTCTGCCACCCTCCACAGAAAGGAGTTCTCTGTCATATTGTGATGAAACTTATTTTAGTTTATGGCCATTTGTTCCTCATCCTACAGCTGGGCACCAACAAAAAGAAGCTGGCACCATCCTCTGACACCCCCGGGGACATTTACATGCATTAATGGGATACCCCTCAGACTTATCCAGAGCAACCAGGCCCAGCTCCTGCAGTCTCTCCTTATAAGAGAGATGCTCCAAACCCTTCATCATCTTCACAGCTGCACCCTTCTTCAGTAGCTCCTTGTCCTTCTTATACTGCCGAGCCAGTCCTGAACACACCGCTCCAGCTGTGGCCTCATTAGGGTCAAATTTTAATTAAAGATTAATTAAAATTCAAGCACGGGCACACAGCAGCGGCTGCAAAGCTGCAAGTACAGATGCGTTTCACCCTCCGGCCACGGCTTACTCAGTTCTTTGTCCTCCAGCTTCCACAGGAGCCTTGCAGAGCACACACCCCGCGATCCCCGGGGGAGCTGCACCCACCTGCACCGCGATGTTCTGCGACGGCCTGCCCGGGGCCGCCTCCTCGTCGGGCTCCTCGGCCGCCGCTCCGCTCTGCCCTGCCGCCTCGGCGCCGCCGGGCTCCGCATCGCCGCCGGGGCCGGGGGCGGCCGCGGGGTCCGCCTCCCCGCCGGGCCCGGGCTGCCCGGGGCTCTCCGGGCCGGAGAGCGGGCTGCCGCTGCGCGCAACGGGGACATCGGTCAGCGCTGCGCCGCGGCCGCACTGCCGCTCCATCCCCGCTCCATCCCCGCTCCATCCCCGCTGCCGCCCCGCCGGGCCCCCCCTTACCTGCCGGGCGGCGCGGCGGGGCCGGGCTCGCAGAGGCGCGGCGGGTCGGGGCCGTCGACCTGCGCCTCCGCGGCACCTGGGAGAGACTTCCCAGCCCGCGCTGCCGGGGGCTCCCCGCGGGTCCAGGCGGGGCTGGCGGAGGGCAGCGGGGCGGCTCTGCCCGTGGGTGACCTCCGCCGTGTCCCCGGTGCTGGTGCCCGGCGGAGCGCCGCGGTGCCCCGGGGCGCTGCGCGGTGCCGCTGCCGGGGGGCACCGAGGGGCGCTTAAAGCCCGACTTTTAGGGAGGGAAACCTGGAGCTCGGTGTCCGGCGGCAGCGGCGGCTGATGAGTTGTGCCGGAGGGGAATGACCGGGTCGGGGGAGGAGAAGGGGCCGGGGCTGTGGAGCTCCGGGCGCGTCCGAGGCAGCGGGAGCTCGGAGGCGCTTTCCCCGCTCTGCGGTGCCGTGGGTTATGGACCGCGGGGTGAACCGGGGCTCGGTGGTGATTTCTGCCCGTGCCAGGGAAAAGCAGGTTCCTCCGGCCGTGGGGCAGGTGAGGAACCAGTTCCGTGGGGCTCCTGCAGAAGAGGAAGCGGCTCTCGGTGCCGTGGTGTTTGTGCTGGGGAGCCACGCATCAAGAGTTTCTTATCAGTTCCTTATCAGAGGCGAGAGGGGGAAGTGGCTCCTGCTGCCAGCCCAGCTCGGTGTTTCCTGGCCCGGGGCTGGCACCCAGCAGGCAGGGCAGGGCTGGGATCGATCCCTGCCCAGCCTGGGTGTGCCTCCCGTTCCGAACCGCTGGGATGGAGCCGCCGCGGCTGGGGTTTCCCAGGAATGGGATCTGCCATGCAGCGCGTTGGTGGCAAGCCCCCTCGGGCTCTGTGGGACCTTCAGGTGGCCCTGGCCACCGTGTCCCTCAGCAGGAGGGGTTCTCTCTCACCGGTTTCTCGTCTGCTGTTGCAGCCCGCCTGTCTGATGCCGCATTGGAGGCGGGGAGCGCCGCTATGGAGCGCGGGGATGGAGGCCACGCTCTGCATCCACACGTGCCTTTGGCTGAGCGCCTCCTGGATCCCCCTGGCCTCGCCGGCCGGCCCGGCCTGCGGCGGGCAGCGCGCTCCGGACACTGAGGGCAGCCACGGGAGGCTGACCTGGGCGGTCAGCTTGGATGCACCCGAGGAGGAGCTGGAGCAGCGGGCAGAGGAGCTGGCGCGGACTGCGGGGCTGGTGAACATGGGCCGTGTCGGGGAGCTCAGGGGCCATTACCTCTTTGCCTACCAGCCCGACGGCCACGCGGCCGCCGAACACGAAGCCGTGAGGAGATCCGTGGACACTTTGTTTGCACAGCACGACAGCGTGCGGTGGCACTCGGAACAGAAGCTTCTGAAGCGCTCCAAGCGCAGCCTGCACTTTAACGATCCCAAATACCCCCAGCAGTGGCATCTGGTGAGTGGTTTCCCGGCTCCTGCTGTGCTCACAGGGCTGCCTGTGTGGGCACGGGCGAGCTGTCATGCAGGAGGCACAGCAGCCTCTTTCTGTTCTTCGGTGAGGAGGGAGCTCGCTGAGAGCTCGCCCTGCCTGCCACGTGCTCGCTGCGATAACGGGAGGAAGCAGCTGGTTGTGCACTGGGGTGGGCAGAGGGCTTTGGCTGGAGCACGCTGTGCCCTCCACGTCATGGCTCCAGCAACTGTTGCTCGTTGTCAGCCTCAATTAATCCCCCCTGACTGTCCTGTGGGTCCTTCCCGTGCTGGCCCCAGCCCCACACGTCATGTCCAGTGCACCCAGGAGGTCCCCTCGGAGCTGACCATGTCCCCTCGCTGTCCTTTCTGGTGCTTAGAACAACCGCAAGAGCCCCGGGAAGGACATCAACGTCACGGGCGTGTGGGAGCGGAACGTGACGGGGCGCGGGGTGACGGTGGTGGTGGTGGACGACGGCGTGGAGCACACCATCAAGGACATCCAGCCAAACTATGTGAGTGCCTGTGCAGGCTGGAGGCCGGGCAGTGTGACAGGAGCATGTGAGAGCTCAGAGTCCAGCCCGCCCCGTCACCTTGCCTCGGCCAGGGTGGAAAGTGCCAGCAGCAAACCTTTCCTGGGAGGTTCTGCACCCAGGGTTTTGGGGTTACCTGCCTTTGTGCAACCCGTGGGAGGCAGCTGGCATCCCTCTGAGCCGCAGCAGTGCCTGGAGCTGCCTTGGTTGCTCCCTTCCCCACAGCGGCAGATAGCAGTGTTGAGCAGCAGCCTCCGAGTTCCCGTGGTGTCCAGCCTGTGTTTCAGCCCGTGTTCCCTTCTCTTAACTCCTGCTTTTCCCAAACTGAGGAGCGCAGAGCCCCATTCCTGACCGTGGGTGTGTTTCCAGAGCCCAGAAGGCAGCTATGACCTGAACTCCAACGACCCTGACCCTATGCCTCACCCCGACGAGGAGAACGGGAACCACCACGGGACCCGCTGCGCCGGGGAGATCGCGGCTGTGCCCAACAACAGCTTCTGCACGGTGGGAGTCGCCTACGGCAGCCGCATCGCGGGTAGGTCAGCAGCCAGGCAGCCCCAGCCTGCCTCCCCTCTCAGCCGAGTCACCTCTGCCGTGCTCGGGCTCGTTGGGCTGCTGCAGGGAGGGCCTGGTGCCTGCCGGAGCTCCTCTCCAGAGGAGCCGGCTCCTGGCAGCTTTTCCAGAGTGTTCCTGGCCTGCCTGGCTGCCAGGCTTTTGGCAGAGCGGCTGTGCCGTGCTGGCTGAGCCAGGCAGTTGTGCCACGACACGCCCGGGCTGGGGCAGCAGATCCTGGCCAGCCCCTCTCACTGCCCTGGCCCCTGGTCTCAGCTTTGCCCTGTGGCATGGACAAGGGTGAAGAGGCAGTGCTGTGTCTCTCCCCTGCAAGGCCAGGGAACGTGTGCCGTGCCCCAGCTGCCTGCAGAGCTCCTGAGCTGCTCTGCAGAGGGAGGCGAGGTCTCTGTGCCCTGCAGGATGTGTCCCTGGCAGGGCAGGGGACAGCCATGCTGGGACACCACTCTGTCCATACCTGGTCACACCGGGGTGCCAGGGGTGGTCAGGGCTTGCCCAGGGGGCAGCAGGCAGAGGCTCCCAGCTGGCAGAAGCAGGGATGAGCTCATCATGTCCCCACAGCTCAGGGAACAGGAGGGTTTGCCCCGGATCCAGCAGGACCTGGCACTGCCTCAGCCTCCAAAGCTGGGCTGGCCTTGCAGAGTGAGCACAGCGGGGCAGCCTCGAGCCAGGAGTTCATTTGCAGCCCGTGTTCCTCACATTCCTTGTCCTCTGTCCTGCAGGCATCCGCGTGCTGGACGGGCCCCTCACGGACAGCATGGAGGCCGTCGCCTTCAACAAGCACTATCAGATCAATGACATCTACAGCTGCAGGTGAGCCCCCAGGGGAGCCTGAGCTGCCTGCCAGCTGCCAGCCCTGCTCTGCCTGGGGACGGGGTCACAGCTCCTGGCTGAGTGCTCACACCAGCTCCCATCCTCCTGTGGCTGTGGTTAGCCTTGAGGCACCAAAATCCCGTTGCTGGAGACCTGTCCCAGGCTCTGCATAGGAGCTGCAGTTGTGAGGTGTCCCTCTGTGTGCTGCTGCAGCACGTCCCCTGGGCTGGCTGTGCTGGAGGGGGCACTGTGCTCCCCTCTGCGGTCAGGCAGCCCATGTGACAGGGACTGGAATGTGTGAGAAGCCGCTTGTTAAGTAAAAATCAAACATTTTGTCCGCTGGAATCTGACCCAGGGGCACAGAGCAGGCACGACAGCGCTGTCCCAGCATCGAGGGGCCATCCTGATGGGTGGGAAAGTGCAGTGCTCTGCGGTCCCAGTCGTGGTGCTGGGAGCAGCTGGGGGCTGCTGGGAGCTCGCTGTGGTGGCACAAAGAGCCGCCTGTGGCTCCTGGGGCTGTCACCTCACCGTGTCTCTCTCTGCAGCTGGGGTCCCGACGACGATGGGAAGACTGTGGATGGCCCCCACCAACTGGGAAAGGTAAAACCCAGCCCCGGGGGAGCCTCCAGGGCTTGTGGCTTCCTGCCTGCCCGTTCAGGCGGGGAGGGGCGTTGCTGTGACACTCTGCACGTCTGCGTGTGTCCCTCGGTGCCAGCAGAGGTTTCCCTGTCACCGTGCAGCTGGGAGGGCAGCGTGCAGGCAGGGCAGGGTGAGCTGTGCAAGGAGAGGCTGCTGCCAGCAGGGAAAGGCTCTTTCACAAGCTGTGGTGTGGTGCTGACAGCTGGTGCAGCCCATGGGGTGCTCTCTGCTCGGGAGGCCGAGCTTTCCCTGTGCCCAGGGTGGTTCCCGAGGCAGGGATGGTGCCTTTGGATACTGGGAGTGAATAAGGGGGGTGGGATTGCAGTGGGAGGAAGAGTCAGAGCTGAGGCTGCTCCTTCCCAGGCCATTAAGGTTTTCTCTGAGCTCCTGTGCTGCAGAAGTGCTGCAGAACACACCCAGCCTGCAAGGGGTCACCGAGGGGCCCCAAAACCAGCAGTGGGGTGTGGTTCTGCTCCAGTGCTCTTCTGCTGTGCTTTTCCAACCACAGCTCAGCAGTTCCTGCACCCTTCAGAGCAGCGCTGACAACCGAGCTGTTCGTTCACCATAACAAATGGTTTCCAGTTCTGCAAGTTAATTTATTCCCTTCCTGCCTGCAGAGACAGCTGGAACAAGCTGCAGGGCACAAAGCACAGGCAGAGCTCGCTGCGCCACAGCAGAATGGGCAGAATGTACCTTCATCTCCAGGGAGGGGGAGCAGGGTGGTCACTTCCAGTGGGGCTGTGTTCTTGCTCATCCATCAGACGTGTCCTTTCCCTGGGTGGGAGCAGTGTCTGGGAGAGGTGTCTGGGCTGAAATGTGTTCCAGGTGTGCCTCAGCCAAGGCAAAGCCCCAGTGTCTGTGGGGCTGGGCGCCCCGAGAGGGGCGGTGGGGAGCCCTGATGACACGTGCTGGGGTCAGTGTGGAGGAGCCCCCCTGCCCTGCCCTCCCCACAGGCTGCCCTGCAGCACGGGGTGATCGCGGGTCGCCGCGGCTTCGGGAGCATCTTCGTGGTGGCCAGCGGCAACGGGGGCCAGCACAGTGACAACTGCAACTACGATGGATACGCCAACTCCATCTACACTGTCACCATAGGTGAGCCTTCTGTCTCCTCCCTTCCCAGCCTGGAGCAGGGAGGTGATCCCAAAAGCACAGAGCCTGCCCGGCTGGGAGCTGGCTGGATGGTGGAATCTGTGGGAAATGTCTGGGAGCAAGCGTGGCAGTGTCTCAGGTGTGCTGGGCTTCAGCCCCCACACCTGCAGTTTGCTTCTGACCTACAGAGCAAGAGGAGGCCAGGGAAATTCCTGCCTGTGCCCAGGCCTCCCTCCCGGGCTGTGACAGGCTCTGCCATACCTGGAATGCTCTATGCCTCTACATTCCCATCATTTGTAGAGGAGAAATGTGTAACCCACGTTCTCCAGAGCAGAAGCTGCATGAGGGGCAGGAGATCTGTGTGATCTGAGCGCAGTGAGGGATTATTTACCCTGGCTGCCCTTCCTGTGGATCTTCCAGGTGGGCAAAACACAGGCTTGGTTCTGATTCCCCTGCCCTGCTCCCAGGCCCTGGAAGAGCACATCTGGCAGGAGAGGCTCTTAGGGGATCAACACCCCAAAACCCAGCTGTGGAAGCAGGGCAGGCCTCAGGCAGGGGGTGCCTCTCCTGTTTCCCCAGGAGCTGTGGATGAGACGGGCTCCATGCCCTTCTATGCTGAGGAGTGTGCCTCCATGCTGGCCGTGACCTTCAGCGGCGGGGACAAGATGATGAGGAGCATCGTGAGTACCTGTGTCCCCTGTCTGTGCCCTCCTGGCCACCCTGGGGACAGCCAGGACATCGCTCTGTCCCCTCTGATTCCCACCCAGCTCCTCTGTGAGCCATGGATGTGCCTTTTATCCAAGTACAGAGGGAGGGTCCTGTTTCTCAGCCCCCCTTGCTCTGCTCCCAAGGGCTGCTGGAGCATGGAGGGCAGGGAGAGCCTGGGGCTCTTTAAACCACTTGGCCCCAGCTTCTCCTCTCTTCTGGCACGTGGGCTCTCCCAGTCGAATTTTTAAGAATATTTTTATCAGCTTTTCCCTTCTTTTGCCAAAAAACGACTTCTTGTCAACAACACGTCCTTTCTGCCCGAGCCAAGCAGCCAGAGCTGTTTTCCCCCCTGCAGGCCTGACCCAGCCTGTCCCTCCCTTGGTGCCAGGCTGCCCCCACCCCAGTGGTGTGACCCCTTCCTGTCCTGTGGGGCCAGCAGGGACTGCAGAGCCCACCCACCCCAGGGCAGCCTGGGGGAAACATCGCTGGCTCCTGATATTTAGGGTTGGGTTGTCCATGTTTGGAGGGTCTCCCACCAGGACAGGACCTCCCAAAAGCCCTTTCCTGTGGCTCTGTGCCTGCCACAGAGCAGCTGAATCCAGGTTTGTCAAACAGGCTTCCCCACGTGCTGGGGGAACCTGGGGAACAGGGAGAGCCTGGGATCCTCAGGCACCTGGCTGGGACTCAGCAAGCTCCTCCTGCAGCCCAGAGCCAGGGCAGGGATCTGTGCCCAGCCAGGGCACGGCACAATCTGCCACAGGGACACCAAAACCCAGACCAGGGATGATCCTTGCTGTCAGAAATCCCTGCAGTGTCCCAGGCTGGTTTGGAAAGTGCTGACCCTGGGAAAAAAGGGAACCAGCGAGGGCTCTGCTGCATTCCTTCAGGAGCTCCAGGCTCATGGGTTGGTCTGGCTTCCCCCAGCTCGGTGTGAGTGCTTTGAGGGTCACAAATGCACATTCATTTTAAACACTGGCTTTATGGGACACTAACAGGGGAGCTTGCACTCCATGGGGCAGCCAGGGCGAGATCCACACATACTCTGGAAACATCCTGTACCACAGTGGCTCCTTCAGCAGCCCCTGCCTTGCTAAACCCCACAGAGCCCTTTTCAGGAGCACAGTCTGCCCCTGGGCACCCTGGAGCTCGTTGCAGTGGTGCCAGAGTTAACTCAGAGTTAACTTCCCTGCAGCCATCTGCTCCAACTTTTTCTTTCTTTTTTTTTTTTTTTTCCCTTTTACCAGACCATAAACTTTGTGTGGTTTCCTTAATGGGAAGAATTTAATACAGCTTCTGGCATTGGATGTGCTTCCTACTGAAAGTTTGTGCTCTCAGGGTGCTCTGTGGGACACTGTGAGTGTCCCAGCATGAGCTGGAGCCACTCACAGCTGGAAAAATAGGATGGATTGAAGCAAAAACACAAGAAACCCTTCAGATTTTGGGCTTTCTCCCCACGGGGAGCAGAGGGAGATGGATGCACTTGCTTTGCAGCGAGGTGACAACATTTGAGAGCTGCCTGATGCCTCTTCAGAGGCTGTGTGTGCTCTGCACAGTCCCCTGTGCCCCCCTGCAGTCTGCTTGTGACACTGAGCAGCAGTGACAGTGAGGAAGAGCCCACGCTGTGTCTGCCAGGAGTTTCCCACAGAGCTGCTTAGTGAGGGCTAGTTTCTCTCTCTCTCTCCAAAGGGAATTGTCTCCATGCATCGTTTCCCACCTGGATCACTGTCCCTGCACTGAGGCTGTCCCTTCCTGGCTGGCTGAGCAGGGACAATTGTGTCACAGCCTGAGCTCGGGCTGGCAAGGACGCAGCTCGGGGCCAGGAGCACAGCGACCCGTGCGGCCACCCCAGCCCAGCACAGTGACCTGAGACAGACCCGTGTCCCCTGTTCTCGGCAGGTGACAACAGACTGGGACTTGCAGAAGGGCACGGGCTGCACGGAGGGGCACACGGGGACCTCGGCCGCTGCCCCGCTGGCCGCGGGGATGATCGCGCTGATGCTGCAGGTGCGGCCGTGCCTCACCTGGCGGGACGTGCAGCACGTCATCGTCTTCACCGCCACCAAGGTGAGGGCCTGGCCCTCCTCCTCCTCCTCCCTCCCTCCTTCCCAGCGCTGCACACCAGGGCCCTGCTGTGCACATCCTTGTTTGTGTCTGCTGCCCCTCCGTAAATCTCTGCCTCGTCTGGCTCCCGGCACGGGGATTGTGCTCTCCCCTCACCCCGTGTTCCTTCCAGGAATGTGGCTCAGGCATTTTCCCCTGTCATGATAATAAATGGGTTATTTGCCTCAGGAATTCCTCCATCTGCCAGTGTAGGGGTCTTCCAGGAGCTCAGCAGGTTCCAGGGCTCAGCAGGTTCTGGGGCTCAGCAGGTTCTGGGGCTCAGCAGATTCCAGGGGCTCAGCAGGCCCCAGGGGTTCAGCAGGTTCCAGGAGCTCAGCAGGTTCTGGGGCTCAGCAGGTTCCAGAGCTCAACAGGCTCCAGGGGTTCAGCAGGTTCCAAGGGCTCAGCAGATTCTGGGGCTCAGCAGGTTCCAGGGGCTCAGCAGGTTCTGGGGCTCAGCAGGTTCTGGGGTTCAGCAGGTGGAGCTGGACCAGCCCAAGGGCTGACACCTCTGCAGTGTCACCTCATGGTCCAGGCAGTGGGAAACAGGAGCTCTGCCCTGCCCTGGCCTTTGCTGGGCTCTCCAGAGAACTGGGCTCCTGGGAACAGGCACAAGAGAGCAGGGCAGCAAACACAGCCCTGCCCTTCAGCCAGACAAGAGAGCAGGGCAGCAAACACAGCCAAAGCAGGAGTGGGAACTCACTGGAGGGATGGGGCTTCTTCCTCACCCCTCTGGGGAGCAGGAGTCTGTGTCCAGCTGATGCTGTGCTCTCTTTGGCATGGGACAGTGTTTTCCATAACTTCCAAGGCAATGTTGCCAGAGCAGTACCACCCAGTAAGTGATGGGACCCAGATCTGTCCTGCCCCAGCTCTTTGTGATTTAAAGAACTCCATTGCTTCTCTCCAAGGCTTCTGCCATGCCACAGGCAGTGGTTTGGGCAGCAGGGAGCAGCTGGGATGTTTCAGAGCAGAGGCATTTGTGCCCTTTCATGCTGCTCCATTTCCTTTCTGAGGAGCTGGGAAGCCGCTTTGTCCTGGGATTTGTTTCAAACAAAGATCAACCTGTTCCTTTCTAATAAGGCCATGTGGGTTTGCCTCCCCACCCCTGTGGGATGTGTCTGGGCCTCCTTCCCTGCAGGCCTGGGGGCTCAGGCTGCTGGTGTCCCCCAGGTGAGCAGAGCACCCTGTGTGTCTTTGCAGTACGAGGACCGTCACGCCAAGTGGGACACGAACCAGGCTGGCTTCAGCCACAGCCACCAGCATGGCTTCGGCCTGCTCAACGCCTGGAGGCTGGTGAACGCTGCCAAGGTAATTCCCTGCCCTCCCACACCTGCCCTGGGGCAGGCAGAGCAGCCCAGCCCAGCCCCGTGGCAGGGCCAGCTCCTGTCCCGGTGACACCGCTGCCGTTCGGCACTTTGGCCACCATCCTGCTGGCCCTGGCTCTGAGCTGCTTTGGCTATGAGGTCACGAGGCTCCCAGCAGTGCCTGAAAGCTGCCCCGAGCTGCTGCTCTCCAGCACTATATATAGCCATGGTGAGGGCCCTGATCCACAGCAAAGGGAGCAGCCCCAGCATCTTCCTCCCTGCACGGTGGCTGCAGGGAGGGTGTCCTGCCCCCAGAAACAGGCTGCTCTCAGCTGGCAGCTCCAGAGCAGTGGTGTGCTCACAGCAGGCAGAGGCATCCCCATCTCTTCCTCCTCTGTCACACAGAGCCTGGGGCACGTCCCTTTGGCACTTGGTCCCAGCTGTGTGTGGAGCTCTGTGCGGCTCTGCCAGGTCACTGCCGCAGCCAGCCGTGCCCCTGGGGTCACAGGGACCTCCAGGCTGCTCCATCTTCCTGAAGGCACTTGGGTTCTTGTGTTCCCTGTACCTGGGGTTGGAGTGGAACAGCCTCAGGACACCACTCAAAGCCACTGTGACAAACCCAGAGCTGGGGAGTCCCAAACCTTGATCAGCCCTTCTGGCTCCAGGCAGTGACCTTCCCTCCTTTCCTGGGCATGTGGGCACT
The DNA here is from genome assembly GCF_017590055.1 of Onychostruthus taczanowskii. Lineage (NCBI taxonomy): Eukaryota > Metazoa > Chordata > Aves > Passeriformes > Passeridae > Onychostruthus > Onychostruthus taczanowskii. Next base: position 912,527 of record NW_024501792.1, on the reverse strand, counting down.
GCTGCCATCCCTGGGGTGTCACAGCAGCCTGTGTGTCCCAGAGCACCATCGGGAGAGGCCCCTTGGCCTGGGCCCACCTCCAGCACAGGAGCAGCCTGTGGGAGATGGAGGGATGGGTGTGCAGGGAGGCTGCAGTCCATGCTGAACCATCTCTCCTTGCCCTGGCAGATCTGGGAGTCCGTGCCGTACCTGGCCTCGTACGTGAGCCCCGTGCTGAAGGAGGGCAGGAGCATCCCGTGGCTCCCTCAGGAGCTGGAGGTGGCCTGGAATGGTAAGAGCAGGTGTGCCAGGGAGAGCAGAGCCAGCCCTGCCAGGTGTGCCAGGGAGAGCAGAGCCAGCCCTGCCAGGTGTGCCAGGGAGAGCAGAGCAGGACCAGCCGTGCTGGCAGGGCAGGACCAGCCCTGGGCTGCAGGAGGCCAGGAAGGGGTTAAGTGCTGGGCTGCCTGGGCTTTTTCCGCTGCCCATCCCCAGGGGATCCCCTCCCCACGTCCCCATCCCGCCCTGATGTGTTTGGGGAGCTCAGGAGCAGGGCTGGGCTGGGCAGCGGCCAGAGCAGCTCCGCTGCCTTTGACCATTTTAGGAAATGCTGCAGCTCCCGACTTGGCCGGGCTGTGCCGAGCAGCAGAGGCTGCTCCGGGCTGCCAGGGGCAAGGAGAGCTCGGCCCAGCCCTGCCCGACCCCAGCAGGCTGCACACATGCCTCTGGGACGTGCCTGTCCTGGCATGTGCCCACGTCCCCCCTGGCAGGGGCTGGGAGCACCCACCCAGCTCTCCCCACAGCACAGGGGCTGTGGTCAGCATCCCTGGAGCTGGGAGAAGCTGGAGATGGGCTGGGCCAACCTGGACACCTGGCTTCTGCTCCCAGCCCCACGCAGGGCAGTTGGGAAGAGGCAGAGACAGCGTGTGTGTCCTGTGAAGTGGCACCACAGCCCGGGGGGGCTGGCTGGCAGTGGGGACTCCATCCCAAAGCCACCAGCCTTGACCAACCCCCCCCTTCCCTCTCCCAGTCACCCCTGCCGACCTGGAGCTGTCTGGCATGAGGACCCTGGAGCACGTGGCTGTCACTGTCACCATCACCCACCCTCGCCGTGGCAACCTGGAGATCCGGCTCTTCTGCCCCAGCGGGATGATGTCCCTGATCGGGACCACCCGGAGCATGGACTCGTGAGCACCGAGGGCCAGGGCAGGGCGCTGGGGCCGTGCCCGGCTCTGTGACCCCTCAGGGGTTGTTTCCTCTCCCCCCCTGGCAGGGACCCCAATGGCTTCTCTGACTGGACCTTCTCCACGGTGCGCTGCTGGGGCGAGGAGGCACAGGGCACCTACAGGCTGCTCCTCAGGGACATCGGTGAGTGCTGCCCTCAGGGGACCCTCAGCAGTGCTGGCAGCTCTGTGCCGTGTCCCAGGGAGCTGCCAGCTCATAGCCTGGTTGGCTCAGAGAGTTCCCCACTGGACCAGCCTGCTTCCCCCCCAGGAGACGACAGCCTGAGGCCTGGCACCTTGAAGCAGTGGCAGCTGACCCTGTACGGCTCCTCCTGGTCCCCAGCAGAGATGAAGGAGCGGCAGAGGTAGGACACCACGTCCCCAGCTTGGAGTGGGCCAGGAGAGGCAGGCTCAGGGGTTCATCCCTGCCTCTGAGCAGTGGCTGGCTTGGAGCCGTGTTGCTGCCAGGTTGGGCACGTGGCAGGTGGGGCTGGGGCTGCCCTCACACCTCACAGGGCAGCCGTGGGCTGCAGAACACAGCTCTGTGTGTGAAGGAGACACTGCAGACCCTTTGTGGGCGTTTTGGAGCCCCCCTGCCCACCCACGGGGGCCTCACGGGGTGTCTCTGTCCCCAGGCTGCTGGAGGAAGCCATGAGTGGGAGGTACCTGAGCAGTGACTTCTCCCTGCCCTGTCCCCCAGGGCTGGACATCCCCGAGGAGCAGCGTTACACCATCACAGCCAACACCCTCAAGGTGAGCCTGCCTGCAGGCTGGGAGCCCTGCGTGCCCCAGGATGAGCTGGAAGAGCAGGACCCTGCTCTGTGCCCTCTCTGCTGGGCAGTGGGCAGGGCCCTGAGGGGGTTGAGAGCTGTGCTTTTCAAGGGGTTTCCCTCTGCAGACCCTCCTGCTCTTGGGATGCTTTGCCGTGTTCTGGACTTTCTACTACATGCTGGAGGTTTGCCTGACGAGGAACGAGGTGGGGCTGGACCTGGCCTGCTCCAGCTCCAGCAGCTGCAGGTGGTACCAGCAGGGCAGGAAGCACCGAGCCCTGGAGAGCGACCTGGAGATGGAGTCGGTGCCACTGTACCAGGAGAAGGACGTGGAGGAGGCTGAGATGGAGTGTGAGCACCTGGAGCCTGCCCAGGACGGAGAGGAGGGGTCCTGGAGCCCCACCCACCCCAAACTTTCCAGCAATGGCAGAGCTGTGAGCTTCCAAGAGGCGGCCCCCACTGGGACGGGATTCCTGGGCCGGGAGGCACCGGCTGAGCTCCTCGGGGAGGACAGGGAGCACCAGCCCTGCTGACTGGGGCTGGGGCCCTCCCCTGGTACGACCTTGCTGGGCTCGGGCAGCACAGACTCGTTCCTGAGCCTGCACGGACCATTGCCACTGTGTCCTGCAGGAGGTGGTGTTGGAAGTGGCTTGGAAACGAGGAGAGAGGGCTGGTACTGGAAAGGGAGCTTCCCTTCCCTCCTCCTGGAAAACAAAGCGAGCCTTAAACCCTTTCCTGCTGGAGCCTGCCCTGCTGGACGCTCAGGGCACCGTAGTGAGCGGAGTGCCATTCCCACAGAGCCAAGACGTGTCCCTTTGTCCCTGATTTCTGCAGAGCGAGCCTGGAAAATGCAGCAAGGCCCCAGCAGCCGCCTCTGCAGGCAGGGACCCCACAGCACTGGCATTTTCCCGGGCTGGCAGCCGGCCCCTACCCACCGGTTATCCCAGTTTAGAAGCAGGGAGTTACTTCACTCATCTCCAACCAGCGCTTCTCCCTGCCCCCGTGCTCCAATCCTGCTGATTCCTCCTCTGCTGTGGGGTGGGGGAGGCAGGAGCCAGCCTGTCTGGGGACAGCATGGGGCTGTCCCTGTGTCACAGGGCACAGGAGCACCTCTGGTAGCAGGTAGGCCTGCTTTGGGCTGGGAAGGGGAGGCTGAGTTGCTCTGGCAGTGGCTCATCTCAGCAGGGTTGGCTCGTTCACATGTCTTTGGGTTTCCGTGGTTTATTTTTTTAAAGCCGGGGTTTGTTTTTTAATCAGCAAAGCCCTTTTGTGTAGCTTTCCAAATAAAGCCTGAAAAACCCTCCTCTCCCCCATCCATCACTCTTCTGCCCTCCCAGAGCTTTCTCACTGTGGAAAAATGTGTCCCACAGCAGCCCCAGGGCCAGGGGGGAGCCAGTGCTGGGGTTCTGCATCTCGGGGGTAAAAAGGGGCAGGGGGAGGCAAGGGCTGGCCCCGAGCATTGGAAGGAGCAAGGACAAAAAGGGCTGTCGTGGTTCAGCAGGGAGAGGGCAGAGTTTTCCAAGCCAGGCAAGGAAAATCCAAGCTCCAGCCTTGCTTTTCCCGGCTTTGGAGGTAGCAGAAGGAGCAGCTCCCTTTTAGGGAGAGGGATTTGCCTTTCCAGGTGCCGTCGGCAGGAAACCTCGTCAGGCCACGCTGCTAGATGAATATAACCTTTTAATTTTGACAAAAACCAAGTACAAAACCGAGGCCGATTCTCTCTTCTCCCCGTTGCAGGGATCTCTGCGGCGGTGGCGCGGGGCTGGTGCGGGCAGGGCGGTGGCCCCGGGGGCCACCCGAGGGTCCCACCCGGGGGTGCGAGGCCGGGGGCAGGGGCTGCCCGGGGGCAGGGGCTGCCCGGGGGCAGGGGCTGCCAGGGCACGGCGCTGGGGGCTGCGGCCCCGGGGCGGGGGCTGCGGCGGGGCTGGCGGGCGGATGCTCCTCAATAAATACCAATGGATCGGCGTTGGCGCTGGGCCGGGGGGAGCGGAGACGGAGGTCCCGGCTGGGGAGGGCTGGGGGCGGCACGGGAGAGCCTAGCTGATGATCTGCCGGGGCCGGCCGTAGCTCATCCCCGCCTGTGACGCTCCCTTGTTGGTGCCCATCTGTAGCCCGATGATGTTCTTGCCCTCCTTCAGCTGGCTCTCGGTGAACTCCCGCTTGTGCTCCTGCGCTTTCCTGCGGGGCACAAGGAGAGGCCGTGGGGCACCCGCACCCCCGGCTGCCCGGGAGCCCCCCGCGATCCCCAGGAGTGTTCCATCCGCCCTCCCTCCCTCCCCAGCTGAAAGTTTGGCATCCCGATTCCGCGTGCTCCGGGGCACTCCTGGGCACAGCAAAAAGCCAGCTTTGAGCAGCCGCAGGACGAGAGAGTCCCCGTGGCCAGCTCTGCACTCCCCCGCTTACTTCATGAACCAGTTGGGGTCCCCGTGGTAGTTCCCGTCGTTCTTGGTGACTGCCAGGCTCCCCAGGGCCATCAGCGTCCTCTGCACCGCTGCCATGTCCTTGGCTGCCCAGGGAGAGAGGGGCGTGAGGATGGGCACAGCACAGCCACCCTGGGACCCCCAGCCCCGACTGCCCCGCACCTTCAAACAGGTCCACGGTCTGGAAGATGTCTGTCTTGACCACACCGTAGTCCTCGGCCGCCTTCAGGAACTGGGCGATCTGTTCCATCTGCTTGAAGACCATGGTGGGAGGCGCGTCGGGGATCTTGACGGGCTTGGAGCCGTCGGGGTAGAGGCTGTTCACCAGCCTGCTGAGCACCTGCCGCAGAGGGGAGCCTGGGCTTGCTGCACTGCCCTCGGATCTCCCCGTGACACAGAGGGGAGCCTCCTTTGCTGCCCTCAGATCTCCCTGTGCTGCCCTCGGATTTCCCTGTGCTGCCCTCGGAGCTCCCCGTGACACAGAGGGGAGCCTTCTTTGCTGCCCCCGGATCTCCCCGTGCTGCCCCCGGATCTCCCCCGTGCTGCCCTCGGATCTCCCTGTGCTGCCCTCGGATCTCCCTGTGCTGCCCTCGGAATTCCTCGTGCTGCCCTCGGAGCCCCCCGTGCTGCCCCCCGAGCCCCCCGTGCTGCCCCCCGGAGCCCCCCAGGGCCGCCCACCCCCGGCCCCACTTACGATGCCGTTCTTCAGCCAGACCTGGAAGCCCAGGCGGCCCCGCTCGGGGCGCCCCACGGCAGCCCCGCACTGCGCCACGATCCACTCCACCAGCCGGTCCTCCAGCTCGTCATCGTACTTCTTCTCGATCTTGGACTGCACGTCCCTGCTCATGCCGTAGGCGGGCCCTTTGTTCGCCATGGCTGCGGTGGTGGGAGACCTGGTGGCACGACAGGGACAGTCAGGCTGTGGAGATGCTGTCCCCTACCCAGGGACCCCGCAGACACCACTGTGACATTTGCCTGCCACTCTGCTGCAGTGGGGACAAGCCCTTCCGACTCTTCCCTCTCCAGGCAACAGCCCGTCAGCTCCATCCTGGTGTGTTTGGAGGAAAATTCGCCACCGTGACCTCCAAAAAGTGCCCAGACAGGCGCTCGGTGTCCTGGCAGAGATGTCTCATCCCCAGCTCGGACTGCACAGGAGCAGCCTCGCCCCTGTCCCTTGCCAGCTCTTGGTTGGCATGGATGTCCCGGGTGTGACCCATGCCAGGACGCGGGGGGCAGGGTGGCCACGTCAAGGCTGTGGCACGGTAGGGTGGCCGTGGCACAGCAGGGTGGCCATGGGACGGCCTTGGCACGGCGGGAGCAGCGGGAGCCGTGCCCGTGCCCTTGTAAGGACATGCTGCGGGCACTGATGGCAGGTAGCCGGCTGCAGGCAGGCCCCGAGGCTGCCAGGGAGGATGCCAAGGAAGATGCCAGCAGGGAGAGGCTCTGGGAGTGGCAGCCAAGCCTTTGGTGGAGCTGGCGTCGCTCCTCCCTGCCCGGCTCCTTGCTTGGCAGGACGCCTCCGGGTGTCTCCGGAGCCGTGCGGATGTCCCACATCACGGACGGCCTCCAGCGGGCTCCTGCTGACCGCTGGGCACCCCGGCTGCTGCGGGCTGGGCTCAGACCTGGCACAGCTGCCAGCAATGCAGCGGTGCCCCCCGAGCCCCGCGATGCGTGAGGTGATACCCCAGGAGACCCACGGGCAGCCCGGACCCCGTCATGGGCACATCCCGTGGTGCTGCAGATGCCCCGGAGCCAGTCCCGCTCCACGCCCTGGCCCGAGCTGGCTCGGAGGGGTCACCCACGGCCACATGGCACTGCCAGCCCCGAGCCCATCGCCTGTCCCCGCCGAGCACGGGGCAGAAACGGGCGCTGGGGGCTGGGGTTGCCCCTCCATCGCTGCCCTGAGCCCCGCACGGCCCCTCCGGCTACCGCGGGGACCCGCGGCTGTGCAGCCCGCCGGGAGCGCAGTCCTGAGGGGAGCAGCAGGACAGAACCCCGGCAGTGCCCCCAGCCCGAGCAGGGGAGCCCGACCCTCCTCCGGGGAGCCGCATCCCCATCCCGGGGAGCAGCATCCCTATCCCGGGGAGCAGAATCCCCATCCCGGGGAGCAGAATCCATATCCCGGGGAGCGGAATCCCCATCCCGGAGAGCAGCATCCCTATCCCGGGGAGCAGAATCCCTCTCATCCGGGGAGCCGCAGATCGCAGTCCCGGAGCGGCTTCTCTACCCCAGGTACAGGGTCCCCATCCCGGGGAGCAGCACCCCCGTGCCGGGGGCTGGCGTTCCCACCCCGGGGACCCTCCCTGCCGCCCCCCTACCCCGCGGCCGGACTTACAAGCGGCTGCGGACGGAGCGAGGGCGATGCTCGGCGAGGGACCAGCGCACTGCCCGGGGGGACCCCGACCTTGTGCTAAAAGGCGGGCGGCGGGACGGTGATGTCAGCGGGGCGCGGAGCCCGGCCCCCCCCCCAAACCCTCCCTCCCGGGGCGCCCGGCCCCGCAGCGCTCCATGACTCCATCCCAGGCACCATATTTGGGGAAAGACTCCGAAAAACAGCGACGAAAGCCCGTGCTCGAGCATTCCCCGCGTTCCTCCGCCCCAGCGGGGCCGGGGCCAGGGCGGAACCGGGCCGGGGGCTGATGGAGTAAATCCTTTTATAGCCAGGCGGCAGCGCCGAGGGCTCCTGCTCTGACTTCATGGCTGGTTTTCCCGTGCGCTCACCGCCGGGAGCCGGGGCGGCCGCGCAGGGTCCCCCCGCGGGGATGCTGCGGGGGCGCGGGTGACACCCACGGTGTCCGCTCGGGGCTGCCGGGACCGGCAGCGAGGCTGCGGCATCCCGCGGGCACCGCGCCTGGGCAGCCCGCACATCCCGGGATTCCCTCTGCCCCGCGGGCACCAGCTGCAGCCCTGGCACCGCGCTGCCAGCACGTCCCGGCCCCCAGGGAACTTTGCGGTCCGCGAAGTGGGACCCCCCTGGGCACCCCTTACCCACCCGTGGGGCTGCCAGTTCCCCCCGTGACCCCCAGGCCACCCCCACCCTCCCCACACGCGCTCTCCAGGGCAGCATTTCCCAGCCCCTGCAGCACCTCCCCTCTCCCAAAATCCCGTGGGGAGAAGGGACATGGGGGGCAGCTGCCCCACGGGACCCTGGCAGGGGGCAGCAGGCACGGGCAAAGTGCAGACACTTTAATGCGAGTCCCTTCCCAGCAGATCCACGCGTGGGGAGCGCGGCACCTCGGCGGGGAGTGACGGGGCCCACTGTGGCCACCCCTCCTGGGACACCGGAGGGGACACGAGCAGGGCCTCTCCGGCCACTGCCACCACCGTGCTGGCCCCACGCACCCCCACCTCCCACCCACTCGACTCAGGCACTGAAGAGAGACCCACACCCACGTGCTCGGGGGGCCACGGGGCTGCTGGCACGGCGCTGGCCCCGGTCCCCCCACTGTGCCCACGGGCACACGGACACGGAGCAGCAGCAGCAGCACCTTTTCCAGTGTCACCTGACACAGAGGACGGATGCTCTGGTGGCCCCCCAGCCCCGTTTTTGGCTGTGACGGGCCCAGGGATGGGACCCGGCTGACGGGGAGGAGGCAAACCAGGACCCCAGGGCTGTGTGGGGAGGGGGACAGAGTGGCTGGCAGGACCTGCAGCGCAGACATCCCTCCCCAGGGGTGGGTGCCCCTCCCGGGGCTGCAGCCGGGCGTTTGGCACAGTCCCAGGGCAGCGGTGGCTGCAGGCTCCTAGAAAACGTAGATCTTGTCCCGCTGGACACAGTCCAGGTCATCATCCAGCGTCAGCAGCACCTGTGGAGCGAGGGGAGTGAGGGGAGCAGGGCGCTGGTGACCTGGGGACAGTGGCTGCTGTGACAGTGGAACCAGCACCTACCAGGAAGGAGCCGAACATGGCGATGGAGGAGAGGAAATGCCAGATGTCGTGGTCGTCAAAGAAGTCGAGCAGGATGCAGTCACGGTTGTGCTCCCGGGATTCAGCTGGTGTTTTCTGCCGGGCACAGGGCCAGCGTCACTGTGCTGCCCATGGCCACCCTGCCTGCCCCGCTGCCTGTGCCACCCTCCTGCTCACCTGCCAGGTGCTGAGCCCCTGGAAGAAGAAGAAGAGGGCGAAGCCCCAGACCACGGAGGTGCTGATGATGCAGAGCAGGGGGATGAGCTTGATGCGCTCGCCACTGCGGAGCTGCGGGAGAGGCCGGGGTCACCGTGTGGGCAGCAGCTGGCAGCAGTGCCCACCCCTGTCCTGCCCTGCCCTCTGGGCCCGTGGGGGCCGAGGGCTGAACTCCCACCTTCATGATAATGTAGAAGGCGAAGTAGAGGAGGAGGTTGCAGATGCCGATGGCCAGCAGGTAGGAAGCAAAATCATTGGGGCGGACAATGAGGCCGTAGGCAGCGCTGGGGAGGCAGAGACAGGCAGTGGGGTCAGCCTGGGGGTCCCCCTGCCATGCCCACTGTCCCCAAAGCATGTCTGCAGCCCCCAAGGAGATCAAGCAGCACGTGGGGACTCCGGGGTGCCACAGCTGCAGGGGGACCTGCCATGCTGGGCTCACAGCTGCCATGAGCTGCCAGTCCTCGGCCCAGCCCCACGGAGGGACAGCAGAGGGGTGGGGGTGGCAGCAGGGATGGGGAGAAGCAGGGTGGGATCTGCCACGTGCCCAGCTCTGCACTCACAGTGACCAGTTGATGATGTTCCCCATGACCAGGAGCACCATTCGGTCCTGCAGAAGAGGAGGGGGCTGTGAGGGGCGGCAGGCAGCAGCTCAGGGGGGGCTGCCAGGGAGGGTCTCTGCAGAGCCGGGGGCCCCCGTGGCAGCACTCACCACGTACATGGGCCCGCTGCACTGCCGCACGCAGTCCGTGTACAGCACGTGCAGGATCCTGCGCAGGATGCCCGAGTCTGCGGGGAGAGGGGAGGTGACAACTCCTCCTGGGGGGCCACCACATTGTCCCCTCCCACCTCCCTCCCGGTGCCCCCCCTCACCCAGCTTCCAGCGCCCCATGTAGTACAGCTGGGTGCTCAGCAGCAGCGTGGCCACGATGTGGATGACGGAGAAGACGATCCAGAAGGCCGTGTTCCCCTTCCCAAAGACCTGCAGGGAGAGCGGGGGGCGGGCAGTGAGCCGTGGGGACAAGCAGCCCCCCTCCCCGAGTGCCCACCGCACTCACCACGCCCACCACGGAGAAGAAGATGACGAGGGCCAGGCAGGCGTAGGCGCTGTAGGCGCTGGCGTTGATGTCCGGGTGGCGCTTCTGGTAGAGCTTCAGCATGCAGAGCCCCGCGATCATGTACATGAAGGAGGTGTCTGGGGGGGCACGGCGGTGAGAGGGGCGTGGGTGGCCCCGCTGGGGGTGGGGAGGGACCGGGGGGGGCACTCACCAAACTGGAAATTGGTGTAGTTGGGGCAGACGTGGTAGCAGGCGCTGAGCAGCCCCTCCATCATGAGGGCGGTGCCCATGGCGTAGAAGAGCCCAAAGTGCTTGGGGATGCCACACTCCTGCGGGGCAGAGGAGAGGGAGGGAAGGGAAGTGGGGGGTCCTGAGCCCCACCAGGCAGCTGCAGCCCCCCAGGCAGCCCTGTCCCTCACCAGGGCGTGGGCGTCGTTGCGCAGCAGCGCGCGGTTGTAGTTGATCTCGCGCTGCAGGATGATCAGCAGGAAGAGCAAACCCAGCAGCACGTAGCCCAGGTTGCTCAGGATGTTGTTGAAGGCGCTGCAAGGGGCCAGTCCCAGTGTGGGTGCTGTGAACCCCCTCCCTCCCTGCGGTCCTGCTGCAGCCCAGCCCTGGGCACAGGGGACCCCCAGCCAGCCTCCACCGTCCCCCCAGCCCACCTGAGGTTCCCCAGCGGGTGGGCGCACAAGAAGTTGTAGTAGCAGATGTCCTGGTTGCCGGTGACATTCACCACCTGTGGGCACGAGCAGGGTGAGGCACACAGGGGGCTCCCAGGGCGCAGAGTTTGGGACTGCAGCCCCCAGAGCTCCCAGGAGCCCCTCACTGGCCACACTCACCGTCTGGTAGGTGATGACGAGCTGGATGACAGGGAGGGCGTAGAAGACAGCGATGGTGGCGATGTTCCTGGGAGAGAGTGGGGCTGTCAGGGGGTCCCTGCTGTGCACCCCAGGCTGGGACACTGCTGGGTGCCCCCCTGCCCACTGCCTCCCACTCACCAGAAATAAATCTGGTACTTCTTCCGCAGCACTCGCTTGTCCTTACGCGCCAGGTCGGCCACGCACAGGTATTGCTGGAGGGAGAGGGGGGTCAGGGGCCTGCCTGACCAGCGGGGACACGCTGGGGACTGGGGGGACACGCACCTTGGTGCGGATGACGTTCTTGTCATAGTCGATGTCGGCCAGCGTGTCGTAGTCGTCCTCCTCCACAGAGCTGAGCGAGTCCAGGCGCGGCCGGCTGGCCACGTTCTCCAGGGACCGCTCCCCTGCGGCCGAGCCGGGGCCATCAGCACAGCCCCCGGGCCAGCCCACCCCCGCAACCCCAATCAGCCCCAATTAACCACTGGGCTGCCTCCCTCGCTGCCAACTCACACTGGGGACAGGTTTCAGCTCCCTACAGCCCTGCCCTGGGACAGGCGGTGGCTGTGCCCACGCGGGCAAGCACTGCCCCGTGCCTGTTCCCCGGGGTCTGCCATGCTGGGGAGCACCGAGGGCCAGGGGGACAATGTCCTGCTCTGCAGGTGCTGCCCTGAGGGAGGGGAGCGGGGGTTCTGTGCCCTGGGCACAGCCTGGGGCTGGGCAGATTTCGCCCTGATTGGCCCGACCCTGCCCGGTACCAGCATCTACCCATGGGAATGCTCAGCGGCCTCGTCGGGGCGGAGGGCGTGCGCCGCTTGAACTGCTCCTGCCCTTCAAAGGAAAGCCAGAGTTACTGAAGCAGAGCTCCCTGAGGTGTGCCACAGGTGGAAACCCCGCTGGGGGCTGCACGGAGGGGCCAGCAGCCCCAGGACCCTTCCCGGAGATGGAGGGGACAGAGCCAGGAGGGCACCGGGCACGAGGCTCCGCAGGGCTGCGGCCACACCGGCGGCCCAACAACTCACCCACGTAACTGTAGGAGACTTCTGCTGAGCCCAGGCTGTCTGTGATGCCCTCGGTGCTGCTGGAGGAGCCGTTCCCTGCAAGGACAAGGACAGGCAGAGGGTGGGCACGGCCCACGGGCAGGAGGTGAGGGACAGGGGACAGCGTGTGGCACTCACCGAAGGAGCCGTAACCGTAGCTGTCGTAGGGGCCGTGGTTCAGGAAGGAGTCGGGGATGCTGCGGGAGTGACCTGGGGGACAACAGCGTCCCTGTCACGCTCTGTGGCACCCCTGTCCCAGGGCTGCACGGCCACCGGGCACAAAGCAGCTCCCACCATCCCTGCCCTGGCACGGAGTGAGCTCAGAGCCAAGGACAGAGCTGGCACCTACCCAGGAGTGACGCTGGGAGTCCCCGGAAAGCCACGAGAAGAAAGATATAGACCTGGTGAGATGGAAAGCCCCAGCACAGCCCTGCCAGCCCCACAGCTGGGACCTCCCTGTCCCCTGACACTGGGATTTATCCCCAGGGACTCAGGGGGATACTGCTGAGAGGCAGAGGCTTTGCCACAGGCTCACAAGCGGGCAGAACAATGAGGAATTCCCCAGGCAGACCCCTCCATGCTGCTGGCTGCTGCCTCCAGCCCTCACCTGTGTCCAGGCTGGGAGAATCCATGGCTGCCAGGAGCCCCTTCCTCTTGTGCTGCCTGCCGAGGGAAGGGCCTGTCAGCCCGTTTGTGCCACTGCTGGGGCGAGGGGACACGGCCCCAGGGCCCCCAGCAGGGCTGTGCCCAGGGGCTCAGCACCCAGAGGGGCAGTGGCACCCGGGCACTCACCGGCAGCTCTCCCAGCAGGCGATGAGCAGCGTGAGGATGTAGAAGGAGAGGAAGATGCCGAGGCAGAAGAGAACACTGCGCACGTAGGCCTCGGCTGTGCAGAGCCAGGACAGGCCCTCAGTGGGGGTGGCACCTCAGGGACCCTGTCGTGGGTCCCCAGAGAGCCCAGCACCCCCAGGACCCCCAGCACCCCCAGACTCACAGGTGATGGCAGGTGACACCATCACCTCCAGGGTCTTCTGCCGGTTGTGCTGATCCACGGGCTCATCTGGAAGAAGGCAGGGACAGGGCTCAGCTCTCTGCCCTGTCCCCAGCTTGTCCCCACACACAGCCCACGGTGTCAGCCCCGCTGCAAACCTGGAGAGGCGTTCTTGGAGAGGGGGTAGTAGGGCAGAGCCCCCCCGCACGCCTCGTCCTCCGTCTTCACCACCACCACCACATAGAAGCTGTGGCTGGGGAAATCCTTCTTCTGCAGCAAGAGACGGGGGTCAGCAGAGCCCACCAGGGGGTCTCCCATGCCAGAGGTTATCCCAGGGACATCCTTTGCGGGCTCTGGCAGCACCAGGCAGGGACTGGGCACAGCTCAGCCCGGTGGCACAGCCCCATGGCACAGCCCCGTGCCCACCTGCACCGTGATGGCCGCCTTCTTCGTCATGGTCTGGTACATCCCGATGAAGGCCACGTTGTTGTCCAGGTCGTAGACGGGGCACTGCAGGGGCAGAGGGGCCGTCAGCCCCGCCGGACACCACGGGTCACCCAGAGAGGAGACCACTGCCCAGACCTACCAGGATGTCCTGGATGGAGATGACGGAGCAGGGGAAGGCCATGGCTGAGGTCACCTTCACGATCACCGAGTCCACTTCCTCGGGGAACTCGTACTTGAAGTACTGTGGGGAGAAAGGGCCCGTTGCTGCCACGGGGGCCACGCTCCCCTCCTCTCCTGGCTGCAGACCCCCCGTGCCACGCCGTGCTGGCTGCCTCACCTGCGGCTGGGCGGCCGTGGCATTGAAGCTGAACCTTTCATTGGTCCTGCAGAGAGCACAGGAAAGGAGATGGGTGGCGAGGGGGGTCCACAGCCCCTGCAGCCCCCACAGGCAGCAGGCAGGGAAGGGGAGAAGGGCGCGGGGCTCCCCTCACCGCAGCACAAAGTTCTCCACGCGGGTGACCCGCAGCTGGTAGGAGGTGTTGAGGGAGAGCGTGGAGACATCCACGTAGAAGTGCTGGGTCTCCACCTCGGCCTTGGTCTGCGGCTGGCAGAGCGTGCGGCTCACCTCCTGGTACGCGTATTTCCGCTGGTACCTGGGCAGGGAGAGCCCAGGTGAGCCCAGGTGTGTGCCCAGCAGCCCCTCCCAGGGACTCCTGTGTGGGGCATCCCAGCCTGGGGAACTCCTGAGTGGGGCATCCCAGCCTGGGGAACTCCTGCGTGGGGCATCCCAGCCTGGGGAACTCCTGCGTGGGGCATCCCAGCCTGGGGAACTCCTGAGTGGTGAATCCCAGCCTGGGGAACTCCTGAGTGGTGAATCCCAGCCTGGGGAGCTCCTGAGTGGTGAATCCCAGTCTGGGGAGCTCCTGAGTGCTGAATCCCAGCCTGGGGAGCTCCTGTTTGGTAATCCCAGCCTGGGGAACTGCATGGCAAGTCCCTGCCCGCCCCCCGGTACTCACAGGCCCCGGAGGATGAGCGGCACCTGGAAGGAGACCACCGCCTCCTTCTGCCTCACCACGAAGAGGACGGGCTGGTCCTTCTGGTCCGAGAGGACATTGACCGACACCCGCACGCCCTCGGTCTGCAGGGACAGGGGCAGGTGAGGTGTTGGCCGGGCAGCTCGGGCCGCGGCGGCTCGAAGCGAAGGCCGGACTTTGCTCGGCCGCCGTGGCAGGGCTGCCGTGCCCCGCGCACCCCGCGCCGCCCCGGGGACGCGGAGCCCGCGGGGGTCGCGGCGGGGGTGCCCACCCCGGCTCACCCTGTTCCTGCGGACGCTGTGGTTGAAGGCGTAGATGTTGAGCAGGTTGGCGTGCACCCAGTCGCTGTAGGTGGTGTTGAACTGCGCTTCCTTCTCGTGCACCTCGCGGTCCCCGTGGGGCAGGGGCTGGGGCCGGACGGGCGGCGGGGGCAGCAGCGCCCCGGCCAGCAGCGCCCAGGCCAGCACGGCCGCCCCGGCGCCCGACATCCCGCCAGCATCCCCGGCCAAGGTCCGCGGGGCGGGACGGCACGGACGGGACGGGAAGGGACGGGTCGGGACGGGACGGACGGACGGACGGACGGGGCGCTCAGCCGGGGCGCGCCCGGGCGCGCTGCCCCATGGCCGGGCCGGAGCGGTGCCGGGGCGGTGCGGGCGCTGTGGCGGGGCGCGGAGCCGCTCCCGGGGCCGGTCCCGGTGCCGGTCCCGGTGCCGGTTCCCTCTCCCCTTCCCGTTCCGCACCGCGGTAAACACGGACCGGCGGTGACGTCAGGCCCGGCGAGCTCTGAGCGCCCGGCCGGGGAAGTGACGCGGCGGGCGGGGCGGGGGGACCGGCCCGAACCTGGGGACCGGGCCGAACACGGGGGGACCGACCCGAAACTGGGGGGACCGACCCGAGCCTGGGGACCGACCCGAGCCCCGGGGGGACCGGCCCGAACCTGGGGACCGGGCCGAGCCCCGGGGGGACCGGTCCGAACCTGGGGACCGGCCCCAACCTGGGGACCGACCCGAGCCCGGGAACAGACCCGAACCCAGGGGACCTGTCCGAATCTGGGGACCGACCCGAACCCGGGGGGACCGACCCGAGCCTGGGGACCGGCCCAAACACGGGGGGACTGACCCGAGCCCCGGGGGGACCGACCCCAACCTGGGGACCGACCCGAGCCCGGGGGGACCGGCCCGAACCTCGGACAGACCCGAACCCGGGGACCGACCCGAACCCGGGGCGATCGACACGAACCTGGGGACCGACCCGAACCTGGGCGGACCGGCCCTAGCCTGGGGAACCGACCCGAGCTTGGGGGACCGGCCCGAACCCGGGGACCTGCCCGAGCCCGGAGGGACCGGCCCGAACCCGGAGGGACCGGCCCGAACCCGGGGACCGGCTTGGCCGGTAACCCCTGTCCCGGGCACCGAGCTCCGTGCGCGACCCCGCGGGGGAAGCCCGGCTCCATAGGGAACCACGCAGAGGATGCCCTGTCCTATAGAGCAGACCCTGTCCCATGTAAAACCCCGTAAGGGAGCCCTGCTCCATAGGGACCACATAGGGGAAGCCCGGCTGTATAGGGGAGCCCCATGGCCGTATAGCACCCTGGCTCCAAAGGGGAGCCCGTGCTCCACATGGGGTCCTGTGGAACCGCACAGAAAAAGCCCTGCTCTGTAGGGCAGATCCTGCCCCATATGGAACGCTGTAGGGCAGCCTTGTCCTGTATAGCCCCTGCTCCATAGGGGACCCCACGTGGAGCCCCTGCCCCAACAGGGAAACCATGCAACACTCCAGACACCCACCCAAGCCCCTTGCCACCTCCCTGCCCCCTAAAGTCCCTGAAGACATGGAAATATCCTGTCAGGGAAGGGGTGGGTCTGCCCCGTCCCCTTCTCCAGCTGCTCTCTGGATTCCTACTGGGGTTCCTGCAGCCCCTCTCGTTTGTTGCACCCTTCACCACCAGAGATGGAATAATTCAAAGTAACTTGGGAGTTTTCCCATGCTTGGGGGAAGTAGGAGTGATGCCACACTGCAGTTTTGGTGTGTCTCCCAAAACACCCCCCCATCCCAGCTCTAGCTGAGCCTCCCGCTTCCAGGCCTCTCTCCAACAGCTCTGTGACCTTTCTATCACATTTTATTTGCCTGAGGTTGGGGGTTTTGATTTAAAATCGCCCTCCAAAGGGGCTCAGCCCCGTGTCACTTCCTGGGCTGGCTCTGACATCCAGGACTGCTGCCACCAGCTTCCTGCTCTGCTCCACGGGACAAACGCCACGAGACAAGGCACTGCTGCTATTGTGCACTTTATTTCTCCGGGCCCTCCTGTCCCTGAGGATCCCACAGTTCGGACAGTCTGCCCGCGGTTTCCAGGTGCAGGTGGTGGCGCTGGCGGCAGATGGGACAACCTCAGGGACAGACATGCGGGAAGAGAAGCAGAATTCCGGCCGACTCCTCGGCCCTGGTGGAACTCGAGTCGCCTCTTGCAGGATGGCTGTGAGCGGGATTGCGTGGGGATGTGCATTCCCTGTCTGTTCCAGGGCTATTTGAGATAAATCACTCGGGAATCCAACGCAAGCCGATGTCCTGTCGAGGGCCAAAATAAACCAGTCCCCTTCACCTGCAGCACCGTGCTCACAGGTTTGGGTGCAGCACCCAGATCTGCACGGGGAAAGGAGGAAAAACAGACAAAACCAGCCCCAAACGGAGTGGGAGAAAGCGGGAATTAAACGAGGAGCAAGGATCTGGCTGAGCACAACTCCCAGAGCCGGGGAGGACCCGCAGTGGGAGCTTTGGCAGCACCTGCCTGGCCCCATGGAGACCTCCAGGAGTGACCGAGACAGGGCAGGAGACGGCTGGGCACACACACACACACACAGGCTGCGACACGGTGGGTGAAACATTGACATTTATATCGAAATATGCACTAACAGTGACTTCTACCAGCCGATGCATTTTTGCCAAAGCAGAATCACAAAGGTTGTGTCCCGGGGAAGGCTCGGGGCGGTGGGTGGGCAGCGAGGGGAGGTATGGGGGCCTCCCTGCTCCTGCCTCGCCCTCCCCCAGCACCTCACAAGACTCTGTCATTTCACATCTTTTGTTTGTTTTCCTCTCCGCTGCATAAACACGAAACTGGACACGCTCACTCAGAGCGGGCCACAACTCCAGCCCAGCCCCGTCCCGAGGGACATCCAGAGCTGGAACTGAAGTTTTCTCACAGGAGGCACTCGGATTTCAGCACGGGGTGAGCAGGAGGCAGATCTCCTCTTGCCCACGACACCTCTCAGGTGAGCAGGGCAGTTTCCTGCCAGGCAGCAACAAGCAGAGCCAAGAGCACTGAACCAGCACAGAGCACCTCAGCAAGCCAAGCCTAAGCAGAGCCAGCAGAGCCTCCCCGGTGACGCCGGAGCCTGCCAAATTCCCCGGGCCACTCGGCACCCTGCCCACGGGGCTGGCTCACAGCGAGCACAGGGTGCCCAGCGAAGCCAGAGCTTTACTGCAGAGTACATTCCTGGTTAGCATCTCTTCAGCCAAATGCAGCAGCAGCAGCAGCAGCAGGGAGGGAAGGGAGCAGGGATGCAGAGATTAAACAAGCACACGGCCTTTTCTCACAAGCCTGGAGACGGAAAGCTCTCAGGGAGCAAGAACAGGTTTTAGCCCGGCTCCCTGAGGGGGCTGGGGATGGGATAAACCCTTCCCCAGGAACTCTCCACTGCACTGCACTTTTAATATCTGATTTTCCACTTGCCCTTCCCCAGTACTTCCAGCCAGAAGCTTACGGGAAGCATGAGCAGTGTTCTCTCAAAGCCTGCCCTGCAAGGCCATGGACTGCAGGGAGCAGCACCCCTGGTCTGGATCATGGGGGCAGGATGTGATCCCTCCTCTCCCATGGCACTCTGCAGCTCCCTGTGTCTGATCCTGGCCAGGGGAATGCTTCACCTTTCCTTCATCTGTGTGTAGATCACATATACTGGAAACAAAACACACACTATGCATGCAATCCAGGCAGGAATCCTGCTATGATCAAACCTACAGGAGGAGGGGGACGAGGTGGGACGTTAGGGGATTCCTCAACGCTAGGTCAGAGTTACACACCAGCCCCTTGGCTACAGCAAAGGGCAGACAGACTATGTACAGTACCTACGGGCTTCAGCAAAGCCACCTGACACCTGAACACCCCTCCCTTGGAGCACGGAGTGAAGCTCTCTGTTCCTCCCAGGTTTACCTGCCTGGCATCCCGCGGGAAGCACAAACCCAGCGTGGCACCACTGAGCTCCAGCTCCGGCAGGTAAGGCAGGGAGGAACAGATTTGGTTTAAAATAGGTTATTTGCAAGTTATCAATTCATCTAGGGCTCTGCTTCTCGGGTCCAAACTGTTTCTTTCTGGAAGAGAAGCTCTCAGTTTGAAATGAAAAGTTGTTTTGCTACAACCAGCCCTCTGAAGTACAAACCAAACCAAAACCCCACTGAGCCACAGCCCTTTAGGAGGGCAGCTGCCCCTCTGGCTCCCTTGCTGGAGGTGAGGAACAGTGTCCAGGGCAGGAGAAGCTACGCCTTAACTCCACTTTTTACTCTAAGAGGCTGTAGTTGCTCAAATAAAATGTTTATACAAGTAAACCAGTAGTGATAAGGAAATATACACCTTGCTATCTGTAAAGCTTCAGAGTGATTTAGGCCTTGCAGCCAGGGGCTCTTCATGTGGGTTTGCTTTAGAAAAAAAAAAAGGATGTAACAGTCATACTTAATAAAAAAATAGAAAAAAAAAAAACCTGCGAAGAGCCCGGGCACCTCAGAAGGATGTCTGTCAGTTCCAGAGGAGTGAGGAAGTGACTGCCAATTACTGGATCATTAAAATCCTACACTGAGCAACTGCTAAAAGCCAGCAACATCACGGGCAGCAGGAGCAGGGGCCAGCAGCAGCACCCAAATGGGAGCACTCCCAGGAGAGCTGCGTGGGAGGAAGGGAAGGTGCCCCCGGGAGAGCTGCGTGGGAGGGAAGGTGCCCCCGCTAGCAGGACTGGGGAAACGAGCACAAGACAAGCACTGGGGAGTGTTACACGAGTTCAGGTAACTGTTTGCTTCTTTAAATTTCTGAATTCCAGTTTCAAGCTGCTTCAGAAAGGAGTGAGAAAGCAACGCGTGTCATTTAACCCCCCTCAGTAAAACAAACAAACAACAAACAAACAAACAAAAAAAAAAAACCCAAACAGAAAAACCCAAAATCGCCTAGAAGGTGGAACCGAGTTTGGAAAAATGCATCTGTTCTGGCTTTTGCAAGTGGAATGTGATTCTTGTTCCCAGGCAAATACACAGAGCACGATGGCTGCAGCCAGGAACGGTGAGCCAGGAGCGGGCTGTCGGACAGGCTACAAGGGGTCTAGGACAACCACAGGGCAACAAGACATGAGAGGGGCACAGAGTGACAGTCCTGTTCTCGTTTTAAATGAGGAACGGTTTAAAAGTAAAACTCTTCTTCAGCTAATTTCCTCCTGCAATAAAACCAACCCAGCCGGCCCTCGTATGTACAAGACCAGTTAAACATGAGCCTTCCCCCTCAAAACACTAGGTACGGACACCCGGTAACATTCTACAATGGAAAGTGCTTTAAGAAAGAAGGATTCTGTAGTGCCAGTGACAGAACTGATCTGATGGGCTGGATGATGCTCTCCACGCTGACGGCAGCGACTCAGGCCAGGGCAGCTCGTTTCTCCTCGGGGGTCTCCTCCAGCAGCTGCATGATCAGTTCGTGGAGGGGCTTGCAGACCTTGGCGTAGCCCCCGCCCGTCAGGTGCAGGAAGTCGAACATGTCGTGGTAGGAGATGGTGCCGTCCGAGTGCACGAAGCCCACGTCCACGTCCAGCAGCTGCACGTTGGGCAGTTTGGGCAGCGAGGCTTTCAGCAGGTGGTTCACCTTGGCGTTCTTCTGCCGCAGCGGGTTTGGCTTCTCTCCGCGAGGTAGCAGGCCCTGGCACGAGAGGAGGCAGAAAAGAGCTTTGATGCTCTGACGGCATCAGGAGCCGTGCTTTCCCTTCCAATTCAAGATTTAGGATGTCTGTGACAAGAGGAAATCATCCCTCGAATCAGAATTTGTCCATTCGGGGCTAATGTGGAATGCAAGTGAAGGAGCCAGATGAGCTCCAAGCACTGGCTGGCAGGGAAACTGCTTTCTTTTATTTTTTAAATGTATCAGCTCGTGCTCTTGCCATACACTTTCAGCTCCTCAGCAAGACAGGCAGCAGCTTCCTGAGGACAAGGAAGCCAACTAGGATTCCCAGTGCCAACTGGGATTTGGGCACCTATTTTCCCCTCACAGGATTTCCTCAGTAAAGTGGGATAGTTACTGGGAATGAGTCCACCCAGCTCTGGAAGGGCCAAAGGAGGGCTCCTGCAATGCCAAGCCAGTGAGGGGAGGCACAAAGCAGAGGACAGACCAGGAGACTGCCCTCCCAGCACCGCCCAGTGACTCCCAGCAAGGCAGAGGCAGAGCCCAGGGAGCAGGGACCTACCAGCACAATCACTTTGGCCTGTGGCTGCTGGGTGTTTATCAGGCGCACGATGGCCTCGATTCCCCCTGCGACTTCTTCTGCTGTGTTTTCATGGTTATTTGTTCCAACCCAAACAACAATGACCTGCAAGGAGAGAAAAATGTTTGCAGCTTTTCCAGAGCCAAGCGGTAACAGGGCTGATGACCCTGAAATCCCTGCATAAACATCATCTGTGGACAGAGAGCTGCAGGGAAAGTCAGGATTAAGAGTTCAGCCCCGGGGCTGGCACTGCCCACTGCCCTCAGGCCACTTGTGCCAGGCCTGCAGCTGCAGGTGACCTTCACTGCACACCTGGACACCCCCACTCACTCTGCAGCTCGTACCTTGGGTTTAATGTTCTCCAGTTCACCGTTCTTCAGTCTCCATAGAACGTGGCCCGTGGTGTCTCCACCAATCCCAAAATTCAGTGCATGGAGCGGTGAGAAGAGCTCTCGCCATATCTGCAAGCAGAAACCAACGTGCTGCTTCAGAGCAGCATCCTGCCTGTGAGGCAGAGACACCACACGGTGTCCTCAAGGTCACTGAGGGCAGCCACGAGCCCTGCTCTGAAAACTCACTCCACAAAGGGCACTTAGACAAGAATGAGGTTTTATTTGGAGTCAGAAGAGATGGAGCTGCTGAGGTTCAAGCTCTCAGACCTGGCACAAAGGAAGGAAAGATCTCTGGAGCTGTGATTTGCTGCACTCATCAGAGCCCCAGAGCTCTGATCTATTGCAGACCACGGTGTTCCTAAGCACAGGGCCTTTGAAGAAGGAGTCTATGACCTGATTAAATCCTTCTCATCCCCAGGTAACAAAACTAGAACAAAGGGAAGCAGCTCTTGCAGAGCAAAGCTGCTCGGCTGCCACCACGGCAGAAGAGAACTCTTCTTTCCCTCAGTAATTTTAGGGAAGAACCAGTGGACCAATGTCCCTGGCACCCTGAATTCTACAGGCTAAGTGTGTTCTGGCCACGCCAGGGAACTCGATGGCCCTCAGCAGGCTGGAATCTGAGAGCTGAGGGGCTCTGCACGTGTGCCAAAATGCAGGCAGCCTGTCATGGCCTCAGAGAGGGAGGCAAAAGCAGCCAGCTAAAGCAGTGTCCAGGCCCTGGGGAGTTCAGGAAGCAGGGCAGGAAGGCCTCAGGAGACAGCAGTGAAAACGGGAACAGTGGAAGTCATCAGTGTTACACATGATCAGCCACTGGGTTAGAGAGAGACGCTCCAATTGCTCCAACCCACCCCTCCCTCCCTTTATCCCTCCCTCCCTCCATCCCTACCTCGTACTGCTGTAGCAACTGCACCATGGAGTCCCCCACGAAGAGCACGTCGGGCTCCTTGTCCTTGCAGTCCAGGACAAACCGATTGTGCTGTCAAGGAGAGCGACAAGGTGAGCTCCAGGTGACAACTGCTCCTGCTGCAGGACAGGGACAGCTGCCCAGCCAGCTCCCCCTGCCATGCCCTCCAGCAGCCATGATGGCATTAACCCCTGAGCAGCTGGACACTGCTCCCAGCTCCAAAACCCTGTGAGGATCCCGGGTTGGATGAAACTTGGCGTGGTTTAGTTCGTGGCCATTGCTCCTTCCCCTGTCACTGAGCATCACTGAGCTGAGTCAGGCCCCATCTTCTGACACCCCCTGGAGATTCTGTACGGATTGATGGGATCCCCTCTCAGTCTCCTCAGGACTAACCCAGCTCAGCTCCTGCAGTCACTCCTCATCAGAAAGATTCTCCAAACCTCTCTTCCTATGCTCCAACGTGGCAGGACACACAGGTGTGACAGCTCCCAGCTCCAGGCTGTCAAAACCTCAGGGTCCCAAATGTGGCCTGGGCACCACTGGCCCAACACCCCCCACCAGTAACGAGGATCCAGCTGCCAGCCTTACCTGTGACATCCACCTGTCATCTCCCTGAATGTCCTCAGCAGCGTGTGGGACTGCTGCCGGGTTGGAGTCCCCCATGCCCATTCTGTTCCTGTGGGAAGAACAGGTCACACCCGCTGCCCCAGCAGCTCCCACGGCGGTAGGGCTGGCAAAGGGCTGCTGGAATCTGCTGCACACAACCCCTGCCTGCTCCTGGGCATGCTGGCAACAGCAACACGCATGTTGCTCCGTGCCAGAGTGACTCTGCAGCAGGCATTCCCTGGAGCCAGGCCCCGATGGACCGAGGATGCTCTGCAGCCCCACACCTGATCCACAAGGCTTTAACAGCTCAGCAACAAGGGCTGAGACTCCCAGGATAAGTCCCTATTAGCAGCCAGGGATCCAGCTTACAGCTGCTGAGCTGCACAGTGCAGGTGGATAATCTGGCTCCGGGAGCAGCGCAGCGCGGCGGGATTGATCCCATTGATCCCAGAACCGTTACGGATCGGGAGGGATCTCCGGAGATCACCCAGTCCAACCCCTGCCAAGGCGGGGTCGCCTGGAGCAGGCGACACGGGAATGCACCCAGGTGGGTTTGGAGTGTCCAGAGAGGGAGATCCCTGATTTTCCTGCGCAGCTGTCCCAGTGCCCTGCCACCCCCGTGGAAAGAAGTTGGGGTGGAATTTGTATTTTAGTTTATGGCCACTGCTCCTTGTCCTGTTGCTGGGCATCACTAAAGAGAGCCTGGAACCACCGCCTGTCGCTCCCTGGCGATATCTGCACGGCTCGATGGGATTCCTTTCTCCAGCCTGTCCAGGCCCAGCTCCCCATCACAGAGATGCTCCAGCCTTCATCATCCCCGCAGATCCCCAAGGGTTTACAGCGGGGAGAGCGGCGGGATGATGCTTCCGCGGCCGCCGCCTGCAGCCCGGTGGGGCACACCGCGCCCGCAGCCCCCCATGGCGGGCGCGTCCCCTCCGCTCGCCCCCGCGCCTGCGCCGCTTCCGCTTCCGCCTCCCCGCGCGCGCGCCCCGGCCGCCGCTTCCGCCCCGCGCCCGCGGAACTCCCGCCTCCCCGCCGTGACGTCACTGCGGCGCCCCCGTGACGTCACGCTGCAGCGAGGCGAAGCGCGATGCGCATGGGGGGTGATGGAGTGATGTCACGAGGAATCCTTTTCCTGTTTATCGTGGGTTTCGCCCTAAAACCACGGCACCTCCCGCCCCTCGCCATGACGTCATTCTACCGCCGCTGACGTCATTCTGCCCCCAAGATGAGGCGTGACCCGCATGTGGGGTGTCCCTGATGTCACTCCTGCAAGGAGTGACGTCACGAGAACAAGTTTCCAATTACCCGTGGGTTTTGCCCCAAAACTGAAGCAGCTGCCTGGCCTCCGGGGGGACACCAGATGGGGCGGTCTCACCATGACATCACTGAAGAGTGACGTCAGAGTCATCTCCCATATCTCACTGCTTTCTCCCCAAAACCTCAGCACCAACCGCCCACCGCGGCCCCTCTCCGTGACGTCATTCTCCCTCCGAGCCGAGGCGTGACCCAGGTGAATGTGAGCGGGGGGGCCTGTCCCTGACGGTGTGACGTCACGCGCGGCAAGCTTCCCATTTCCCGCGGGTTTCTCCCCAAACCCGGAGCGCGCGCCCCGCGGCCCCCCGGGCCCGCCCGCATCGGCTACTACGAGATCGAGCGCACCATCGGCAAGGGCAACTTCGCCGTGGTGAAGCTCGCCACGCACCTGGTGACCCGCGCCAAGGTGAGTCCCCCGCGGGGGTCGCGGCGCCGGCCCGGTGAGCGGTGAGGGAGCGGGGAGCGGCCCCGAGGCCGCCCAGCCCCGAGCGGGCGCTGCCGGGGAGCGGGGCCGCTGTCACGGGAGGCACGGGTGTCCCCGCGGGTGCCGTGGCACCGGGATAACGTGGAGGTGGAGCGGGGGGATGCTCCCGTGCTGCCCGGGGATGCTCCGGGCGAGCCGGGGGGGACACGGAGGGCCGTTGGGGGTCAGGTCGTTTCTTACCGAAACGATGAGAATCGGTGGTGGCCGAGTCCTCAGGGCCGTGGGAACAGCGTGAGGAAGGGCCTCCCGAGGGAGCGGCGGATCCAGGTGGATCCAGGTACGGCCGCGCTGCCAGGTGAGCCCCGGAACACGGCAGCAGATCCGGGTGGATCCCGGCACGGGCGAGCCCTGGAGCACGGCAGCAGATCCGTGAGGAACCGCGCTGTCGCCGCTGTGCTCCCGGTGGTGCCGGTGGCACCGAGCTGCCGGACGCGGCTGGTCGTGCTGCGTGCAGCAGTGCCGGCCCGGGATCTCCCCGGAGCTGCCATGGGCAGGCCTGAACCGGAGCCCTGCTCTTGGCTCCGGGCTGCCTCCTTGGAAGAGCTGCAGAGGAGGATGGGGCTGGCTGGCCTTGCTCCTCTGCCAGTTCCTGGGGTTGTCCCTCTGCCAGTTCCTGGGGTTGTCCCTCTGTCACTTTCTGGGATTATCCCTTTGTCAATTCCTGGGGTTATTCCTCTGTCAGTTCCCATGGTTGTCCCTCTGTCACTTTCAGGGATTGCCCCTCTGTCAGTTCCCAGGGTTGTCCCTCTGTCACTTTCTGCCCTTGCCCCTCTGGCAGTTCTCAGGGTTGCCCCTCTATCAGTTTCAGGGATTATGCCTTTGTCACTTTCTGGGGTTGTCCCCCTGTTAGTTCCCAGGATTGCCCCTCTGTCACTTTCTAGGATTGCCCCTCAATTTCAGGGATTATGCCTCTGTCACTTTCTGGGGTTGTCCCCCTGTTAGCACGGGCGAGCCCTGGAGCACGGCAGCAGATCCGTGAGGAACCGCGCTGTCGCCGCTGTGCTCCCGGTGGTGCCGGTGGCACCGGGGCTGCCGGACGCGGCTGGTCGTGCTGCGTGCAGCAGTGCCGGCCCGGGATCTCCCCGGGGCTGCCATGGGCAGGCGGCAGGCAGGCCTGAACCGGAGCCCTGCTCTTGGCTCCGGGCTGCCTCCTTGGAAGAGCTGCAGAGGAGGATGGGGTTGGCTGGCCTTGCTCCTCTGCCAGTTCCTGGGGTTGTCCCTCTGTCACTTTCTGGGGTTATCCCTTTGTCAGTTCCTGGGGTTGTCCCTGATAATTCCCAGGATTGCCCCTCTATCAGTTTCAGGGATTATGCCTTTGTCACTTTCTGGGGTTGCCCCTCTGTCACTTTCTGGGGTTGTGCCCTGTTAATTCCCAGGATTGCCCCTCTATCAGTTTCAGGGATTATGCCTTTGTAACTTTCTGGGATTGTCCCCCTCTTAATTCCCAGGATTGCCCCTCTGACACTTTCTAGGATTGCCCCTCAATTTCAGGGATTATGCCTCTGTCACTTTCTGGGGTTGTCCCCTGTTAATTCCCAGGATTGCCCCTCTGCCAGTTTCAGGAGCAGCATTGTTTTGAAACAGGAGGAGAAATCCACCATCGCCTTGGTTTGTTGGAGCTCTGGCTCTTTGCCTGGATAATAAAGTGAAATTAATTTCAGGGGCTGTTTAAACATCAGTTATAACACCTCCTGGACAGTTCTTTTCAGAGCTGGGCTCTATTTGCCTGCCCTGACGGCTGTTTTGTGCCTGCAAGTGCTCGGTGCCACAATTTAAGCTGCACTTGAGGTATTCCGTGCTGTTGTTCTCCCCGTGATGAACCTGAGCCTTGCTGAGAGGAGCAGGGTGATGGGTTCAGGTGCTCCAAGTGCAGGGCACTGACCCCTCTGAGTGGAGATCACTCCTGGAAAAGGAAGGATTAGCTCCAAGCTGCTTTCCTGTTCCTGTTTCCAGACTCCCTCCTTGGGTCAAGGTTTCTTCTCAGTGGTGCTGACTCTGAAGTTTGCAAAATACCAAAGCAGAGACCATCTTTTGTGCAGGAATAGTCAATTTTGTCTGAAGAATGGCAGAATACTCACACAAATTTGTCTGGTAATTGTGTTCCAGGTACACAGGGCCAAGGCTGGATTTTGCACTCTGGCTTTGGGTGGTGGAAGGGGATACTAAGCTTGGAAAGCTTTGCTTTACAGCAGTGTACACTCATTCCTACTGCCCTGGAGTGACCAAGGGTGGGTTCTGGAGTTCAGGAAGCAGATTTCTGGTGGGATGGGGAGGTGCTGGGCACTCTGGAGTGGTGGGTTTGACCTGCAGCACATTTCCTGCATGGAGCAGATCCAGTCCCTGTCCCTCTGAACTCCGGGGGCTCCCTGAGCCTGGGGAAATACCTGTGCTGGAACAACTGCCATCTGTCCAGCTGAGCTGGGATAGCTTGGAGCTGAAACTTGACCTGGAAGCTTTCTTAAGTCCGAGGTCAGGTTTCCTTTCAAATCCCAGCCTCTGGAGAAGAGTGCGAGTGAATGGATTGGATTCTGCTTGCAGACCCTGAGCACCGTGGGTTCAGTACTTTTCCTTCGCTGACAGAGCTGTTGCTGTTGGCTCTGGGAGAGGAGTGGGGAAGGAGAAAGGAGCTGCTTGGTTCAGGCTCTGGGACTCATGAGATTAGAGGGGAGGTGTTGATGTAAATGCATTGGAAAGGGGAAGCGTTTTTGACTGGCAGCAGAAATACAAAATAATGCTACTGCGAGCTTGTCTTCATCACAGTTACACTTTTAACACTTTGACTTAATGGAAAGAACTCGGAAGCGAGTAAAACCTTGGCAAAATGGTCCCATTTAGGGATCTGAAAGAATTCTTTGATCACGAAAGGCAAGCGCAGCCGGGTTGCTGCCTGTGCTGGCAGCCCCTTCCCGAGGTGATCCCGCTCTCCCGGCAGTAGCTGCGTAAGAGAACCGGGCAGTTCAAATATAGCCACCAAATCCCTGCACAAACTTGACCCCGTGTCACATTCTCTTAGAGAAAAGCGGGTTTGCTCGTCACGGCCCCTCCTTGGGAACCGCGCTCCTCCACCGTCTCAGATGGAATTCCACTCTGAGTGTCTGTGTGGGCTTGGAAATAGATGGACCCCGTGAGTTTGGGCCTTTTCCAGAAGGTGGAATTAGTGACGGTGTGGGCTGGTGTCCGTTGCTGAGCCTGGAATTAGAGGTGTGGTCTGTGG
The DNA here is from genome assembly GCF_017590055.1 of Onychostruthus taczanowskii. Taxonomy (NCBI): domain Eukaryota; kingdom Metazoa; phylum Chordata; class Aves; order Passeriformes; family Passeridae; genus Onychostruthus; species Onychostruthus taczanowskii. The sequence continues at coordinate 885,175 of NW_024501792.1, read as the reverse complement.
ATGGGTGCTGGATCCTGTTTTCCTTTCTGACGGACATTTACCAGGTCAAGTGGACTTTGACATGACAGCTTGAGATAACAGCCAGAGCATTCCTGGCTTGTGTCCCCTTTTCCCTAAAAAGAGAAGTGGAGGGCAGTTGGGTGCCTGGTGTGATCTTAAAGCACCAAGATTTTCCTGGCCCTTGGGAAGTTGAGCACTGCATTTATTTAGAGAGAGGAGCAGAGCGCCCGGCCCTGCTGGGCTGGCACGTTCTGCTGACACCGAACGTTGCAGTTTACATAGAACTGCATTTCAGGAGCTGAATGTGGGTCAGCAGTGCTGGGGACACTGAGGAAGGGGAATGTTAATCATCCCAAAGGGCAGGAGGCCTGTATTCATAATTGTCTCCGCTGGAGCCGATGGAGTAGAAGGGAACAGTCTGCAATTTACGTATTAACCAAGGCAGCAATTTACATTCAGTCCCTGCCCATGCAAAGTTGGACTCGTGCTCTGTCAGAGCTGCTCTGATGGCTGGGCAGGAGCTGGAGGCACTGCTCTGACCAGGATGAATTTGGCACCTGTGGGATACCTTGCTGCATCCCTCCTTCTGTCCCCTTTCCTTTTGTCTCTTCTCATCCTTTACAAGAAACCCTTGTTTCTGTGCTAAAAATCTTCAGAGTGACCTGCTGAATGAATTGTTTTCCACAGAATTTCCATTTATAAATCATCCAAGTGACTTCATTAAAATTCCAGCTCTGTTCAGACGGTGGGGTTGTTTTTAATGCCACATTTTTTCATAAGGGCCGGTCAGGGAATGTTCGTGCTCGTGCCAAGGAGCACATACCTTATGTTCCCATGCCCTTTGGGTGCTGTGTTTGAGCCTTCAGGAGCTGTTGGGGCTGAGGAGGACAGAGAGGGACGCTGTGGGTGCTGAGAGCTCTCTGCTGTCCTGGTTCCATCCCTTCCATCAGCTCCATGTGGCTGGAGATGCAGCTGGGGCACGGAGCAGTGTGTCCCTGCCGTGGCTGCACTGCTCTCATGGAGTGTTTCGCTGGGAGATAGGAGTCACTTTCATATCCATCTTTCTCTTGAAATGGGATTGACGGTCCTGGGAGGGCACAGCTCCTTCCCAGGTGCAGTGATCTTCCTGCTGTGCTGCCTTCGCTTCTTGAGGGCTGGTTGTCAACTTGGGTTTGAGTTAAATTTCAGTAATATGTGGATGGGCAAAGCTCAGAGCTCGTTTCACTGTCTCTGTGTTGTGAGATCCTGTTTGAGGGGTACCTGGAGTTGTTTTAGTGGGTAGTAACCCCAATCCACGATGCTTTAATCCTTGGCAGAACGCAGACCTTCACAAATGCAGCAAGGCTGGAATTGAGCTGATTTTTTTTTGAGGTTTTTAAGGAGCTAAGCCTTTTCTGGAGAACGGGAGGCAGCTCTGCCCTCAGTGGGAGAGGACATTCCCTCCCATGAGAGAACAGGCTTAGCTTCTGTGGCTTGTCTTTGGGTGAGTTGCAGTCACCAGTGGAACACATTTTTCACCGGAGTTCTTGGCGGTGAGCAGCGTGGCACTGGAAGCCAGGATGAAAAGCAGACTGGCACACTTCATGGGGAGCTGGGCTTTGCCCTGGGAGCGCTCAGGCTTGGTTTGGTACACTGCTCTGTGAGCACAGGGGCTCCAGGACTCGTCTGGATTCCCTGCTCCGATGCTCTCAGCGCAGAGGGTGGAGGAGCCTTGGTGGGTGTCCTGCTCCTGCCGAGGAGGCACGTGGCTCTGGGCTGACTGGGGACTGCTCCCTGCAGCCAGCTTGCCCGTGTGATAAGCCCCGTGCCAGCGCTGCCCTGACTCATCGGCCTCGTGTCAGATGGGATTGTTCAATACCGGTGCCACACGTTTTGTAATGACCCACACCTGGTCGCCTTTCATCAGTCGTTTTCCTTTTCTTTTGCAGTGTTTGGTGGTGCTTCACCTGTCCTGCTTCTTATTTCTCCTGGCCGTAAGGAAAGCTGATGCTGTGGATGGTTAATTCCTCAGGCAGCATGATCCTGCTGCTCACAGAGCCTTTGTTCTCCTCGCTTGTGTGCTGCAGGAGAGTTGTATTTTAGTTCTCATTTGGTGGGGAGATTTAGCAAAAGCCTAAAAGCTAGAAATGAACTTTGGCTAAGCAGAGTTGCCACAGTGAGGATAAGAGGGAATATTTCCTAAAACCTCAGAGAGCCATTGCCTGTATCAGCTGTGTGCTGAAGTACTGACATTTTATGTTTCATTGCCATGTTTTTCTTGCTATAGCAAATAACATTTGATTACCAAGATGTTAATGCCAGAGCATGATTGAATTGGAGACCAGGCTGCTTCTCGAGATGCTAACAGGTGGAAACAGGAGAGCCAGCTGACAGTGGGCAGGGTGAGCTGGGGGGCCTGTGGCATGTGTCCTGAGCCTTTCTGGGCAGGGAGAATATTCTAAGAGAGCCAGGATAATTAATACCTGCTTGTCAGCTGTGTGGCTCTTAGCTTATTTGGGGGGTGAGGTGGGTACAATTCTGTACCTCTTCAACCTGGCTGCCTCCCACCTCCTGTCTGGAGTCCCTTCCTCCTGAATATTTGCTGTACCAGGGCTTTGGGGCTGCTGCAGCAGGAGGCAATCAACACCTGATGGACGAGGTGGTGGCACCTTTGGGCAGGTACCGAGGCTGCCGCTGTGAGGAAGAGCCACTGACAGGAGCAGGAGGAGGAAAGGCTGTGACAGACAGGGATTGGTGTCTGTTTTCCAGGAGGGTCTCACAGAGGTTTGGTGAATGCTGCAGAGGCCTAATGAGGGTTTCTAGAAGCTGTCTCCTCATTTGTGTTTCAAGGAGGAATTACGTGAGAGGGAAATAAGGAAATGGCAGTGTGTTGCTGGGAGACTGGGCTCCTTGGGTATTAGACATTTTCACAGAGAAGCAGCTCTAAGCTCCTTTTCCCCATGTCCTGTCTCTGTATCAGTGACTGTACGGGTGCTGCCCCTTCTTGCTCTCACCAAGACGATTGCATAACAGCTCTGTGTTTATCCCCATGAAAGTAAAGCTTTGGGAAGTTGCTCCAGTGTTGCCGGCAGAGTAGAATTCACAGTTTGTGGTGGAAGTTCTCCCTTCCTTTCTGGCTGAAACGATTCTCATGAGAGTTGTGACTTCCCTGTGTGACCGTGGTGGGTCTCGTGCTCTGCACGCCCCCAGCAAGATGCTGCATTTAGCTGAACCTGCACGAGCAAAGGTTGGACTGGTTTGGAGCTTGCACAGGTTTAAATAGAGCAATTTGGAGATCCTCTAGTTAAGCCATTGTACTCATTTAATGCATTCAGGGCCTTTCTGCTGATCCCAGGCCAGGGGTTTAATATGCTGTGTTAACACTTAAATGAAGAAACCACTGAAGGCTGATTCATTATTAGTCATTATGTGTCTTTTTCTAGTAATTCTGACCCCAAGTCTCTCTAGTTGAGGCTAAACCTCGCCCTCTCTACTAAATGGCCATCAAAAGGGTTCCATGAAAAGGGAATTATGTGGCTTCAGCCAACTTTCAAAGTAGTCGAATCATGCTATCCCACACAAACAAACTCCCACAGCCAGTGGAACTGACACGTTGAGCTCAAAAATAGCCCAGTGTGTGTGGGGGGAGCTGAGCTGAGCTCTGCTCTGCACATCAGAGGATAGGCAGGAGATCCTGAGGCAGCACAGCAGCAGAGCTGGATCTCACTGGAGCCTGTTGGACCTGGCTGGGTGTTATCTTGAACATTTGGGTGCTTTCAGAGTGCATGGTCTGATCCCAGAGAAATGGTGCTGATGCTTCTGGTTTCTTCTCTGCGTCCAGTGTTGGGGACAATTTCCAACCCGGGCAGCTGCAGCTTGGAAGAGCTGTAGGAAAAGCTGGTCCTTGTGCAGTGCAGGTGTGTTTGCAGAGACTCCAGCATCCCTCTGTGATAGATGTGGAACTTTATCCTGGGAGGTGGCCTTGGGACTGCACTTTGTGGCTATAACTCGGTACCAAGAGTGCAGATGCTCTTCTTGGAGCTGCTTTGGCCGTGGAAGGTTTGAAAAGAAGGTGTCAATATGAATATTGGCTCATGCCCTCGGCTGCAGCGTGTGCAGGAGTGGCTGCCTGTGCAGGGTTTGTGCCAGCTGTCAGAGGGACATGGGATTTGGGAGCTGCAGTTCCTGAGAACCTGTCTGAAGGAGAGGGTGAGGAAGGTGGGGATCCACACACAGAAACCAGACGTGCTCTGGCACAGTGCAAGGTGCAGCGGCGGGCTGTGCTTCACCTGGCCTGGATGGCAGTGCTGGGGTCAGCTTGTCCACAGGGTGATTCAGCACAGCCTGCAGCAGGTCAGCTGAGCCACGGACAGAAACTGGCCATGTCCTCCCAGGGACTGGAGTGGGAGCCTAACCAGCTTCCCAAATCCTGCCTTGGCTGCCTAACTAGGGCCTGCTGACAGGAGTGATGTGTGTGTTGAGTTACCGCCTTGATTTGCAGAGGGATGAAGGGACTGGCCTGAGCCGGTGTTGTGCAACGCAGGGGTGGCTGTTCCCCACGGCCCAGCTGGGTGTTGCCATTGTAGTTTGGGATCTCCTCGACGTTTGCCACTCTCCTGTATGGTTTGGCTCTGCCTTCAGCTCCTTAAAGCGTCGGCTGCAGTTATAGAACATTAATTATAGTACATTTGGAAGACGGTTTAGAAGAAAAGGAGTCTGTGGGGTATCAGCGTGCGACTGCGGGCCCGGAGCTGGAGGCCAGCGTGGTTTGACAGGGAGCCAGGCCCAGGACGACTGTCAGAGCTCCATTAGCTGAGCGCACGCCTCGGCACTACTGGGAATACAGAGAATGCGGGGCCGCGGCAGCAGATTAAAGTGTTTCAATTAAAGTCTGCATTTGGAGGCTGTGTGCGTCTGCTGCCTTTCAGCAAGCAGATGGATGCTTCTTGTCTCCTTCCAATAACTTTTAAAATGTGGTTGGTCCTGTTGGAAGGAGTTCTGAATGAGAGGGACGCAGCGAGGTGTTTTTGAGGCTGGGAAAGTGTGCGTGGATTCCTGCAGCAGAAGGGAAGACACGTTTTTTCCAGGTTTTTCCTTACCTACACAAGTCAGTCTCAGCTTGTCCTGGCTCTTTGGCTGTCTTGAGATTTCAGCTGAGCCTTTTCCTGTGTAATCTCTGTCTGTGCAGAGAGTGTTCATTGCAGGAATACCTTTGGAATGTGTATGGAGGATAGCAGGGATGGGTGTGTGACAGACCCATGCCATCACACTGTGGGCCAAAGGGGTTTTTTTAAGGCTCTGGGATCTGCTGTAATGTAACCTGAAGCGTTTCTGAATTTTTTGCCTTCGTTCAGGATCATCAGGTACTTCCAGGTGTGTTTCTGCCCCCTCTCAGGGGACAGTATCTTTAGAGCCCTGAGGCTTCTTGCTGTTGGGCGAAGGCAGCTGCATTGAAGCTGATGCCTAAAAACTAATTGTGGCATTTCGCAACACGAAGTGCTCCTAATGGAAGGAGTGCGTTTAAGAGCTGCGTGTCATTGTGTGTGAAGTGTGATCAGATAACTCGCTGAATTGCAGCACTGAGCCTAATTGGAGCTGGTTCCTGTCTGTGGGATGGAAGGATGCAGTCTGTTCAGGTGTCGTGCTGCTCCTGCAGGCTCGCAGGAGTCTGGAGTGGTGCTGATGCTCAGGGTACCCTTGCCAGGTAGATCTTCTGTGATACAGTCTTCAAACGGTGACAGTGAAGAAATCAGGGGAAAAAATGCCTCTTGTCACGTGTATATCTAAATTCTTAAAGATGTTTGTGCCCCTTTCAGCTGAAATAATTAGTGCTGCAGGAAGGGGTTTGCTTTTGTCAGTCACTGACACTGTGATCATGTCGCTGCGTGCCCCAAATTTTCGTTTAAGCTCACAGCACTGGCAGCAGCCAAAGATGAAAAGTATTAGTCTTGGTACTTAGTCCTTCCTCTCTAGATGTTCTTGTAGGAAATCCTTGGGCTGTAATCTTGCAAGTGGCTCTGTCAAGGTTATCAGCCTGGCTGGAGTGCCGCTGACGGACGGGCTCCGGGCAGCCTGCGCCGCTCTTCCCGGCTCCCAGCGAGCCACCGCTGCTGCCGGGAATTGTCCTGGCCTCTCCCTGCCTTGGACAGAGAAAAGATCATGTGCTGGGTGATTTATGGCAGGTTTGCTCGTTCCCAGGTGGCCGGCAGACAATGGTGCTCTTTTGTTGTAGCCGGTGTCCTCTGCAGCCCGAGGCTGGAGCAGCTGTGGCTGCTTTCAGCAGTTTTGGAGGTCGGAGGACCCCCCCCAGCAAACTGATTATGATACAGCTTAGCTTGTGCTCTATTTCTTTGCACATGTACCATTAATGAAATCGAACTGCTCCCCAGCAGCCATGGAGGAGCATGTTCTCAGCTCTACAAAGCCCATCTATGTTCTCCCATCTCTCTGACACAGTGAGGGGGTTGTCAGTCGTACAGCAACTGTTTGTTTTCAAGCACAATCTCATTGGAAACCAATAAAAATCATTCTGATTCATTCTCTGTACAAGGATTTTAATACTTGGCTTCCACAGAGGCTGTTTTTCCCCTGAGCGGCTCTGGGAAGTGTAAGATTTAAAAAAATCCAAAGACTTTTCCTTTCTGCTGGTTAATTCAGCTGGTTTATGTTAGAAAGAAAGTGCAGAGTTGGTGGAGAGGGAAATCACGGTCGCTCCCTCCCCCTTGCTGCAGCGTGGGTGTCGTGTGCCCACTGCCCTGGCAGAGCTGAGGTACATGGGGAAACCTGTGCTTAGTCAGAACAAAATATTCATGTGTTTTTCATCCAAGCTGAGACTCCCATTACACAGTAAAATGACAAGTGAAGGCTGACTATAGGTATTTTCCCACTCAGTGGGCGCTTGTGCAGTTTCTGAGTCATCAGCTGACAGTGTGGGCCTTAGTCTCTGCTTTTCCTCGTGTGTGTGTGTGTGCTGCTGGTCCCAGTTTGGTTCCACAGACACAACTGGATCCTTGTTTTCACTTGCCATTGACAAAGTCGGGAATGAACTCAGTCCCTTCGTGTGAACCCGAAGGAAAGTGGGGTGGTTTGGTGACTGCAGGCTGGGATTTGAAATGCACCACCTTCTTTTAAGGTAAGGTGGGATACAGCCCCTAATTATGAGACCACTGAATTCTCTAGTTCCTTTTTGAGTGATGGTCCAAGCTCTAGAACTTTCGTAGGGCTTAAAGGCAGATGGGTTTGGGATATTTAGGAGGTGTAACTGAAGTTGCCTGGAGCAGTGCTGTTGGCAGTGACCAGCACGTGGCTGGATCTGCTCCCTGTTTCTGGGGCTCTTGGGGTTCCTTGTTGCTGTGCCATGGCAGTGAGGTGCAGAGCAGCAGTTGCTTTAGTACAGCAGGAAATTAGTGGGAAAACTAAACGTGTCAGAGCTTTCACCATGGCAACAAAGCCCTGCTGGCTCGCAACACAGCAAGACGAAAGCGGGTCAGGTCTGCACAGAGCAAGGTGGGAGCCTTCTCCAGGCTGAGTGTCTCCAAACCTTCCCCTTTTCCTGGGGACAAGGCTGGTGAGGTGACCGACGTCAGGATTTGGAGCTGGGGAATTAGAGGTGTGCTCCAGTGATCTCATTCTTATGTCATCAAAGCACCTGACTTGGGAAGTGCCCAGAGCCCCAAGGCTGCAGGAGCTCAAGGAGTGTTTGGACAAATTTCTCAGGCATGTAGGGGGATTCTTGGGGCTGTCCTGTGCAGCACCAGGACTTGGACTTCGTGGGTCCCTTCTGACTCAGAATACTGTATGATTCTGTGCTTTTTGCAGTGGATGGGAATGTTTCCTAGAGGCCACACAGTCACTCTGATTGTTTCCCTTTCCCTGAAACTGTTTGTAAATAATGGAGAGGTTGTAAGTCTGCCTTGTGTGACAGTGCCCAGACATAGTTGCTTAATTCCTCGGCACTTTCTCTTGGATTTGTGAGCAGCCCAGAGGCTGCACGAGCACTAAGTCACGTTCTGATGGCACACCATCCATTTGCTTATCTGTCTTCATTCCATGTGTTCCAGCATTTTCAGCTCTTTGGTGAGGTCGGCACAAAAAGGGCTGAGAGCACTGACACTTCCAGTGACACGTGGAAGGGCTGTCTGTGCTCTGTCCCCCTGACAGTGTCTCAGCGTGGTTTGGCCATCCCCAGCCAGGCTCAGCAGCGGGCTCTGAGCGATGCTCCCGCCGTGCTGCTGCTCAGGAGTTGTTTTCCTCATAATTGAGCAGGATATTAAAAGGTTTATGGTTTACAGTTACAGGCGTTGCTCCGGCCGGAGGAACGTCGAAATCGATACGGCAATTACTGCCCGGCTCGTCACGGGTTGTGACTCTCACATGCTTGGGGAGACAAAAGTGGAAGTGGCTGGAGGAGTGCCACCAGCGGGGTGGCCACGGGCTCGCCTCCAAGCCAGGGATGGGGTGCTGGGCAGCATTCCTGAGACAGGGACGGGGTGGCACACAAGGAACTCGCAATTGGGCTGTCGGTTTTGCAGAGCACGAATATTAAAAGGAAAAAAAAAGTAACTTTACAAGTGCTCTAAGAGCAAGAGTATTTTATACAATTTTCTTGTTCTTGTCATCTTCTCTTTGGATTCGTCATCCAGGCTGGGGCTGCAACTGGAGGAGGGTAATGGCAGCAGTGACCAGGCCTGGGTGGCCCTGGTCGGGAAGCACCGCTTCCTGCCGGATTTGCATCCCAAGCCCTAAGTCAGCACTTCGGGGCTGTGTGTGGTAGGGTGCCCTGGCTTGTTGGAGTGAGTCATCATTCAAATAGACACCAGAGCAAACGGGCTTGTCCAAACAAGAGCAGCTCTGCAGAGGCAGCCGGCTGCTCCGTCTGAGGTGAGCAGCAGAAGGCTTCTTGTTTTACCACCTGCACGTCTCCCAGGTCCCAAAGCTCGCGGGGTGTCGGTGTGGTAGCACCGCCTTCGCTGCTGCCTGGAACAAAGCTTGCTTCCTGTGCTCCGAGGTCAGATCCTATCGCCCTGGAGGGAGCGGTGCTCTGGGCCTGGCAGATGTTTTCCTCGCCGGGTCCCAGAACAAAGGCTGCTCTGCACAGTCTGCCGTGGTGCCTCCTGCCCCTCGCTGGTGGAAACCTCAGCCGTGCATCTGAGCGTTGGGATTCGTGGATGCTCCAGTGGTTTTGTTAAATAGGAGTATCAACTCCCAATTAAAATGGTGATTAAGATAGCTTTTTGGTTTTTGCTAGATGTTTTTTTCTTATCTTAAATGTGTTTGAAGATCTTGAACAGCAATTCCAGTCCTCTGTTTGCTTTGATCCTTTGGTTTCAGGAGAGGCTGCGAGCGGCTCTGCAGGAATGGCATGTGTCACAGGAGCTTTGTTTGAGTTCTCCGAGCCCTGTGCTCCAAATTCAGGGCTGGAGTAAGAAGTGTTTATGATGTGTGACTTGAGTGAGTCACCTCGAGTTGGAGGCAGCTGTCAGCCACGGGGACCTGCACAGCCCAGCCCATGTGCAGTACACCTGGCTGGGGATATCCCGAGCAGGGCACCTCGCTCAGCAGGCTCCTGGCTGGGCTCCGCTCCTTCTGTCACACAGAAACCATCAGAGCTGTGTGAGAAAAGCGCTGTCGCCTCAGCTGTGCTCTGCCTCCTGCCATGCTCCTGCCTTGTCATCTTTGGAGGGATTCCTCCCCCAAATGCCCTCCCGAAGGCCACCAAGAGTTGTGCCCTACACAAAGGCGCAGATCAGCTCCTGCTGGCACGGTCCTGCTGCTCTGGCCACGGCAGCATCCATTCCGGGTGACAACACTGAGCTCCCAGTGTGGGAATCCTTCCGTGGAGTTCATTTTCCTCATTGTTGGCAAATTGTGAGCCAAATGTGTACACAGTTTAGAGCAACAACTTCCTATTGACAGTGCTTTCAGAGGAGCTGTTGTTTATAAAGTGAGGGATTTCCAGCTTTGTTTTTCTCTCTCTCCAGTGCAGAGTAAACTCTTGGAATTGAATGTTTCATTTTTCAACTGCTTGATAATAGTTGTTGGATTCTGCTGCTGTTGGTGAAACCCACAGGCTGAGGGGAAGGCTGAGCTCTGTATTTTGGCTGTTTCTAGATCTATATGTGGTGTAAGTCCTCAGAGGATGGACGGGATCTGGGTAACAAAAGGTGTATCAATGGGAAACACAGATGTCCACTGAGCCTTACACCTTTGCTCTGTGTGATATCAGCAGAAAGGTCTTGACACAGGCTGTGTCTGTGTTCTAGCTGGAAGAGAAATAGGAACAAGAGGAAGAAAGGTACGAAAATAGGTGCATCCCTGCAGTTTGGTCTGTGTGTGTACAGCACAGAGGGCCTGAGCAGTGTCTGCTGTCCCGTGTGCTCAGACTCACTGCTCAGTTTCTTAATCCAGGCACCGCAGGAGCGTTGCCAAAAGCTTTGAGGGAAGTGCAGGAGTTGGGATCCATTGAGCTGCTATCAAGCTGGTGTGTACAAAGTACCTTTTGATGCCATTGCCCAGCCAGTTCCATCTGGGTGAGCGGGGCGAGTTCCTCTCTCTGCACGCTTGGGCTTCACGCCAGGGTGCTCCATCTCACACACATGTATGAGAATGTTGTAAAAACATAAATCCCTAAGCCTCTCCTGGTGATATTACTGTCATTACTCTGCTAGTAGTTTTCAGAAGTTGGGGTTTAAGTGGTTCCTTGATTCTGTCCTCTCCTGTGATATGTCTCAAACCGCCCCTGGAATTAGTGCCAAGCGCCGTGGTTGGGAGTCAGGTTGAGTGACGCCTTCGGCAACCAGCTCAAGATCAGCAGGAGGAGATACAAGATACTCGGGTGCTGTTCGAGCTGATAGTGCCAGAGAAATATTTAGCACATAGGTGACACTTCTAATCTTTAAAGCACTTCATAAACATTGGCTAATCCCACAGTGCAGTCTTGGTTGGCAACCTATCTGTCTTCCCTGGAGAGAACAAACGGCTGGAGGACTCTGGGAAGCTGCAGTGCAAGGCTGTGATAGAGCTTGAATTTCAGTTGGATTTTTTTGAAGTATAATTCAAGTTACAAGATCCGCTGCTTCTGTGACCTGAAGCACATGAAGTGCCTGCACTTCACTCATACCTGGAGTGGGGGTTCCCTGTCCTTGTTCAGGGGATACTGGAGTGAGCCGTGCAGCCAGGCAAGAGAGGATGAGGAGAGGCTTCAGCTCACCTGTTCCCTTCAGCACACCCTGGGGCCTGGCCAGGCAGGTGCAGGAGGTGCTGTGTGAGTACCAGCTCTACAGGAGAGTCATGAGCAGTCAGGGTGGGAGTCCTGAAAAAAAACCTGTGGCAAAATGCTGTTGTACAGATGCCATTTACTGTGAGGAAAAAACCTGAATGACTTCTGCTCTTCAAGAACTTGACCTTTTCCTTCAGCATCCTGCTCTCATGGAAAGAGCAAATCCACGGGCAGGGAAGGTCAGTGCTTCCGTGGTCTTGTGCAGCCGTGTCCTCAGTGGCAGATGAGCACTGTACCCTGTGGGTGAGTGAAAGGGAGCTGGGAAAGGGCACTTAGTGTGATACCAGGTGAGGCATCTCCTCGAGCCTTGGGGCGTCCCTGACTCCAGTTCTGAGAGTGCCCAAATCCTCAAGCTACCGGTTGAGAAGGGAGGAGAGGCTCTGCCTCTCATGTTGAAACCGGGGCACTGTGTAGGAAGGAACGTAAGATTTGTATCATCAAAGGGCTGAAAGCAAGAGGGAACATGATTTTGTAGCCTAGTGATGAGGGAACTCCCCTGGGAGGGGATAGGGATCAGCTTCCATCTGTGCTCCAGGGACTGTTTATGTATTTTGTGTTGAGAATTGCTGGATGAAGCACATCTCGAGCAGCAGTGAGTTATTGAGGAGTAGCTGGCGGCTCTGCTGGGCTGGCTGACTGTGCCTCACCACCACTGGGGCTTCTGCACTCACCTTGTCTCTTTTAGACTGTTTTTAGGACAGGGACCATGGCTATTTACAGCTGAGTTACCAGAACTTAGAGAAATAATAGACCTCATCCCACTGCAAGTATTAAGCAGCCACAGGAGTACTACCAGTCTTCTACAAGGAAACTAAAGTGTGTTTGTTTGACCTCCTTCAGACACCTGAAGGTGTAAAGATAATGCAGTGTGTGAGGCAGCTTGGACCAGAAGATGGTGGTTATCAGGAGTTACGAGGTGACGAAAACCAGTGTTGTTTAGATCTGGCGATTAAGAACCTTCCTTTCACTTCTGATTTACTACTTGAGTATCTAAATTGCTTAATGAGAGACAGTAATATGGAAAACTAACAAGGTAGGAAGCCTGGTTTCCAATAAAGCTTAAACCACAAGGCGTTTGTCACAACCTGGCAGGGGGCAGTCCTGCTATGTATTAATAAAGAAACCAAAAGGGGTGTCTTGGTCACAGCTCAGAAGACAGAATATATTTTTTATTTTTTTCAGGCCTTGGTTAGTAAAAGGTGGCAAAAGGCAGCCAGGTGAGGTGTACAGAACTAACTGCTACCGGGAGTAGAAGCTACAAGGGCGTTGCACCAAACAAGCCTGGTCCTGTAGCATTTTTCTTAGATAAAAGATACAGAGAACCCTGGGCAGTAACCTGCAGTTATTTCCAAGTGCTTGTGAGTTAATGAGCCGGTTCCGTGGGGCTGCTGGGTCAGGCAGCACAGCTGGGAAGGGGCTGGGGCAGGGAATGGTGTGACCCTGGTGCCAGAGGAGGGTCACACCATTCCCTGCCCCAGCGTTTGGATAAATAAACTCTGATCTCTGCAGATTTTCTATCCAGGATCAATATGAGTGGTAGAATTCACTGTGAGCTGGCAGTGAGGGCTCACAGCCCAGAAAGCCAAGGGTGCCCTAGGACACATCCAAGGGAGTGTGGGCAGCAGGACTGGGGAGGGAATTCTGCCCCTCTGCTCTTGACAGACCCCACCTGGAGTCCTGCACACAGCTCTGGGACCTCCAGCACAAGCAGGACATGGAACTGTTGGAGCAGGTCCTGAGGAGGCCATGAGGTTGATAAGAGTACCTCCCCTGCAGGGATGGGCTGAGAGCTGGGGCTGCTCAGCCTGGAGAAGAGAAGGTTGTGTGGAGACCTCACAGCACCTTGCAGGATCTGGAAGGGTGGTGAGGTCCTGCACAGGGTGCCCAGAGAAGCTGTGGCTGCCCCATCCCTGGAAGTGTCCATGGAAGTGAACAGGTCTTGGAGCAGCCTGGGACAGTGGAAGGTGCCCATGGCAGGAGAGGGAGCTGGATAGTATTTAAGGTCCTTTCCAGCCCAGACCTTTGTGGGACTCTGTTCTGTGCTCCTGTCATTGGGCATTATCTGGCAGTGCAGCTCGGGCTGCAGCACGCTGCCTGTTGGCTGGGGAAGTTGTTTTGATTAGCTGCATCATCCTCGTGTGTGCAGGGACGAGTGTTTTCCTCGCAAACACCAGTCACCCCGTGAGGAGACTATCAGCTCGTGTGGAAGAGGAAGGGTCTGAGCTTTATATAATCTGTTGGCTCAAAGACTTTTCAGAAACAAATCTTGCGACGGAGCTAGAGGCTAATGACAGCAATATGTCTGCTGGCAGCCAGCAGTGATTCAGAATAGCTTTGGATCTATCCATATGCTCTTCTCCTTGCGTTACTCCTCAGCAGAGCCGAGTGCAGTTGAGGAGGGGTTTGGGGAGGGTGTGTGGCATGGGAGAGATTCCAGCTTGCCTCCTGTCGGGGTGAACCCACTGCCTGTGTGTGTGAGGGAGTCATCTGCTTGTGTGCTGTTACCTCTTGCGTCACAACGTGTCATGGCCTTGGAAATAAACCCCCACCTAGTGAAGGATGGGCTGTGTTTAGAATTGCTGGGGTGCTTCATCTCTGTAAATTAACGTCCTTAAGCAGCCACTGCAAAAGCTCTGATCTGCGACTGGATGCTCTTTTGGAGTGCAGCCTTAGGAGCCTGGGAAAGCCTGTGTGTAATGCAGAATTCCTGCTGGTTTCAACCAAGACTTGTATTCTTCTCTTCTTCCTCCTTAGGTAAATAGCTACAGTGCTTCAGCAGACCCTGTCAGCTCTTTGAGAAGGGGAATTTCTCACAATGCTTGTGGAATGATGAGTCCCAACCATTCCACGAGTGTCTTGGGATACCGTGAGAGTGGGGTAGAGCTCATGTCACCCACTCAGAGCTGCAGTGGTGAGGAGGTGGCCCTCTGCACAAAGACTCCTTCCTTTAGGGGTGGTTTAGGTCTTGCTTTCTGCTTTTTATGGCTCTTACCTGGTGGCTTTGTACTGCAGCTGATAAGTTACTGACGCTGCTCGCCCTCCTTCCTGCACACCTCTGCAGGGATGTGCAGCCGAGGCAGGGATGAGTAATGCCTTTGGAAGAAGTGTTACCCTAACCTTTTATTCTGGGTGCGTACATCAAACACTCGAACCTCTACATTTTCCATTGCATTGGATGACTGTACATTCCTATCAAATGATTCATTGGATTAACATAACTTTTTTGTGAACCAAAATATCTCCTCAGACCCTCAGAGCTGAAGGGATCTTTAGCAGATGCACTGTTGGATGCTCCTTGTGTGCCTTCCCCAGCCCAGTGCTGTGTACACACGGGCTGGAGTGTGAGGCTCTCCTTTCTCTCCCCCTACAAGTGCACTTGGTTCCCTCACATTCCATTTCAGTGACGTTGGAAAGCTTTTTTCTTTCTTTTTCCCCAGAGGGACTGAGCAGAGCTGTTTACCCTCAGCTCGCCAGCTTCCCCTCGGAGAGCAGGACTGATGAGCACGAGGGGAAGGACAGGAGAGCACAGGCAGAGGCTTGGGGTGGGACCAGGTTGATCCTCACCTGCTCAGGTGCTGTGCTGCTGCTCATTCTGCTTTGACAGCTGTTCTGCAGCTCTCTTTGGGCTTTCAGACTGGTTTGGCATTGAGCTGTGGGTCTGTGCTTGGCTCTGTAGCTGCCTGTGCCCGTTTGTGATGGAGTGCCATCCCTGCAGTGGTTCCTGGTTCCATCCCTCGACAGCTGCTCCTTGGAGAGTTGCAGGCTGCAAAGCTGCTGCCCAGAAACGAGGCATGTTCTGTGTGAGCAGCACAGCTCAGCTCACAGCTGCCACAATCTCAGCCTGGGTGGCTGTGGTATGACTGGGGAGATGAGTGGGTCCCAGCTTTGCCGGGAGATAATTCCAGGCTGTTCCTCAAGACTTGCTGATGTGGGGTTGATTTTTTTCTTGGTTGTTGTGAAACTGCCCTCGATGTGGCCTTATCTCAGAGCTGCTTGCCTGTCCTGCTCGTGTCCTGCTGCTCCTGGAGGCCTGCTCCTGCTCCCAGGCTGGTTTCCAGGGGTGTTTATCTGTGCACTGCCAAGCTGCAGTCCTGGACGAGTTGTTCCTGAGCAGTAAGCTGGGAATGATTTCAGCTGGGCAGTGCAGGAATGCTCTGTGCCCATGGGGAGTTGTGGACTGTGGACCATTGGGGTGTTATGTGTGCAGTGACCTCGTGTCCTGCTCTTCTGGTGACGTTCAGTACCTTGATGTCCCCTGGCTCTGGTCCCCTCTGTGGCCATTGAACTCTTTGGCTACACCACCCCTGTGAGCTGCCCTGCAGCTGTGTTCACCTGTGTTAGGGCGTAAAACTATTGTTTAAACACTTATCTCCTCTTAATGTGAATTTTTTTTTGTAATTTCAAGCATCTCCAGGTTGTTAATCCTGCTGGAATGATGGCCCTGTCTTTTGCAGCTCCCTGGGATACACGGCTGTGTGATCTGAGGGTGCAGCTCATGACTTTACAGCAGCTTTTACAGCTTGACCTCGGAGCCTGCTGGTTGTGTCTGGGAATGAGCAAGGAATGTGAGGCATAGAAGCTGTGGCTTGTAGGAAATATGTTTTTGTGGAGCCTTGCTGATGGCAGTGACTGGCTGCCCAGCAGCCTTGTGGCTCTTTACAAGGTGCACGTACTGGTCCTGGACCATTGTAGTTATCTCAGATACCACATTTATTGTCTGACACTCTACCACATTCTGCAGCCAGGGAAAAATTCTTGTTTTTCCTGAGGCAGCTGTTGCGTTTATGGAATTTTTGGTACATGCTAGAATAGAAACTAATTTTCATTTTGTACCTGAATCATAGAAAGTCAGGCTAACACGACTGAGCTCGTTGCTGCAGAGACAAAAGTTCTCCTGCACCACACAAACCTCTGGCTGTGCTGGCTCCACTCAACTCTTCCCTCTCCTCACTACCCCAGCTTAGCACGGGGCAGACACCCAGGACAGATGCCTTGCTGAGGGTGATTTTCCTGGAAAAGTGACAGCACGTGCTGTGGATTGGGGAGCAGCACCCCTCACCCAGCAGGGCTGGAGCAGGAGCAGGACTCTGCATGTTCCATGCAGGCTGTGGAGAGCAGTCCTGGCCTGAGTGTTCTCCTTGCATGCTCTGAACACGGTAAAAAGCAATCCTTGGGCATGCAGGATCTCCTCTCTCCTGGTGGCTGACATCTTCCTGCATCCTGGTGCTGGGACTGAGCTGAAGTGAGCTGATCTGGTTGCTGGCACTGAGAGCAGCCATCAGTTAGTGTGGCCAGTCCTGCAGCTGGTAAATAAGCCTTTGTTTTCATCTGCATCTAAAGAGAGAAAAAATACTAATCAGCCTGGTGAGACAGCGCCTTTAGTTTCTTGCTGCTATCATTCAAATTAATAGAAATCTCATTTATCTCCTTCTGGTGATATATGTCCCTGGAGAGCAAGGTCATGGCAAATGATACAAATGAATGAATAGGGGAGATGGGAAATATGATCTGAAATTCCTGCAGGCTCGCTCATCTCGCACCCTCCGTGTGTCAAGGGAGCCCGGATTTACGTCACTGTGCCTTACATAAGGATCTATAATGTGATAGCTCCCGAGGTTGTGTGGGTCTGGGGAGGCTCCTGTGTAATTGGTTCAGTATGTGCTCAGCAGAGCTGCACGGCTCTCCTGGACAGCTCTGCAAGGCTTGCTGCTCAGGAACCTTTATCCAGCCCTGATGTTTTGGGTTTTTTTCCCTGTAGCATCACCATTGTCTTTGGAGTTTCAGCTGTTGCGGATGTCTTAAATGGTTGAAATGTTTAAGGGGGGAAGAATGCAGTTAAGGTGTAAATCAGCTCCCTGAAGCTGAGCATTCAATATTTCACAGAATCCCAGAGTCACTGAGGTTGGACAAGACCTCCAGGACCATCGAGTCCCAGCTGTGCCCCATCCCCTCCTTGTCCCCAGCCTGAGCACTGAGTGCCACCTCCAGCCCTTCCTTGGACACCTCCAGGGATGGGCACTCCAAACGTCCCTGGGCACTTCCAAGGCCAGACCACCCTTTCCCTGGGGAAATTCCTGCTGATGTCCACCCTGAGCCTCCCTGAAGCCGTTCCCTCTCCTCCTGTCCCTGTTCCCTGGAGCAGAGCCTCAAGGTCCCCCCTGAGCCTCCTTTTCTCCAGGTTGAGCCCCTTTCCAGCTCCCTCAGCCTCTCCTGGGGCTCCAGCCCCTTCCCAGCTCCGTTCCCTTCCCTGGACACAGGAGCAAGGAAAGAGTTTGGGTAAATGTTGATATCAAGTGTGAATCAGCAAGGCAGTGTTTTTGGATTGATGCTCTTTTCCTGCTTTCTTGTACAGCTGCAATAAATCCCTTGCCCAGGAGTGGTCAGTCACTTGTTAAATGAACTGCCCTCCTCTCCTGCTCCAGGCACTCCAGATGCTCTCTGGACGTGCCCTGACCAATGTGCATGTTCCCAAAGAAGCAGAATTGCACATGAAGACTCGGTGCAGAAGGTCTGTGCTTAATCCCTTGCAGGTTTTGGGGCACGCTCAGTGTTTTGGCGGCAGGGCTGGGTGCGAGCAGGCGCTGCCAGGCCTGACATTTATGTCGTGGTCTTGTGATAGTCCAGGTTTAGAAGGCAGGCAGCTTGTTTTACTGGCACGTCACCCGATAGCCGTACAGTATGAGCTGCTGGCTGCAGTCCCCTCTGACTGTACAGCCCAGCCAGGAGGCCTTCAGAGCACTCGAGCTCCGGGGCCATGTGAAAAACTGTGTGGGACAAACCTGCCCTGCGCTGCCTTTGTGTTCACAGGGAGGGATGGAGCAGGCTCGCTCCCTCAAGGTGGGACTCTCGTCATCCTTGTGATAAGAAAGAGTCACTTCAAGTTGTATCTGGACTTTGAATTTTATTGTGGTTTTGTGTGGATGTGCAGATAAATAAAAAACTGCTTTCTGAGGGACGTTGAGGTGCTGGAGCCTGTGCAGAGAAAGGCAATGGAGCAGGGGAAGGGTCTGGAGCCCCAGGAGCAGGCAAGGCTCAGCCTGGAGAAAAGGAGGCTCAGGATCCCTGTATCTCTGCACAGCTCCTGACAGGAGGGGACAGCCGAGGGGGTCAGGCTGTGCTCCAGGGAACAGGGACAGGAGGAGAGGAAACAGCCCCAAGTTGTGCCAAGGGAGGTTTACATATTAAGGAAAATTTCTTCACTAAAAGCATTGCCCAGCCCTGGAACAGCTGCCCAGGGCAGTGGTGGAGTTCCCATCTCTGGAGGTGTTTTAAAGCCATGTAGATGTTGCACTTGGGGACACGGGTGGTGGTGGCCTTGGCAGTGCCATTGGTCTGATCTTAGAGAGCTTTTCCAGCCTAGACAATTCTGTGATTCCAAGGCAGCAGGACAGACTGAGACCTTTCTTTGCTGAGGCAGGGGTGATGGTGGTCTGTCCCACACACAGCACCTTTCTGGGCTGCCATTTTCAGTTAAGAGTTCTTAAAACAAGGTCCTGTAAGGGAAATGAAGCCCTGCCTTGGCAGCCCTTCTGTGTGATCTTTGGTAAGCGCAGATGTGCATCTTGGAACAATTTACTCCTGGTTGTGTTTAGGGCTACCAGAGTGACTGTTCATTCCCACATATGGAGCATGGTTTCAGAAGGTAATTTAAACAAATGGAGCGCCACTTCCAATTTTTCAGGCTTCTAGTTTAGGAGCCAAAATTGTTCTCCTGGCTCCAGCTTGCCCACCCTGGCTGTATCAGTTCCCACATGGCCTGCCAAGTTTAGAGAGAACTATCTATGGTCCCTTTTCCCCTCTGAGGAGACAAAACTCCCTTGGCTGAGAGTGGTTTGTGCTTTGTTGGGACACGGAGCAGAGCAGGGGTGGGCAGGCTCTGGGCAACCCCCAGTGGTCAGGGAAAGCCCTGCCTGGGACTGACTCGTGCTGTTCCTGAAGCCACAGGGGTTTTGTGAGCCCCAGCTGTGCCTTTGCCCCTGTCAGGGAGTTAGCAAGAGCCGTGAGGTGCTCCTGGCTCCTGCTGGATGCTGCCAGGTGGCATCAGTTCCTGCTGCTGCACTTTGGGAAGGGTGGTCTGGGATCAAAAAGTGCCGTGGGCTGTGTGGACACGGAAAACACACCTCTGTTCTGTGGCTGTTGGCACTGGAGAGTTACCTTAATACGTAGTTCTTTTGCTGTTCCATGGCTCTCACTGGACTCTTAGGTCTAGGCTAAGTGAAATGATTTAGTAGCACATCAGCTTGTGCTTGTGAAAGTAAATATTTTTGTTCTACTGCAAGCAAATGGAAACGTGTGGTCAGTGTCCTGGTGCAATAAGTCCTGACCTGCTGCTTGGAAGGAGTAGGAAATCCTGTGACGAGGGCAAAGCGATGTATTTTGGGCTTGGTGGGTGTGTGTGGAGGGGAGCAGTGCTGCACTGCTGCACCCCAGAGATGCACAGCAGTGCCCCAGGCATTTGCAGTGGCCAGGGCCCATCTCCTCTGTGCTGCTGTTACTCAGGGGTCCCCTGAGCTGTGAGCAGCCGCTGCCTGCCCCGGGCTTTGTACGTGTGGGACCGTTCAAATACCCAAAATTCAGACACGCCAAGCTGTGTGCTGCAGACTTGGTTTAAGACCCCCAAACGGATCTTTAGGTTGGCTGTATTTGTTTGGTTTTTGTTTTCTTGCAGTTTCTGCAGGTATAAAGGAGGCTTTGTCCTCTGTGGGCTCTGAATTTCCCATGTACAAGGAGAGGCATTGAGAGAATTCCAGGCTGCGGCTTTGCTTCCACGTGCCCCTGCTGCATTTACCTGTATTTAGTGCGTGGCTCTGACTCAGTGTTTACTCTTCAGTATTTAAACATTCCCTAGAAATTAAATCTTTTAAGAACATTATTCTTCACACCAAGTGCTTGTAGAAGCCCAGTTGTGCAATGCCTACGCTCATGTATTGGCTGCTGTCTTACTCCCTCGGAACAGGATTTATGGTGGCAAAGCAAAGCAGCAGCCACAATTAGAATTTGGGTACTACAGTGCTGAAGTGCTTTCAAAATAGCAGTGTCTGTGCTCCAAAAATACTCCATTGTCCCCTGCTTTGAGAGCTGGTGACAGCCATGGTAACTTGTCCCACGTGAGGGCCGTGGTGGTGCCGAGGGCAGGATCTCCCTCCCAGGTCTCGGGGTGCCTGAGCCCTTGGTGCTGCCTGTTGGCACCAGGAACGAGTTTGATTTGCATGGCTGGAGCAGCAGGGATCAGAGTGACACCCTTTGCTGTTTGATCTTTGGCCCTTTGCCACGTGCTGTCACCAACCTGGGGCTAATGGCCGTGTGTGACATTCGGGAGCCTGGCTGGGGTGATTAGTGGGACGCTCCAGTTGCCCGTCCAGACCTGAATTCGCTCCTCGGAGTGCAGCTTGCACAGAAGGTGAATCATGAGCCATCCTGTGCCATGGAGTGACACCCAGCCCGTGTCCCAGGTGGCTGTCCTGCCTGTGAGCCAGGCTCCTGGCGTGGCTTTGGCAGCCCTGGCACGGGGCAGTGTCCGGGTGCCCTTTTGCTCACACCGTGCTGTGCCACGCGGCCCTGGGAGCCCGGGGCTGGATCATGCCTTGGCTTTGAAGTAGGTTTTCAGCTCCTGAGCGTGTAATCTGTGGGTTTAAGTCATTTCTGCTGATAAGGGAAATCAGATAGTCTTGTTGGAAGTGGCTTGTAGGCTTCTCTAGTGTTGCAATTCAGTTCTGTGCCCAAGTGAAAGGTGATTCTTTAACAAGTTGGTCCGTGCACTTACTGCTGTGGAAGATTCTTCTGTCAAGCTTGCTTTGTTATGAAACAAATTCAAATTTCAAGCAAATCTTTGTGGTTTTGGGGGGAGCAGATACTTCCTGAAGTTCCAAGAGGCAGCTCCTGTGTTCTGACATCACATAGTGGAAGTGACTGCAAGGTGTTTTGTCCTCTGCAAGCTGGAATGAGATTCCCTGATTTCCCTTGCTGAAAGGGAGGGAATTTCTGCCTTCACTCAGGTAATACCACTGCAGAACATCAGTTTATTTTAATCTGGACTTTACAATCAGACCCGAGCTGCCAATCTTTCATCTTCCTTTGTTCTAAACTCTGCTGAGGGCTGGCAGAGGGCTGGGGGCAGCCCGTGCTTCTCCCACCTAACTGGGGGTAAATCCGTTTGGTTTGCTTCTCCTGCAGAGCCTGGGCAAGCTGAGGGTGAGGAAGGGACTCTCCATCGCTTGGATGTGGTTTATCTTGGTGGTTGAGGGTTAATGTGTTGAAGCCTGCATTCCTCACAGTTTCACTTTTGGCTTCTCTTTCTAAAAATTTCCACTCCATTTCATAACAGTTCTGGAGTGAGGGGTGGTGATACTCGGGAACCTTAGAGTCTGAAAATGTTCTGTGTAATCGGGGGCTGGAGGCAGCCACGGTTGTTTTCAGGCCCAGGGGAACCAGTCTTCCTGACAATAACATTAACCCTCCCTAAATCAGCTAATTGAAGGATTTTTAATTAACTTAAGGGGTGGGGATGGTAAATAGAAGCAGTGGTTTTGAGAAGAAAATTGCTTTCTGCTGTAGTCTTGTGACTGATGAAAATTCTGATGTTTGAAGCTAAAAAATAGTGTCTCACCAGTTTGATCATTTCTGTTGCTTTTGGAGCCAAGCACAGACTCCAGTGACTGGGTTTTGTGGCACGTAACAAACATCATTATTGATGGAGGAGTGTCTGAGAGGCAAACTACAGCCTTCCAAAGCTTTATGTGCACACAAAGGCTGGATTCAAAATTTTGAGTGTAACAACTGCACTGACTTTGTACTGAAAATACTTCTGGTGTATCCTGATAGTTCTGCCTCCCAAGCTGATAACCTGAGCTGGAGTATCTTTGCCAGGCTGCACTGCAGCATAAGAAACTTTCCTGAGTCTCAATGCCTTCATCAGTGTCTCTACAAGACATCTTGTGACAGGGCCACTGCTTGTTTGTTCCCATAGAAACTGCCATCTGATCGTGGCAAACTGCACAAAGGCTCCTGCTGCAAACGCAGCGTCTAAAAATTCCTCAGTGTATCATCCAGATCTGGCATCGTGCTTTATTCCTCTCTTCCCTGGCAGAATCTCGGCCCCTTCCAGCTCAGTGTGCTCCAGGACCCGTAGTGTTAATGTAATTGGCACCTTGAAAATAATCCTAGAACTAGAGGTGATGCTGTCACCTCCTAATTGTGATCTCTGAGGTGCTGGCAGGGGAGCAGTGTTTGCAGTCTCTGCCAGCAGCAGGATGATGCGCGTGGAAATCATAAATACTGAATAAAAGGCATTTGATGCATTTGAAATCTTTGATATTGGGGAGAAATTCCTTTTCTGTAAGTATGTGGCTGTTGCTTTTGACTTGTTTTGAACATCCAGCTAGTTTGACTTTGGTATAGAAAAGACGCAACGCTTACAGGTTCAGGAAAATATCTGTACAAGTCTGTTTCAGAGCCCAGAACCCCACATTCCCAAACGGACCTGATGGCATATGAGCAGGAGCAGCAACTCCTTCCACGCTCTCCGTCCCTGCGGATTTTGTGTGGCAATGGCAGCGTGATGTTTCACGCTCCTGCAGCCTTCTCGTGTGACCGTTCACCGGTGAATGGAGCTGCACACGTACGTGCACGTTGCAGCTCCCGTGCATGCCGGGCTGTGCAGAGCCCAGCCTCCCCCTGGAATGCGGGCAGGATCCGGAGCAGGAGCCCAGCACGGAGCCAGCACCGCGCTGGGGCTGCGGCGAGGAGCAGGCAGCGGGCTGTGGGGCTGAGTGAAAGGGATTGTTATATGGGATGACAGATTCCTCTGGAGCTTGTTGCTGTTTGCAGAAGGGAAGCCAAGACATTGGTGCTTAATATCTTCCAGAAGTCCTTGGCTTTAACCCTTAGGGAGCCTCAGGAAATCCACTGGAAGCCGGTGCAAGGGCTCCCTGTGGCTCTGGCAGCTTCTCCCAGGCATCCAGCAGCAGGATGAGAGGATGTGATAGCCACAAGCTGTGCCAGGGGGGCTCAGGTTGGACATCAGGAGGAATTTCTTCACAGAAGGGGTTGTCGAACATTGGAAGGGGCTGCCCAGGGAGGTTTGGAATGCCCATCCC
The DNA here is from genome assembly GCF_017590055.1 of Onychostruthus taczanowskii. Lineage (NCBI taxonomy): Eukaryota > Metazoa > Chordata > Aves > Passeriformes > Passeridae > Onychostruthus > Onychostruthus taczanowskii. The sequence continues at coordinate 861,823 of NW_024501792.1, read as the reverse complement.
TGGAGATGTCTGAGGAATGCCTGGATGTGGCGCTCAGTGCTCTGGGCTGGGTGACAAGGTGGGGATTGGGCACAGCTGGGACTTGATGGTCCTGGAGGTCTTTTCCAGCCCAGATGACTCTGTGCTTGTGCTGCATGTCCTGGTGCAGTGCCAGGTGTTTTCCCAGGATGCAGTTTACAGCAGGAGGATTTCTGTGGTGCACGGCAGGCTGGGGAGCCCAGCCAAGGGCGCTCCTGCTGCGTGTGTTGGTTTTGTCATTAAAAAATAGCCATTTTCTGTCATTACAAAGTAGCTGCTTTTAACCTGTGCTGCACCAGTGCTGGGTGCTCCATGTGTTAGACAGGAGGGAGGTGAGGTGTTCCCTCTCCTCTCAGGGGACCTCTCCATCCAAGTGGTGTTCTTTGCAGCATAAGCATTGCATAAAAAAATCCAAACCCTAACGTACAGTGTGTTCTCAACGCATCACTTCATGTGCACCAGCTTCTAAATTTCCTTATTTCTGAGCTTTTTCATTTTATAATCCAATAATTCAAACCTTCCTCTGACTGCACACTCTGTACCTGAAATGCACTATTTTCCCCCGTCACTTGCATTTTTAGGTCACGACTGAATTAGAGCAAAATGACAATCCAGGGAACTTTGTATAACACTTTCAAAACCTGCTTGCTGGAATATCCTGGCAGCTTTTTGAAGACTTCTCTTGATGTTTGAGCCAGGCCTTTCCCATGAAAGCTGGCAGGTTGTCTCCACGTCTTGTGCCCCCTCTGCTCTCAGGGATGGTCTCCACTGGGGCTCTGTTCCACAGCAGCATTCCTGATGCATCTCCTGCTGTCACAGATTTCTTCTGCGTGCAAATACATTTCCAAAACTCTGCTGCTAAGCAACTCTCTCCAAGGCTGGAGAGTAAGGCATGAGGAGCAGCTGAGGGAGCTGGGGGGGCTCAGCCTGGAGAAAAGGAGGCTTGGGGGGGATCCTCATTCTGTATAAATTCCTGACAGGTATTGCAAGGGGCTGCCCAGGAGGAGGTGGAATCCCTGGAGGTGTCCAAGGAAGGAGTGGACATGGCACTCAGTGCTGGGGACAAGGTGGGGATTGGGCACAGGTTGGATTCAATGATCTCAGAGGGCTTTTCCAACCTCAGTGATTCTGGGATTCTTTACACGATTCAGTGGCAATCTCAGGTTTGGAGGCAGAATCCTGCACGGAGGTCAGTTGCAGTGTTCAACTGACATCTCCTGAAATAATGCTGCCAGATGGGTATTCAAGGTGTTGGTAAACTGAACTGGATTTGTTTCCATGGGATGTTCAGGCTGCAGTGTCTGAATTGAGGGGAGAGCAATTAAGCAAGTGGTTTGAACGGGCGACCTGGACTGGAAGGGGACCAAGGTGGGCAAGTGTCCTCCCAGAATTTGATTCACCTCTTGGCTTTGCTTGCCTGCAGGTGGCTGGGAGGCCGAGCTGTAGCTGAAGCAGGAGTGCAGTGAGGCCTGAGCAGAACTGCAGTGCTCCCATCTGCTGTCACAGGGGCTGGATCTGAGCCTCCTTGGCCGAACAGTCGAGCTTACGTGACCGGGCTCTGCTTTTTCACATCCCATTTGTTAGTTAACCAGTTTGCATCGATTTAAATGCACCTCCATGAGCTTCTGCACTAGTTTTAAGTGCATTCAAAAACCGGTTTTAATTATCAAGTGCAGTCTTTGTGTAGTAAGTGCCAAGAGTGCTTTTAATTTGCATGGAAGCCGTGGAGGTAGTGCTGCAGACTGTCAGCAGATCGTGGGGCTGCACCACCGCCGTGTTCAGGGCTCAGCCTTCATTCCTTCTGCTCAGCAGTGTCCTGCTGCATCCCACTAGAATTCCTGCTAATGCCACAAGCAGGAGCTTTTACAACCTGCCTTTTACCTCAGCCTCTTTTCCTTTAGCTGATTTTTTAATACTTGTTCTTAGATATTCTGCTTTTATGGTCCAGGTATGGAGGAGTTTGATGAACTGACCTCCCAACCTGCCTGCTCTCTGTGGATGGACATGTGGACGTGTTTCAGGGTAGCAGCACTCGCTGTAGGCTGGCATTTGTCTGTGTGGTTTGCTCTCTTCCCTCACCAGGATAAATAATTTTCCATACCACCTCTAATTCACGTTCTGACTCCTGTGAAGTTCTCAGCCTTGCATCTGGGAAGCATTACAGGAATTTTACAAGGCTTCTGAACTAAAAACAAATTACTGGCATAAATGTCAGCTGAAACTGTTGGGGCTGGAGGGGTTTTCTGCTGTAACAGAGTGAGAAATGAAAAGACAGGGAGGCCAGTGGGAATGCAGACACGGTGTGAAGCCGTGGAATCTAGCAGACAGGAGTGGTGTGGCTATCCCGTGCTGTGTTTGAGGTGGTTAGGTGTGGCTACCTGCAGTCTGCTGTGCTGAGACTTGCTCTGCCTTCGGCTCAATCCCGTGGAGTCTCATGCTGAAGCCCAGGAGAAAAAGGCAGCACTGCAGGGACCAGGAGGTTCAGTGTCTGACCAGAACTTTAAAAAGCTTTGGAAATCTTGTCGTTAAGAAGGATAAGGGCTAGAAGGAGATGTGGTGTAGCTTAAGGGATTCCTGTTCTTAAGCTCTGCATGGCTGACCTCCTTGGTCGCTGCTTGGTCCTCTGAGTCCTGCTCAGCCTGAAGGCCAGGGAACCTGCTGAGCAGCCATCAGGTTTTGTGGGGATATGTGGTAATTCGTGCAGCCTGGATACGCTCTTCCCAGCCCTGTGTGGGGTGCTGTGGCCTGTCCTTGTGCTCGGCCTCTGCCAGGTGTGTGTTTGCAGCCCGAGGTGATGATTCATGGAGCTCGCCCTCGCAGCACCTCCCGTTTGCAGCGGGAGGTTCTTCGTGCACCAGGATGGTTTGTTTATCTAATTGGCATCTCCAGCTCCCTTTCCCGTGCCTTTCTCTGCAATCCCAAAGCCCTTGATGCTGTTCAGCACGCTCTGATGTCGTGTGTGTCAGCCAGGGCAGGTAACTCCAAGTCTCTGTTGTTTCCCGCTGTTGCCCCAGGTGATGAAATAATGAGGAGAAGCTCTCCAGGAGGGTTTGGGACCTGGCATCCAGGTGAGTGTGACAAGTAGAGCTCTAGCAATGTGACCAGGCTTTCTCGTGGCTGGCAGGACATTATTTACACAGCTACGCTGTGGCTGAACATGACAGAATTTACCTGTCAGCCCTTGCAGCTTCAGAATGGGAAAGAGTTTGCATTTGGGATTAAATCACCACTGAACTGGCACTGAGGCTGCTGCTGTGAAGCAGCAAGTGTCAGGTGCGGGGCACTTACCTCTCAGACCTTTTTGATGGCTTCTGTTGGAAAAGAGAAGCTGCAGCTGCTGGCATAGGGTTAATCCAGGACTGGGAAAGGAGGAGTGCAGCACGGGTAAAGGCTGGGATCCTTGGGGGTGCTCTAGATGAGCTTCCTGTCCTGTGACATTTGTAAGCTGCTGTACATGCCCTGAAATGATGAGCTTTCCTTACCTGGGTGTAGCTGGTTCTCTGAGCCGTGGATGTGAATGTGGGGTTTGTGCTTTGGCCACTGGAATCCCAGCTGTGCTCCCTCTGGGACAAGGAAAGGTCACGGCAGAGCACGGCGCTCGCACAAGCCGGGTATTAACATTGCAGCCGGCCAAGAGGATTTGGATGTATTGACTTTTCTCGTAACACCATCAGTATTTTCTTCACCTTGTGCAAGACACAAGTCCCTGCATTGATTGTGCAGAGGGATGTGGACAAGGTGAGAACTTCCTTCCTGAGCAAATGCAGCTTCTCTGAGCACATCTTCGTCCACAGTTTCCTGCCTTCAGTTGCTGCCAATATTTGCATTTGTGCCACCTCCAAAAGCAGCTGATGTTGCTGCAGACTGGCCTAGTTTTATTTGCTGTATCACTTTGACTTAGGTAGGTTCTGCTGGTTGGTTAATTCCGAGGAGGAGATGCCCCTCTGTTACCCATGAGCTTGCCAAGAGAAGTCTGGGAATCGGCAGTGTCAGTGCTTCCTTTTTGTCGAGCGCTTTCTTATGACTAAAAACCGTACAAATTGCCTATTTGCATGGAGAGAGCTGGCTTTTGGTGACCCCAAACACCCCAGCAGGCTCGTGCTGACAGCTTGCCCGAGCAACATGTGCCTGTGCCATCGGAGCGTCCGTACGGGAGCAGGGCGTTGCTGTGCAGTGACATCCACCCAGCACAGCTCCCGAGGAGGACACGACCTGCAGTAGCCTGGAGCTGACGTTGTGTTTTTATCACAGCCGTGTGTCCATATGCCAGTTGAGTGCCTCTGCGTGTGGCTCATACACATATCTCCAGTGTGTTTCCTTATCCCTCTGCTTTTCCCCCTTCTCCGATGTAATTCTGGTCTCTGCTGCTGGAGTTCTCCTGTGCAGCTCTGGTATCTGCTTACAGGAGTGATTTTTACCCCTCCAGCAGCTGCTTAATCCAAACAGGCCGTGTTCCCGAGCTTCCCAAGTGTTCGTGGCAGGCAGGAGCAGCTGGAAGAGTTGTTCCCTGCCAGCCCCTCTGACAGCTCACGTTGTCAGTGGACAGGGAGGAGGGGGCTCCTTTGCTCACTGCAAATGCAGGAGGAATTGGGGTGGATGAGCCTGCTCCAGGTTGATTTGTCTGTTCCAGAGACCCTCTCTGGTGACAGCTGTCCGTGTGGCTGCAGTCTGCCACGTGCCCTGGGGGTGACACAGGAGCTGAGCTGCAGGGACACCTCCATCCATGGCAGAGGACACCCAGGGACTGTTTACTGAGCGTTTTCCAGGAGGAATCTGGAGCAGGAGGACTCCCCGGGACAGTTCTAGGAAATGTCTTGCTCCCAAATAAACATGTTGATTTTCTCAATGCACTCGGTTTGCCGGTGCCATCTGTTGGCTCCCATTCCATGGAGGAGATCCGTGCTGATTTACAGGAATGCCACTGCCATAATTACACTTTTGCAGTGATCAGCCTGAGCACATGGGCTCCTTTTGGAAGAAGTGGGGGTTTCTGGTTTTCACTCAGGACACTGCAGAAACAACTGAACTAAAAGGGAAAAGGTGATTTCTTTATGGAATGATCACTCATGCAAGAAATTTTATTTATCATTGCATTATAATTATATCCAAGCAGATGCATGGCGTGAAGGAGCAGATTTTAGCCCAGGCCAGGGTCTCTGGCTTGTTCCTTTGTTCACAGCACAGAAATAAAAGGAAGCAGTGTCCCATGGCTCCTTTCCACTGAAAACAGACCGTGCTTCCCCCTCTTTCTCTCCCAGAGCCTTTCCAAGCAGCTGGAGCAGTGCAGGGCACCGTGGCTGTCCTCTCCCTGCCCATCCGCCTGGGCACCCAGCAGTTCATTTCCCTTCCTGTTGGCAGGGCACTGTGGATTCAAGGAAGTCTGTCTGGATTGTTATCCACACTCAGCTGAGAAACAAGACGTCCATATAAATTTTAACTCCTGCAAGTTGATATTCTCCTCTCTCCTATTCCAAGCCCTGTGCCTTGTTTCAGAGCCCCTCACCTTGGCATGTTTAGCTCTGCTTTCTGCCAGATTTGAAAATCTGGTATCTCAGAGCAAAGTAGGAATTTATAATGTTGTTTATGTTACACTTTGGGAACTTTAGGAGACTCCTGTGAGTTGAGAGCAAGAATTGTCAGGCTTTGTGTGCTGGGCTGAAGGAAGTGGTCGGTGCTCAGGGCAGAGGGGCAGCCCGGGCTCCCCCCCAGGAGCTCACATCTCTGGGCATTCTGGGGTGACTGAAGCCCCTTGCTGCCTTCCATCCCTCCTGACATCCCGTGGATGCAGTGGGATGTGCTGGTACTGGGATACCTGGGTGCTCCCTTTTGGCCCTCCAGAGTTTCAGTACCCCTCCTTCCATTTCCCAGCTACATTTCATGTGGTTGGAATTTCCACTCCTCCCCACAAGGCTTTGCCTAGCGTGCACATCCACTCAGCACAGCTTTAGGGTCACAGGAGTCACAGAGCAATGTTCAGCTCAGGTGCACCAGGAGAAGAAAACCCTAGAAAAGCAATGCCTTCTCTCCCAAATTTGCCCTGAATCAGGACAACGAGCCACCTGCAACCTGCAGCTGTCACTTTGAACACCCTACCTGCTCTCCACCAATTGTTTTTAGCAACTTGTCATTTCTCCCAAGTAACAATTCCTTCCCCAAATTACTGGTGCAAGTTTTACTTGGATGCAAGAAGGAATAAATGAACTGTTTACAAGTGGCGGGAACATTTTGTTAATTGGTAGCAGCATGCATGCTCCAGGCTTGGCATTTATCCTCCTGCCTGTAAGCTTCATTAACTTCTGATAAAAGAATAGTTAATTTCTCAGACTCCTTTTTTAGAGTATTTCATTGTTTCAGAATTTAGATCATGGTTTTCTTCCACTTCTACTTGTGCCTGAATTTTTGCTTTACTTAATGATGTTTAGTCTTCCTCTCTATTTTATGTGGTGTTTGTAAGCATGAGGGAATGCACTCGATTTTGGGGTTTGGAGCTTATTTTAACTGAAACTGATTCTTTTTGCGTAAGTAATTATATATATATATTTGGAAGTAGGGCAGTTATCACCCTGGCAAGGATTTTATCATAAAATGTGAAGGTTAGTTTTCGTGTGCTTTAGATTTTTCCCTTAAAGATCGTAAAGATCCATTTGTTTGGCTGTTTTTCTCCAATTTATAATCTCCAATAAATAAATAAATAATAAAATAAAGGGCTGAATTCATTGTGGCCATCCCTTGGGCTTTAGATGGAGTCAGTGTGGCTGGTGCGACACAAGGACCTCAGCCAGTCCCTTTTCTGTTGAAATCCCAAATCATCTTTGATGAGGGAAGGGAGAATATTAGCCAGCTAGGAAATGCAGGAATGGAGAAACCAACCGACCTGTTCTGGAAAACCTTCATACCAGTCCTTCCCTCTGGAAAAGTAGTGATTCTCCAGAAGAGCCCAAAGAGCAAAGCTCTGGAGCAGACCATCTGCAGCTCCCCTGCTGCAGAGCCCCGGGTGGAACATCAGCCCCCTGAAATCCCTGAAATTCCCTGCGTGTCCCTGCTGCCCAGAGCACCGGGGATTTCCTCCTTCCACCCTTGCAGGGTCCTGAGGAAGCTCTGCATTTCCTGAAACCAGAGCACGAGGTGGTTTCCCCAGGATTTTTCAGGAGACTTTTGCCTTTCATGTTGAATCAGTTGCTGGAGGCATTTGTGTGGAATGAAAACATTTGGAAGACACCCTTTCAGGTCTCTCCTCTGCCTAACTGCTGAGGGTGGGTTTGGGTTTGGGGCTGCTTGGCTGAGCTGGGGATGAGGTCCTTCTCAAGAAGAAGAAGATCTCCTGAGTGCTGTTGGTCTGGCTTTGCTCCCCATCCAGGTATTGTGTGTCTTGTGGGTGTGGAGTTTCACTCACCACGTGTAAATCCCACAGCGTCACAAGGAGCCAGGGGAGGGGGCAGCCTGGTCCTCCCTGCCCCGTGTTATCAGGGAAAACCAGAGGAATTCAGTTCTGTTGTGTCTGGCCCTACTGACCAAGTTGGGTGCAATCAGATGCTCTACATACCCTGAACTTGGCTGAGAGTGTCAGCTCGAGCCATATAATTAAGCTGGGAAATAAGAGTTCCTCAGAGCAAATATAGAGCTGGGACTGAGTAAGGAGCTTAGGAATACTCCAGATCTGTGGATTTTCATTTACGTCTTTGGGCCTGAAAATGACTCATGTCTCTGGGTAGACATCTTGGCTTTGCTCTCGGAGGAAGCGTCTCTTAGCTTTTATGTGTATTTATGCTCAAGCTTTACAAAAGCCCGTTCTTGCAGGAAAACCTTGGGTGAAAAGCACGTGGAGAGTGTTTCCCAATCCCCCTCTGGCTCTCTCAACTCTCCCAGCCCTCTCCTGGGCGCCGTGCTGGGATCCCTGCGGCGCGGCTCCGCGCTGGGCCGGTCCCGGGGCTCTGCACCCCGTTAATCACAGCCCCGGTGCCTGGCAGCCCCTGCTGCCGTTTCACCTCGTGCCTGGGCTCCAGCCCCCTCCTGCCAGCAGCTCCCAGCGCCGAGTGCCAGACCTGGCTGCCGTTCAGCTCCCGCTCCTGCTGGAGGAAGCATGCTCAGTGACTTGGAAGGCTGGAAGCGTTCCTGCGCTCTGAATTAAAGGTTTCAAATGAAAGAAACAGCTTATTGTACTTGGGTGCCTTTTCGGGATTCTGCTGGGTTCTGCTCACATGCAGGGCGGTTATTGCTCTGGCAGGGATTTGGTCATAAAATATGGGGCTTAATTTTCATGTGCTTCAGATTGTTCCCTTAAAGAAAGATTCCCTTAAAGGATCTGAAGCTGCTTTTGTTTGGTTGTGTGCGTGCCTGTGAGAGCATCCCTTAGCCCTGTCCTTGGGGCTGGCACTAGGAGAGGGACATGTGTTTGGGTCGTGTGCCCCTGTGGGTTTGTGCTCGTGGTCCTGGCACGCTGCCGTGCACAGAGCACTTTGTCCTTGTCCCCACTGAGCTCTGGGGTCTGGGACAAGCCAAGCATTTCTGTGTCAGATCTTTGTGGCTGTGCATCCTCAGCGGTTTTCGTGGCAGTGCTGCTTTGCATGCCCTTCCCCAGGCCTTTTCATGATCCTGCAGCCTTCCTGGGCAGGACTTGTGTAAATTAGGCTCTCCAGCAGAGCAACCAGGAGATTTGCAGAAGCGGTTCTTTTCCCAGGGAGAGCCCTCTCTGAGTGAGAAAACCTGCTGGGGGATGGGAATTCATCCCACAAATCCTGAGACTGGAGCTGCTTGCTTGCAGGGGTGTTTCGTGGTGGGCAGGAAGATACTAGAGGCTGAAATTTGATTTAGAAGCAGCAGGGCAGATGTTCCTCTGCCAGGCAGAGCAGCTTTTTCTCTCAGCTGTTTTCTCCATTGAGGTTTCACTCTGCCTTTTCTCTCCCATTCATCCCGGTGTTCCAGAAAAGATTCCTGTCCTCCTGTGTATGGATGAAACAGGGTGCTCAGTGGACTTAAAGACAGGTGGTTCTTAGCACAGAACTGTCTCCATGTTTGGAGTCTGGTGGTTCTACAGTCCATGCCCAAAGGAGCTGGGAGGTGGAGGGAGAGTCTTGGAGACTGGAGAGCAGCTGACTGGAAGCACTTAGACTTGTTTAAACTCCATTAGTGTGGCGTTACAGAGCACTTCTGGTTTAAAACAGATAAATAAACACCTCCATTGTTAGAAGCCTGACACTAGCCCCCATTCCCATCTTTGCTGGGGTTTATCAGCCCTGGTGCAAGGAGCTGCTGTGTGCATAATGCAGCTGGGTCAGTAACTTCTCTTCTGTTTCCCCTCTGCCAGGTTGCAATAAAGATCATTGACAAGACTCAGCTGGATGAAGAGAACCTGAAGAAGATATTTCGAGAAGTTCAGATCATGAAGATGCTTTGCCACCCACATATCATCAGGTTGTACCAGGTAGGAGCATTCTGCCGTGGAGGTTCCATCCCTTGAGCCCACACTGTGCAGCAGCACTTCCTCCAGAGCTATTCCTCCATTCCTGCTACAAGGAACTGGGAAAGCCCTTTATGTTCTCAGGGTCTCAAAGTGCTTTGATTGGAGGGGCAGGGGGAAAGTGTAGCTAATCCTTCTCTTTCTGGGACATCATGCTTCCTCTGTGGGCTGGCCTCCTGCCACTTGTTTATGGCCATTGTGTGCTTCTCAGTTTCCCAGTTGAAACCGGATGCAGGTTCCCCTTCTCCCTTTAAGGGAGGGAGTAAATCTCACCCGGGAGCAGGACTGAGCTCTCCTCTCCCTGCCCAGCTCCCTGTGGCCCCCAGGCCCTGCTGATCTGCTCAGCCCTTTCCTGGAAGGGGATCAATACTGGCAGCGGACCTGCTTTTGAATATTGTTTGCAGACTTTTTTCCCATCTTGACGTTTTTTTTGTCTGCAAACAGAACCCCCAGAGGCAGAAGCCGCGTGGTCTGCCCTTTACACAGGTAGCTGGTTGTGCCCCTCTGTGAGGAGTGTGCAGCAGAGTGATGGGAGCAGAGGCATAAGGCATTCTGTTTCCCATCTGTGCTTGAGAGATATGAACATATATTTGGACTCCAAAGAGTTAAAACGTAGTGAAGTGACAGAGGTTAATGTTTAGTTCCGTTGGCTAAACCATGTGTGAGATGCTTACAGGGACTGTGGCACTTTCAAGGTACCTAGGGAGTGCTTCTCTGCAAACTTACTCCTTAAACCTTTCTTTTGAGCCAAAAAACCTTTTTAAACCCGTTTCATTCCATCGAAAGCTTTTGGTGTGATACTGAAGAGGTGACACTTGGGGCTTGGCTTGTTTAGGGTGGGAGAAGAGCAGGGCAGCAACCCTGAGAAGTCTCCCAGGCTGCTGGAACAGGACAAGACCTGGGAGCAAATGCTAAAGGGAGGGGAAACAGACCAGGAGGAGGAAGGTGCAGGTGAAGTGCAATGTGTAGTTACAGATTTAGTGTTTGAAAATTGCTCTTTCATCCTTACTGTCCTCCGTTCCTGTCATCCCTGCACATGGCTCCGGGAAGCACGGGAGGGTTATAGTTTGGATTTGATGAAAGCAGTTCCCTGTGTTTCAGAGGGAATAAAGGTGGTTTTAGAGCTATTTCTCGTTGCACTCAGCAGTCTCCTTATGTGTCACTTCTCTGTCCTTGTGTGCAGGTTATGGAGACGGAGCGGATGATTTATCTGGTGACAGAGTATGCCAGTGGAGGGGAAATATTTGGTAAGTACATTTATTGCATTCTTTAATCAGATAATGCACTTGGTCAACTACAGTAAACTGAAAATAGCCACCACACTCTCTTGTTTCAGCCGAGAGGTGCCCTTCAGCCTGCAAACTTTCCATTGACAAGAGGAGTAAAGGAGTAAATGAGACCAACCCGGTGGAAAAATAGCCCCCATAACCTCTGTTTCTTCTTTGGGTTTCATTGACAGGTGGTGCTGCTCCTCTTTCGTGCTCACTTTGGGATTAAAGACGTTGGGAATAGTCATGCAGTTGGATCTTAGTGTTGCTGAGTGCTTTGCTTCCCAGCAAGTTATATGAACCTTGTTGGTGGTAGTGGAACTGTTGGGATGTGTCAGTAGCTTTCAAAGAAACAGGCAGTCCTGCAGTTCTGGTGGGTTTTGTGCTCAAAACCATGTCTTGTCTTTCCTTTTTGATATCTGATGTTATCTTAGCCAGCATTGGTTACATTCCTTCCAAGCACCATTGTCCCAGAGAGTTTTGGCTGAGTGTTCTTGACCACAGGAGCTGTTCCTGAAAGGGAAAAAAGTATCCGTGCAGCACAGCTGAAAGAGCTGTGGGCTGGTTTGTTCGTTTGTTTGGTGAACAATAGCAAAACTTACAGAAACGGGAATTTACTTATACACTGGAATTTTGTGCTGGGTGACAGAGTTGGGATTTTGCAACATTGGTCTGTACTGGCTTTGCCAATATGAGCCTCCAAAAAGGGGGAAAATGCTCTGTGCTTCAATTAGCTTCAGTCAAGGAAGTGAGGACAGTCACACGTGGCCTGTCAGCTCCTGGGAACACTCCCCCTGTCCTCGTCAGTCATGGCAGAAGATTCACTTTTGATTTTACTTCTCATTTCTCTGGAGGAGAAGCTGAGTTGTAGTAAAAGACGAAGCTTTTAGTGAAGCAAGAGAAACCCCAAATGAAGGAAACTAAAAGCTGAAAAGTGCTGGTTTCCAGCCACTACAAACTGCCACCAGTTCCTCAGTACCTCTGTAGATGGTTGCCATGGCTTCTTGTCAATATTGTCCATGTCCTTTGGATTTCTCCCTGAGAAGGTGACAGCCGAAGGGGAAGCAAGTGACAGCTGATGTTTGGGAAGTGTGGATTGCCTGGTGAAAAACTGACTTGCTGAGCCTTCCAGTTGTTTATTCAAATATGAATCATGGTGCTGGACACACTCAGCAGTTCCAAAGGCTTGTGAAATTCACCTTCCCATGCACAGCAAAATCACCTGCACGTGTCCTGGAGTTGGCTTGGGTGTGTATCACCACAGAAAAGTATAAATCTCTTTTTACTTTTTCTCCCTCTTCTGTTGAATTTGGCAGGGATGGGCTCATCTTTTTTTAAATCCAGAGCTATGTGCAAGCTCACATACAAACTTGGAATGAATTCTTTGGTTACAAAAATAGCCTTCTGCGTGAGTCGAAGTGAAAACCTAATTGCTTTCTGAAAGATTTTCTGCTGTAGTAAATTCAGCTCATTAGCATGGCTAATTTCCATGTTGCTGCCCAGCATTTTATCCTCACTGATAGCTGGGAGCAGCCAGCTCTGTAATAGCGTGAGGCTTCTGCAGACCCAAGCCAGGAGGTCCTGCCTCTCTACCCGGTTTTGAGGATTTTTGGGCACTGCCTTCAGTGCGAGAGCAGAGAGGGGAAAACTCAAGTCTCAGCTTTTTGTATTCAGAGTTTCCTGAGGAGCCATTAAGACTTTGTTCTAACAGCGGAAGCAATTTGCAGGGAGGAAGCAGGAGCCCATTCTGGGGAGGTTTCCTCGCAGTCCTTGCATCTCCAGCGCTGAAGGGTCTCACGTCCTTTGTGAAGACAAAGTCGATGGCAGCGTGGGCGGCCAGGCTCTCCTCTTGGGTAAAACCTCACCTGCACAGTGCCTCTGCTCAGTGCCTGTCCCTCCTGGGGCAGCTGGGCTTGTTGGGAATAGCTGGATGTGCTGCAGGGTGGTGTGTGAGGTGTGTGTGGGCAGTGCAGCCACTGTCACCGTGCCTCCTGCTGGGCACTGGGGGTTCTCTCTCTGTGGAATGGGCCTGTGCTGAGCCTCTTCAATCTTCTTTTCGGTCATGTCTTTACACATGCATGATGTGGGCTTTAAAATGTAGTGCTGGAGGGTAAGGGGGGCTGACAGCTTCTGTGTTCTGTGTGTCAAATACCCAGGGTGAGGCTGAGTGCAGCCCCACAGAACCAGAGCTGCAGCATTGTGCCGTTGTGAACTGCAGGTTTTTGTAAGGAACACATCTTAAATTGCTTCCCTGATGCTTTCAGGACTTCCTAAGGTTTAAACAACCCCAGAGACTGTCAGGATTTCCCAGGCAGTGCTAGAGGTCAGAGCTCTGAGCTGCTGGAGCGATGGTTTCTCAAATGGCCACGGTCAGTCAGGGCTGGCCGTGTGTCCGGCCTGTCCCTGCCCGCCGGAGCTCTGCAGGGATCCCAGCACCTGGGAGGGTTCCACCACCTGCTTATCCAAGTTCCAGTAACAGGGCCGAGCTGTGCCCTGAGAGCCTTTGATTCATCTCTTACTGGAAATGGTTTGATAATTCGCTTTGTTTGCGTAGCGGCGCGCAGGGACCAGGGACAGGCCTTGGGTTTGCTGTGGGCTCCAGCAGCCAAATGTAAATTGTTATTTTTGTCCCTCTCCGTGTTTTGAGTGTGGTTGGGTCGCTGGTTTGACATTATGAAGAAATGAATGTCTCCTTTTAAACACAGGGTGGTCTCTATTCCAGGTCCCTCGAGTGTCCTTTTTCGAGGTCAGATGGAATATAGTCTAAAAATCTGGTTTGCTTTCAGCTGTTTACTATGAAAACTGTAAATAATCTGCAGTCCTCTCTGATGGAATATGAGTTCTTGGTTTATTATAAAAAAAAAAAATCACAGGAAATTTAGAAAATTGTCATCTGGTTGATGTGGTTACCACGTCTGCCCTGTCTCCCCACCGCCCGCCCGCTTGTCCTGAGCACTGTGAGCCTGAACTGGGCAGACACATTAAACACTGTTGTGGTGCCTGTCTCTAGAAGGTCAGACTGCTTCTGACATCACAAGGTCACCAAATTCACTGGAAATGTGACTTAATCCCCCACACAGAGGAGATGTGAAGCTTCATCAGCGTTTGTTTTCCAGACAGAAAGCAGCTTTTAAAAGCACGAGGCGTCTGTCCAGAGGCTGGGAGTGGAAACTCGTGGTCAGTGCTCTCTGAACCAAAGGTGATTTTTCCCCAGTGTAGGATTGGATTGTTTTTTTAACACAGAGAGCAGCGTCAGGTGCTTCATGTAAGTAGGGAGAGCGGTGACTGATGTGTGTAGGGGTTGTGCAATGAAATTATGCATTCCTTCCCCTCTGGAAGACACCCAGAGGAGCAGCGCTGTGCACAGCCCAGCCAGGCTCTGGGTGCTCTGGGTGCTGCTCCCAGCTCAGCACTCAGGTCAGTTCTGTAACCCCCACTGCATGGGAGGTTTGTGCAGACTAAGCTCTCAATGGTTAATTTTGGCATACAGTTGCCCTTGGTGGTATGTGAAGTATTCTGTAGCCTCATTGTTTCTGTCCTTCCTCTGGAGCTGGTGCAGAAATGTCAGTGGGCTCGGAGCGCGGTGCCTACGTGCAGAGCCTGGGCCTCTGCTCCAGTTCTTCATCAAAAGTGAAATTTCACGCCTAACCTAAAAAGGGCTTTTTGCAGCCTAAGCAGGACTGGCTGGACAGAGGGGCAGCAGAGTTTTCTGGGTGAGAGGCATGGGGCAGGGGGTGCCCCAAGTGCCAGCACTGAACGCGGGTGTCACCGGCTGTGCCGGGACTGGTGAGCTTGGTTTGGGCAGAAATACACTTAGGAAAGCCTTGCAGAAAGACACCTGCTGCAGTAGCTGAGTTTGCTTTCTTGCCTGCAGGAGAATTGCTAAAATATTTCAGAAGTTGTCGAGAAATTGGAACCTTGTGCTCTGTTTCCAGGGCACTTGCTGTATGGACAGGCTGGCTCCCAAATCCCAGTGGAGCAGAAGGTGTGAATGACCTTGTTTAGGAGCTGAGCTATTACCTGTTGATCAGTGGCTTAAATTGGAGCAGCACTTGCTGTGCTCTGCTGTCAGTCTCCTTAGAGTCACAAATTTATGACCATGCAAATGCCTTAATGAAAGACGACGGGGTAATTTGAGATGGTGACTTTGCTTTGCCCAGCGAGCAAGCTGAGGGTCAAGATTTGACTTGGTGATGGTTTTCCTTCTCCAGCCCTGGTTCAGATTTGCTTACAGAATAAGTTTATCCGATGAACAAGAGTTAATTGACAAGTTCTTTGAAAAACACCTCGAGTCTGTTGCACAACATGAGTGGGCAAAGGCAGAAGTAGGTTGCTGTGCAGTCAGGAGCAGCACAACTGCTTTGATGGATCTTGGTAATTAGTATTTACTGTGAGTCAATTATGTCACAGGTATTTTAATGAATGGGTGACTGGGGAAAAACACAACCACCTGATGAGAAACCTGCACAAGTGATTTATTGTTATTATTTTCAAGAACAGATATCTGTATTGAGCCCCCAGTTTAAGGGAGTTTAGGGAAGGATGTGAATAATTTCAGCCTAATTTTGGCCAGAGATGTTTTGAGGCCAACTTGATGGCCCAACCAAGTAGTTACAACCTCCTGAAACGAGGCTTCCTTTCTTTGCCTTTTCTGCTGCCTTTCTCTTGCCTGTCCATCCCTGCTCGTGGGACAGTGACAAGTGGCTTCTGTGAGCTTGGTGCTTCCAGATTTTAAGTGGATTGAACTTCAGCTGGGTCACTGCTGTGTGCCTGCCTTTGTGATCTCTTGGAGAGGCTTTTCCTGTCCGTGTGTGCAGTGCTGGCTTCCAAGGAAAGCCCAGCTGGCAACAAACACTACCTTTGAGTGAGAGCACAGGCTTTCAGCAAAATATTTGGGAGTGCTCAGATTTCCGTAGTGGAGGCCAGCTCCATTTTTGTAATGAAATGCTTTCTTGGATTTCGCAAGGATGTCGATGCACAGAGAGGGAGGATGTCAAATCCCTCCTGCAGCTGCTGGTAGCTGTGCTGGCTGCAGAGCTGAGGTGAGCAGCTGCTTGTGCCTGTGACTACCTGGCAGCTCGCTGGTTCCAGCAGGACTTATCTTGGAGGCATGTTAGACCAAAGACACGTTTCCTGTGAAAAACCAGAGGGAAGGAAGCATGGCACGTGGCCAGGAAGCTGCACCTCTCGAGGTGATGTGGCACCAGGCTTGGGGTCTGACTGAGGGCAGAGGCTGGAAAAGCTTCGTTTTTATTTTGATGTAGAAAAACATTTTAAAACCTTTGCCCTTGTGTACAAATCAGTTCTGATTCTCCAGGCATCCCCTCAGCTATCCTCTATCTAACACTAATTTCAAAGCCTTTCCCTCAGAGCCAGCCCAGGCGAGGACCGGTTGGCAGCAGTGTGCCTGACCCTGCTCGTGCCTCTGCTTCTGCTGCTGGAGCTGGAAACCACGCTGTGCCCACATTGCTCCCTCCTCCCCAGCTCTCTCCACGAGCAGCAGAAGCCCCTGTGTCCATAACCCTGTGTTCTCCTCCACCTCACAGATCACCTCGTGGCCCACGGGCGCATGGCCGAGAAGGAAGCCCGGAGGAAGTTCAAGCAAATCGTGGCTGCTGTCAACTTCTGTCACTGTCGTAACATAGTCCACAGGGATCTGAAGGCAGAAAATCTCCTCCTGGATGCAAACCTGAACATCAAAATAGCAGGTGAGCTAAGCTGAGCGGTGTGGGAGGAAGGCAGCTGCTCTCAGGAGTTAATAAATGTAGGCACTGGCTGCTTCCAGGTATTCAGGGAGGAGGAAACGCGGTGCAGCTAAAGGAAGCTTTGGATTTCTGTGTGGCCTGCTGCCCAGAGCTGGAACTGCCAGGTTGTAGCCAGGAGATTTATACCTCCCTTCGAGTAGTGCAAAGTAAAAGAAGAAGGAAAAAAAGGCAGGTTTGGCTTCCCAGGCTGCAGACACTGCGGTGTTCACTCCTCTGGGTGATGGGTGAGACAGTATCACAAAACTGACCTTGTTCTGAGTCCTGCTGCTGGTTCAGGGCTTCTTCAGAGCAGGTCAGGCTAGGTGAGAGAGCAGGAATGGCAAAGTAGGGGTGACAAGGTGGATGGTGGAGCAGTGAAGGGGAAACTGTGCTCCTGGAATCGTTCTCGATGTGGTGTGACAGAGCCAGAGTGGCCTCAGTGCTTTGGGGCTTTATTCCCTGCAGGGAGAGAAGCTAAAGCAGCTGAACACACAGGCCCTCACTTTTGGGCAGTGGGATTTTTTTTGTCACTAGCTGCCCTTCCAGAGAGCTTCTTCCCTGGGCATTTCTGTCCTGACCTAACACAGAGCTGCATGTCTGTGATCCTCTGACCATGAGACTGAGCCTTGCCTCGTCTCTGGGGGGCACTGACTAGGCTTGACTCTATTGGGCTTGGTGGGATTATGACCAATTGAACCAATGAGATTTAACACTTAAGAGTTGGACTCAATCCTCGTGGGTCCTTTCCAGTTCAGAATATTCTGTGATTCTGCTCTGGTCATCTCATTTCATGGGCTTTGGAAGTGGTAGATCTTGTACTCAGCATTTAATTCTCCCAGAGCCTAGAGCACAGCAGAGCACCTTTAGAAAGCACTTGGTTGCTCCCTCTCCTAGCAGACTTTCTGGTGAGATTGTTGTCTTTTGCAAGGGTTGGTAACTTGTTTTTTTTTTTTTTAGGTGCTGAGGGCTACAAAACTTTTCAGTCTGAGCAATTTTACTTCTGGGACTTAGGAAATACTCCTCTGTCTAGATAGCATCTTGAAGAAAGGAAACAGTCTAGCTCATTGTTGCTGTTCTCTCGTGTACCATCCTGAGGTGTTAGATTAGAGCTCTACACTCAGTTTGTGGTAAAATCATCAGCAATTTCTTGTGCTTCCCTCACACTCCATCTGTGAGGAGGGAGTGGGGAAGGAATAGGAAGGAGAGGTGGACTTCATGGACTTCCCTCTGGTGCTTAACAGTGTGCACCATGTCCTCCTTGGCACAGGGATGATAACCTGCTCCTCACTGTTCTGGGAGCAGGAGATAAGTGACACACAGGCTGATGCAGCAGGAGTGCAGCTCCTTGGAGTAGGAGTGGAGGGGTTGTGGAGCTCAGGGAGAGGCTGCTGGGGAGGTCTCTGAGCAACATTTCTGGTGTTTCATGCAAAGGCTGCACTAATGGTTTGAGGCCATCTTGTGTTCACGGGAAAAATCCGCTCTGTGTGGAGGGGGAGGGTGCCTGGCAAACAGCGAGAAGTTAAAAACTAAGCCAGGTGGAAACTGGAATTGAGCTGGATTTGCTGGAGAAATGTCCACATGAGCAGGCTGAGAAGCTCTGGAAATTGTGGAAACCTTTTTTTATCTGAGGGAGTTGGAAACTATTTTCCTTCCAAATCTGTGCTCCCAGAATGACTCCAGGAGATAGTCCCCACCCTGGTGGTGGCAGTGTTTGCCTTGGCAGGAAGATGCTGTAGTGCTTTGAAAAGTAGCCTGGAAAAGCTGATTTATGGTATAGGATTTTCCAAGTATTAAGTTTTCTCCCTATAACTCATCAATTACAACTTGACACCAGTTCTTCCATTGTTTCAAGAGAAAAAAAATTTTTAAAAAAAATGTGATAGCAACAGATCTGCTTCACAGCAGACCCTCCCAGGAGAAATGCTACAGAAATGCACACACCAGTTCCACTGGTGGAGAACCAGCTGAACCTTCACTTATTGGGCCAAGCCCGTTAACTGTGTCTAACTCAAACTTTGGAGCTTTCCAGACTCTGATCAGTGCAGATTTTCTGGCACTTTCTGCCTGACATCCATTTGCAGCTTGAAATCCCTTGCCTGGCACTCGGCAGGTCGCAGCTCTCAGCCCCGGGGTGGGCAGTGCTGCTGCTCTCAGTGGTGGGCACTCTTTGGGCTGGGGTTTGATTGATTGCTGCCTCGCTATTTTTCCGTAAACACCGCGATCCCGACGCTGTGACCCTCGCTCTCATTTTTCCCATGGATGCTTTTTCTCCAGTGTACCTTCTCAGAGGCTGAGTCAGTAGCTGCTGGCACTGCGTTCCCTGTGCTCCCAGCTGGAGAGTTCAGCCAGGAGTTGATGATTGCTAAACACCCCGGCCTTCCCGGGTATGGTTTCGGAGAGGAATCTGATCTATGCATCGCTTTGCATTCGTCTGCAGGAGTCAGCTGCTCCTTCCCCTCCTCAGGATCAAATCCCTGTTGGGCAGAGACTGAAGCCACTCCCTGAGCTCCAGTCCAAGGAAACTGGAGGGACTGGACCCACTGTTTTGTAGCAGAGATGTTTGTTTTAAATATTTTCCCTGTATCACATCATCGTGACTCACCTTGCTGCTCAAAAATGCCTCTTTCCTTCTGCATCTGTTTGTGGAATGTGACCTGATTGCTCCCTGAGGATTTGGATTTATGCATCTCCTTGGCCATAGATTTTAAGAAAGTTTATTTAAGTCGTAATTTGTGTTTTTGTTTGGTTTAGATTTTGTGCTTAGTTGCTCCGGGGTTTTCAAGTCCTCCCGTGAACTTTCTTTGGGTTTTTTAAGCCCTGCTGTTTTCCCCAGCCTTGACCTCAGTCCCACAGCGCAGGTGGGATCTGGAAGCCGTTTCCAGCCTGGGAGCAGTGTCCCTGTAGAGGATCTGCTGGCTCCAGCTCCCTGCAGAGCCCAGCAGCCTGCCTGCCCTGTGCCCAGGAGGGGCTGGGCACAGCATCCCTGCCCAGGGAGAGGTTCCACCCCAGGCCGGGGCAGCCGCAGGGCGAGCGCTCGGCT
The DNA here is from genome assembly GCF_017590055.1 of Onychostruthus taczanowskii. Lineage (NCBI taxonomy): Eukaryota > Metazoa > Chordata > Aves > Passeriformes > Passeridae > Onychostruthus > Onychostruthus taczanowskii. Next base: position 842,296 of record NW_024501792.1, on the reverse strand, counting down.
CTGGCCCTGTTTCCTAAGGACAGACTCTGCATTTCCCCTTCTCCCTACCTCCTCTCGCTGTCCAAAAGAGCTGTGAATCCCTGGATGGATTTCAGCACGATGGGGAAGGGGTGAAGCTTCCCAGCCGGCCAATCTGCAGGAAGCAGAGGAGGGTGCAGCAGGCAGCTGTTGCGTGTCTGTTCCGAGGCTGCGGTGCTGCCAGCTGGCATGGCACAGCCCTGGAATGGCACGGACCTGGAATGGCACAGCCCTGGAATGGCACAGCCCTGCCCCTGCTGCTGACACTCGCTGTGACCTGTGCAGCAGAGTGGGGAGCACCTCGGGCCTGTCACCTGAGCAGGGCTGGAGCTGCTCCCGGCTGTGCGCTCCTTGGAAAATACAGGTGGTTCCCCAAAGCCCGCTCGTGTACTTGCAGGGACAAATAGAAGTAACTAAACTAGGATAACTTGCTCAATATATGGGAAGTGCCAAAATTCCACAGTCATAAGGAGTTTATGTCTAAACCTGATACGAATGCTGTGTGTTGGGAAATACATCCAGTGCTGCAGCGTTTATTGCTGGCTCCAGTGGCTGTAACTCAGGCACTTGTTACACATCCTGCTTTGAACGTGAGACAGCAGCTCAAAAGCTTGCAGAGGTGGAAAAGACAATTGTGCAGCTGTGTGCTATTTCCCTGGAATTGTCCTCCAAAGGCTGACTGGAGGTTTAGAAGGCTTCACTGCCAACAGTAAAAACCCAACGGGCGTGTAAGTGCCTTGTTTTGATTCCACAGTGCCTTTAAAGAACATTTACCATCTCTGCTCTGTTTGGAGCAGCCTGGTGTGTAGTCCAGGTGTTTCCACAGAACAAGCTGATTTAGGTATTCTCCACGTGCATAAATCACCTCCACAGTGACAATTTCCTCCCTGCAAAGGGACAGGGAGAAGGAATTTGGCTGTGCCCCCTGGAGCTGAGCTGGCAGGAGCAGTGCCAGGTGGGCTGCTGGGTTCTGCAGACGCTGTGCAAAGGAGGAGAGGAGTCACCTGAAATTAGGTCATGGAAAATCCTGTAAGGAGAACAGCAAGAGGGAGCATGGACTCACCAATTAGTGCATTCTGGGGAGTGCTGGTGGGGTTTTCCTGCCTGTGGCGCAGAGCTGTTGGCATCACTGGTGATCCTCACTTGGAAGTCAGTGTGGAACTGGTAGTTAATTGGTAATTAACTGGTAATATTGAGTAATCTTAAATGTGTTAGGAAAAACATGTGGACACCTCAGAACTCCTCTCTGGGACTATGATTGCTTCAGTTCAGTTGTGGAGAAAAAAAGGAAATTTAGTGAAGATTCTTTCTTTTTACAAGAACCAGCTCCCTTCTCTTGGATCCAGACTGTTTTCCTTGCCCTTTGCAGTGCAGGTCCCAGCTGTGAGCCAGGGGGAGGCAGATTAATTAACAGAGAATGCCATTAGTGCCCACGTAAGCTGATGGCTGGCTGCCTGCGAGGTGAAGACCTTTCTCTTTCAGGATTTGTTATTTGCTCTTGGTGAAGGATTTGACTCTGTTGGTAGAGTTGCCCACCGTAACCCTGTAGTGCTTTTTGGAAAAATCAAAATTCCCGTTCTTTTTCCCTTTGCACTCTGTCCTTGCTGGCAGTGCCCAGAGCTCAGGGCACCGGGGAGGTTTGGAGTCACCACCCCTGGAGGTGTCCAAGGAAAGACTGGACATGGCACTCGGTGCTCTGGGCTTGTGGCAAGGTGGGGATCAGGCACAGGTTGGACTTGATGACCCCGGAGGTCTTTTCTAACCTCAGTGATTGCATTTCCAGTGTCTGTGTACCAGTTACCCATTACAGGATGGTACGTGACCTTACCAGACTCAGCAAGTTACTGAAATACCATTTGTTCAGGGCAGTTGGAGTGAATCACATTCCTCTCATCGGTTCTCTTTGTTCTTTCAGATTTTGGGTTCAGCAACATCTTCACCCCTGGCCAGCTCCTTAAAACCTGGTGTGGGAGTCCTCCCTATGCTGCTCCAGAGCTCTTTGAAGGCAAGGAGTACGATGGGCCAAAGGTTGATATTTGGGTATGTGATGAGCCTCTTCCTCTCTGACTTTGATGTGATTTTCGCTCTGTTTGTTTGGCTTTGCTTCCTGAGTGCTCAGTACACGTCTTGGAGAAAAGCCCTGACACAGCAAAAAGCGTTTTCCAAAGGAACATTTCCAGAGCTGCATTCTGGCTGCTCCATCCTGCATTTTCCCTGTGGGGAGGCGCCAGGAGCACGCCTTGCCCAGGGATGGGTTTTGGCTGGGTTTGGCGCTGCTGACGGGTTTGTTTTGCGTGCAGAGCCTCGGCGTGGTGCTGTACGTGCTGGTGTGCGGGGCGCTGCCCTTCGACGGGAGCACGCTGCAGAACCTGCGCGCGCGCGTGCTCAGCGGCAAATTCCGCATCCCCTTCTTCATGTCCACAGGTAAGGGGGCCCTCGGGGCTTTCCGCTGCACCTCCCTCACTTTCAGCTTTTTACGGCATTCTTGGGCAGGAATTTCCAGCAGCAGCTCCGTCAGAGATGAGCGTTTGTGTCCTGCTGCTGCAAAAACACTTTAATAATAAATCTTGGGTGTGGAAAGTGTGATTAATTTTCATTTAAAATCAGCCTAACAAAGAGTCACGTGTAGGTACTCGGTTGCCTGCTGTCAGGTTAAGGAACAATTTTGCGTGGAGTTTCCCAGCTGAAGAGCTCCTTGCTTGCTGTCTTATCTGGGGAAGAGGTTCTCTCCGTGCAGAAAATTCTGCTAAAATATGGAGCTTCCAGAGGAAACTTAGATCCCAGCCTAAACGGGAGAGCCTCAGCAGTCCCTCTTGGTGACAGCACAGGTGTAATACAATGGCACAGCTGTGGAGTGGAGAACATTCTCAGGACCCTTTGCTCTCCTCCTCCAAAAGCCACTCACATCAGGATGGGGAGGGACAGGGTGACAGGGCTCTGTGTAGCCTGGGTGGCTTCCCTCCTTCCTAGCACAGGGGAGTCAGTGTCTGCAGCAGTGAGGCATGTTGGGGACCTGCAGGTGTGAAGTGCAGAGAAGCAGTGTTTCTGTGAGGTGGCTCCCCAGAGGGGAGCTTGGAAAGGGAACGCTGCAGCAGCCGTGTCCCTCCCTGTGGGTGACCCGGCCTCTCTTCCCTGGCAGAGTGCGAACACCTGATCCGCCACATGCTGGTGCTGGACCCGAGCAAGAGGCTCTCCATGGAGCAGATCTGCAAACACAAGTGGATGAAGCTGGGGGAGGCTGATGCAGAGTTTGACAGGGTGAGCAGCAATGAGCAGGGTCTGCTCGGTGACTCAAACGAGCTCTGGGCACGTGGTGCTGCAGTGTTGGTTCTGTTCTTCGGGAACACTCATTCCCAGGCGTGGCCTTTCCCTTTTCTCTGTCTCCTGGCCTTGCTTTCCACATCACTCCTTATCTCTGTACATTTTTGTATCTTCCCCTGTGGCACTGGGAGCTTGGGGCAGAGGATTTCGGCTCGGTTGCCATCAGACCTCACGCCAGCTGCAGCCAGAGCCCGGGCTCTTGGGAGCGCTGTGACTCATCAGTGTGCCTTTGGGAATGTCAGCTCTGACTGTGCCTGTGCCCTCACAGCTGATAGCAGAGTGTCAGCACCTGAAGACCGAGAGGCAGCTGGAGCCGCTGAACGAGGACGTGCTGCTGGCCATGGCGGACATGGGGCTGGACAAGGAGCGCACGGTGCAGGTGAGGCCTGGCGTGCCCTGCCTGCTCCTCTCGCTGACAAACGGCCGCGTTTGGTGGCAGCTGAGCAGCCCCAGCACAGCATAAAATGCATCTTATCGCTGCCCGGGAGGGAGTGACCGCTGTGCTTTGCCTTGCAGTCGCTGCGAGCCGACGCGTACGATCACTACAGCGCGATCTACAGCCTGCTGTGCGACCGCCTCAAGAGGCACAAGAACCTGCGCATCGCAGCCTCGCCCAGCATCCCACGCACCGTCACCTTCCCCACCTCGGCCAACATCCAGGTGCGTCCCCTCTGCCAGCCTTGCTCCAGCTCTGCAGGGCCAGCCACTCCCTTACCTGCTAAACTCAGGCTTGCTCGTGGGTGTCCACACCCTGGCTGGAGTGGCAATCGTTCCTCGTCTGAGGTTTTGGTTTGTGCTTAGGGTGCCCTAGTCCTCAGGTTAGGAGAGGTTAGGAGCAGTTTGTGCGTTGGCTGAACATCCTTCAGGCAGTCTCCTGCTGGCTTAGTGACAGGGGAAGGAACGGAGGGAGTTATTGGGAGCTGGAGTTCCCAGCCCAGGGCTGCTGTGTGATGCTTCCTCCCCACCTTGTGCTGCTGATGGAGCAATGAGCACTTGCTTTGGGAGAGGCTAGGCCATAAGGGAAGCAGAAGAGATGCTGACCCTGCCTGAACAGAAGGAAGGGGGGTAAGCAAGGCAACCTCTTGAGAATAAACAGCTGTTCACTGGCTCCAGGGTCACCTCCCTGGTCCAGGTGCTTAGGGATGGTATTAATCCAGCAGTGTTTGTAAAGCAATGCTGTGTTTGTGTCTTCTGATCCTGATCTCTCCACTCAGCAGGCAGAACAGACAGGCAACACCATGAACATCAGTGTGCCCCAAGTGCAGCTCATCAACCCTGAGAACCAAATTGTGGAGGTGAGACACATCCCCATGACCCCTGCAAAGCTCTTTGTCTGGCTCACATTGAAGCCTTTCCTTCGATCCTCACGTTGCATTTCAACATCTCCAATGTTTGTCCTGCCCAGACTGATGGAACAATGAACTTGGACAGTGATGAAGGGGAGGAGCCATCACCTGAGGCTCTGGTCCGTTACCTCTCCATGAGGAGGCACACAGTGGGAGTAGCTGACCCACGGTGAGTACTGCTCTCCAGCCTGGGCATTCACTGCCAGCATGTGACTTTGGTCCTTCTGGGTGTTCCTTTAAAGGTGCCAGTGCCCCTGCACAGCTTGGTCAGTATTTTAGGTGGGGATGAGTTGCTTTCCTCCTGCCCTTCCTGATCAGCTCTGGGTAAGCTGTGCTTTGGTCAAGGCAGGTGTCTCACCTGAGCTGCGCTGCTGTCATGTCCAAGGTGGAGTTTTTGTGAGAAATGCCATCGAGGTTAATGCCCAAGAGCTAATTCTGCCAAATCTCAACATGGAGGGGAAAAAAGGGACAAATGAAACCAAAGAGTGGCTTGGCTGCTCTTTGTGACCATTTTCCAGAAATAAAAGAAGCTTTTTGTGAAGGGAAGCTGGGTGTACTGGGTCTGTGAGGGGTTTCCTCACATCGTGGCTAATTCCCCTCTCCAAATGTGATTGTCCAGGACGGAAGTCATGGAAGACCTGCAGAAGCTCCTGCCTGGCTTCCCCCGTGTCACGCCTCAGGCTCCGTTCCTGCAGGTGACCCCGAATGTGAACTTCATGCACAATGTGCTGCCCAGGCAGAACCTGCAGCCCACGGGGCAGCTGGAGTACAAGGTACTGCCCAGGATCCCTGCTGTGCTCTGTGCCCTGCCAGGTGGGAGGGGTGTTTGTGCTCCCTCTGTTTGTCACTCCTCGGATTGCATGAGCCTCCAGAATTACTCTCTTCATGTATGATTCCAGTTGGCTCTCTAAAGTAGGTTTAGATCAAATATTAGGAAAATATTCTTTACTGTGAGAGTGGTGAGACACTGGAACGGGTTGCCCAGAAAAGCTGCAGATACCCCATCCCTGGAAGTGTTCAAGGCCAGGCTGGATGGAGCTCTGAGCAGCCTGGGATAGTGGAAGGTGTCCCTGCCCATGGCTGGGAGTTGGAATGAGATGATCTTTAAGGTCCTTTCCAACCCAAACCATTCTGTGATTCTGTGAAAAAGCTGAAGAATGAAAGAGCAGTGCAATATGAAATTAATAAATGGGCTGGGGAGAAACAGGACTGTGCTGCCTGGCTTTGAGCTGCAGGTTGCAGCCTACCTGGCAGCTAAAGCAGCATGCAGGGAGCTGCAGAGTTAAACCCTGCTCATCCCCTGCCCCACATCCCTGGAGACGCTGTTGCCATCCCCGAATCCCAGAGGACTCGTCATCTCCCGCGGTGTGACCTGGGGCTGTGGCCGGCGTGGCTGACGGTGCTGTGTGTGTGGCTGGATGGAGCTCTGAGCAGCCTGGGATAGTGGAAGGTGTCCCTGCCCATGGCAGGGGGTTGGAATGAGATGATCTTTAAGGTCCTTTCCAACCCAAACCATTCTGTGATTCTGTGAAAAAGCTGAAGAATGAAAGAGCAGTGCAGTATGAAATTAATAAATGGGCTGGGGAGAAACAGGACTGTGCTGCCTGGCTTTGAGCTGCAGGTTGCAGCCTACCTGGCAGCTAAAGCAGCATGCAGGGAGCTGCAGAATTAAACCCTGCTCATCCCCTGCCCCTGCCCCACATCCCTGGAGACGCTGTTGCCATCCCCGAATCCCAGAGGACTCGTCATCTCCCGCGGTGTGACCTGGGGCTGTGGCCGGCGTGGCTGACGGTGCTGTGTGTGTGTGTTTTGCAGGAGCAGTCCCTGCTGCAGCCCCCCACGCTGCAGCTGCTGAACGGGATGGGCCCGCTGGGCCGGCGCGCGTCCGACGGCGGGGCCAACATCCAGCTGCACGCGCAGCAGCTGCTCAAGCGGCCCCGGGGCCCCTCGCCGCTCGTCACCATGACGCCAGTGAGTAGCACAGGGAGGCAGGAGCTTCAAAACATCCCCTCCCGCAGGCACAGGTGGCTGTGCCCAGGTCACAGCAGGCCCAGCGCTGCAGGGGTGCGCCTGCTCGCTGCAGGGCTGCGCCTGCTCGCTGCAGGGCTGTGCCTGCTCACTGCAGGGCTGTGCCTGCTCACTGCAGGGCTGTGCCTGCTCGCTGCAGGGATGTGCCTGCTCACTGCAGGGCTGTGCCTGCTCGCTGCAGGGATGTGCCTGCTCACTGCAGGGCTGTGCCTGCTCGCTGCAGGGATGTGCCTGCTCACTGCAGGGCTGTGCCTGCTCGCTGCAGGGCTGTGCCTGCTCGCTGCAGGGCTGTGCCTGCTTGCTGCAGGGATGTGCCTGCTCGCTGCAGGGATGCGCCTGCTCGCTGCAGGAGTGTGCCTGCTCGCTGCAGGGCTGTGCCTGCTCGCTGCAGGGATGTGCCTGCTTGCTGCAGGAGTGTACCTGCTTGCTGCAGGGATGTGCCTGCTCCTGCTCCCCTTGCAGGACTTGCTGTTCTCTCCTGGAGGTGCCAAGTGAGGCTGTGTGTTCCTCTCTGGAACTGATCGTGGGTTTCTTGCAGTCAGGATGACCCCAAGAGTCCTTTTTTCCTAGCCCGACGGTTGAAGAAAGAGTTGGAATTCTTTAGCTTTGGTTCACAAGGTTGTTTATTGTCTCTTATTTAAAACATTCTTTTTTGGACCCACAGAGGTGTGTCTAGCAGGTCTGTCAAGGGCACACTGTAATGGTTGCTTTGTCCTTTGCTGATCCCATGGAGAAAACTCCAGTGTCCATCTCAGGAGTGTTCTCACTCCCTGCGTGCATCTGTGTCAATGAATTCTCCAAGCAGCAGCAGCCCTGCCCAGGCACTTGGACTGGGGAAGGAATGTTGGAAGGGGTTCTTGGCCAGGTTTCCTTGGTGCTGCAGAGGAGCCAGCACACACCCCTGTGGAAGCTTGTTTGGGAAGATCAGGTGTCCCCTGCATGGAGGGGACTGTGCTGGGTGTCCTCCTGAGCCGTGGCTTCTCTCTCCACAGGCTGTGCCAGCTGTCACCCCTGTGGACGAGGAGAGCTCCGACGGGGAGCCGGACCAGGAAGCTGTGCAGAGGTAACTCCCACTGTTAACATTTTCCCTTCCTACCTCCACAAGGCTCACCTTGGGCCGTTCCAGAGCTGATTCAAGCACAGCCACCTCCTCAGGGCACCACTGTTGATTTTCCAGCGAAGGCTCAACACTTCTCCTGTTCCTCTGGGTGTTGATTACTGTAGGCAGTTGCTCCTCTGGCACTACTGGGTGCTTGCAAAGCTGGATTCCCCTGAAATTGGTAGCTGATTGAGCAGTAGGTTCTCCAGAAACTCTTGGAACTGCTAAATTCCTTTGCTTAGTGTGCACCAGCATGCGATCCACACTAACCTGCCAAGTGAGTGCCGAGGGATTCCCCTCCCTGCTGGGTGCTGGAGGTGGGAGAATCTCCTCTGTGGCCTTGGGTGCCAGTGCAGCAGCTTTTGTATCAAGACGTGCAGTAAACATCCAACTCTGATGCCTCAAACAAAGTGAGCTTGCTGGAATTACGGGTACCTCTAGCTGCTAATTTTAGCATCAGGCCTTAAAATAGTCTGCTCCAATAAGGGAAGCATTATTAGCTCTCAGGCTGGGAACTTCTGTTCTCTGTGTCTGCTCTAAACACATTGTAGGAAGTGGGTAGAATGTGCTTGTACTTTCTCAGTCCATGAACACACTAACCATGGCCTTGCTAACATTTTCTTAGGAGCTTTTGCATAGTTTCTTCTCTGCTAACCAGCTGGGCACTACGTGTGGTGGGTGCTCCTGCTTCTTACCTCAAACTGGAAGAGCTTTCTGGATCCCCCTTTGTACAGGTCATCACCTGGGTAAGGGAGTGGCTCCTCAGGGGCTCACAAGGGTTCAGACTGGGGGTTGTTGCAGGCAGGGTGACACTGGGGTGGGTGCAGATCATGCTCCAGAGCCTTGGCCAGCTGTGCTCCTCTCAGTGCTCCCAGGGAACAGTGGGTGTGAGCAGTGTCAGGCTGTGCACTGAGACTCCTTTTGCATACCTCAGCCTGGAAAGTCTACTTGTAACCTCAATAATAGCTTGAACAGCCATTAACAGTTACAGTATGGGGCCAGTAATGTCCTTTGACAGCACCTCAAACAGCAGGTGGTCTTCTTGGCTGTGCAAACATGATAAATCTCATTCTTGGCAAGGAGATGCCTCGACATCTTACCTGGGCAGATTTTCACTATTCTAAACCTGAAGGTTTCAGCTGAGCCTTTAAAGCATTAGCTCAGCTGGAAACATTTTGAAACCCCTGTGTAGTGTTTTGCAAGGCACTGAAATGTTCAGATCCCACTGGAAACCAAGTCCCCTTGGACTCAGAGGTCACTTCTCTGCTCTCGACAGTGCTGCCCTTAGTTCTTTCACAGCACATGTTCTTCTTCCACCAGATGGCCTTGAAAAAGCACCATCCAGGTTGTGTGTTAACTTGTTCTCCACCCCCTTGTGTTGCGACATGTCAGTAGTCATCAGAGAAGGGTAAATAGCATTAACATCAGGGACAGATGCAAATATTTAGCTTCTCAGAACACTGCCCCAAATACTCTGTTTGCAGCCACCAGTGAGCAGCTTTTGCCCTCCTTAATCTGACCTTGAAAGCAGAGCACAGTCTTCTCTCTGTTCCAGGGAGCAGTCACATCTCCTTTGAGCTTTGGGAAACTTTCTTCCACCCGAAACGCTCTTAGAGCTCGTGATTGGATTGTTCCCTGGAGGGCTGAAATAAAATGATCTTACCAAACCACAACAGTAAAGCTCTTTGGGAACCTTTCCCTGTCTACATCAAATGATTCTTAAACAGCTAATGGCACGGGCTTTGGCGGGGCACCACGGCACTGTTAACCTGCTGCTTCTGCTTAAGTGGCTTCAGCAGCAAAGAGAGGCTGGGTTTGGGCAAGTCTGTCTTGCGTGCTGCTCTTTCTGCTTCCCGGGGGCAGTAGCTGGGTAAATCAGCAAGGTGAGGGTGTGCAGGTGTCACTGCCCGAGTGGTGCTTGGCCTGCTCACCCGAGCTGCCTCGCTGCTGGTCCACAGGGCAGAAAGGGTTGAGCTCACCCAGCGGCCTTGAGCGGGCACAGCCTGGCTGCAGTGCCAGCCCTGGGCAGGGGCTTCAGCCCCTCTGTGCCAGCCCCACTGCCCTGGGCTCGGCTGGGCCAGGAGCAGCAGGCAGGCAGCAGCTCTCAGCACTGCCTGGTCCTTCCTCACATCCTTGCTGGAGCAGAGGCTCCGAGTTCCCCCTCCCCGGTCTTTGGGGGCTTTGCAGGAGACCTGCAGCTCTTTTCCAGCGCAGAGCGGGCTTTTGTTTAAGCTGTCGCCTCCCAGCTCAGGTGTGAGAGGCAAGCCCAGCCCTGGTGCTGGTGGCTCCGGAGGGAGGAACCCTCCCGCTGCTCGGTTCCCGTTCCCTGCGCATCCCGGGCCATTCCCGACTTTGAGCAGGGACTAGATGGCGCACTTGGACCGGGCTGGCACAGCCCTGCCTCAGCCCAGCCCTTCCTCATGCTCCTCGCACCCTTCCCCTGCTGGGACGCGGTGGCCGCTGCTGGTGGCCGGAGCCGGGGTGTGCCAGGCTCGCTCTGAGGAGCGGAGGCTCCCGGGCAGCAGCAGCTCTGCTCTGTGCCCAGCTCCCGCTGGGTTATCTGTGCCCTGGCTCCCCGGGCTGGGACACAGGGGCAGACCTGTGGTGCAGTGGATGCCCGCTGAGGGCAGGTATTCCCAAAGGGACATACCAGCGTTCCCCTTGAGGTGAAACCTCAAGGAAGAGCAAACGGCTCCTCTTTCCTTCCGAGGCTGGCAGTGGAGCACCAGCAGCTGATAGCACACTTGTCCCCAGAGCACTGGGGAGCCAGTGCTGTGACAGGCATGGGCAGCGTGTCCATGGCGTGTTCTGAGCACTGCACAAGCTTCTTCCTTCCCCGTTTTCTCTGGGTTTTCTAACACTCCCTGTTTTCGGAGTACTCCCATCAGTCTCTTATAAAATGTGCTCCTGCTTGTTGCAGATACTTGGCAAATAGGTCAAAAAGGCACACTCTGGCCATGACCAACCCTACAGCTGAAATCCCTCCAGACTTGCAGAGGCAGCTAGGACAGCAGTCCTTCCGACCCCGGGCTTGGGCTCCACACCTGGGACCCGACCAGCACCGGTGAGTAACGGCACCGGCCGGCCGGGCAGCTTGCGCCAGGAATCCTGCCCAGCTGGCCCTGGAATGGAGCACTGAGGACACCCCGCTGGCAGGGAGGGGTGAGGAGGAGGAGGAGGAGCAGGGACAAAGAGCAGACCCACAGAGCACAGGGTGTCTGACCCCCTGCCTGCAGGGACCAGCAGGAATCAGCTGGCTCTTCCCTCCAGTCCCGCTTTTGTGGCTGGAAGTGATTTGCTGGAATGGCTGCCATCACAGAAATATTGGGAATAAGCTATTTTTATAGAGGAAAGCTTTTCCCTGTGTAATGGTAGGCATCAAGGTAGCAGATTTGCTACAGAACGTTTTTGGAGGCAAATACAGGCAAAAGATTGCACCAAGAGTCATCCACAGCAGAGCTTAAAAGCCTCACTGTTCTGCACCAGAGTTGTGTGTTCTGACTGCAAAGTCTCTGTGCAAAGCTCCTCGAGAGTAATTTCATTTCTCACCTGAACCCTTGATGGGAATGATGTGAGAAAAGGAATCTGGTTGGGGAAGGAAAAAAACAATCACAGTGTCTGGGAAAGAGGGAACTTTTGGATTGGATCTAAACACACTCAGGATGTGGGGGAGGGACAGTCCTGATGGAGAGGTGTTAATGTGACACAGTCCTTGTCACAGCAGCCAACCGGAGATGCTAATGCCACAGAGGGAGCTTAAATTCCTCTTAACAAAAAAAAACACCCTCCAAAAAAATGCTTGGAAGTGCTCTGACACCTCAGTGCTAGGAGCAAACCAGCAGCACGCTGGAGTTTGCTGCCTCTCGGGAAAGCAGTGGCTGCCAGGCCAGGCTGGTGCTGCTGTTCAGCCCCTCAGGCAGCTCACAGTGGCAGACTTGACAAAGCCCTTTTTATTGGAGCCAGAGACCTGCTGAGCTGAGCACTGATGTAATCAGCAGGGACAGGTGAACTCTGAGCAGGCTGAGACAGTGCTAGTGCCACGCTGGAGCTGGAAAACCAAGATAAGCACCTCTCTGCCCTCAAGTTACTCCCTCAGAGGTGCCTGGGGGATGGGAAGAGCAGAGGGGAAACATTTCTAGGGCCACAGCTTGATAGGAAGAGGAGTGCAGCTTGCAAAACAAGCAGAATGTGCTGTGTCCTGCTTTCAGGATTGCTGCAAATCCTAAAGGTAAGCCAAGTCCCTCACACACAGCAGGAACGGAATTTTTACAAGACTTTAAACACACTTACCCTGTAAATAATGTTGGTGTCACCTCTGGCTCTTGGCTCTGGAGTCCTGAAGCTGTTGCATCACGAGCAGGGTGGTATCTGCTTGTTCCACTCTTGGTGTTGTAACGTGCTGTGAGCCTGTTCTGTGTTTTTCCTGTGAAATCATGGAAATTTCATCTGACCATGGTCTAAACACAGTGTTCCACAGTGAGTTCATTACATACCTGGCACAGAAATTAGCAGTCATTGTGTAAATAAACCACATTATTGAATGGCAGGTGGGTTTTATTTTGGCCCTTAACCTATTTTAAGCCATCTTATGTGTCTTCTTACTTGTCACATTAAATATCTGAAAGCAGAATTGAAGTACAGCTGTACAGGGAAGTGCAGCTGTTCTGCCTTGCCCACATGGGTTTCAAAAACTCAGCATGATTTTATCTGTAGCTTCTGCTTTCCATCAATGCAACAGGAGATCAAATGGATCAGGATAATGGATGGGATGGCTTCAAAAGGCAGGAGCACGGCTCTTCCCTTGGAAGGAAGCTGAACTGTGTCCTCCCAAGGCAGAGACAGGGACAAAACAGAGCCCAGCCTGCTGGAAGTGCTGCAGCATCAGTCACCTTGTGACAAGGGGAGCCTGGAGCCTCAGAGTGACCTCTGCAGCTCAGGACCACTCCAGCTGCAGCCAGGCGGGCTCTTGCTGGGTTTGGTGTCAGAGGTGCTGTAAAGACCACGTCTCCATGAGCTTCTCACACACAAAGGCTGCTGCTGGAGCCTGTGCATTAAATGCTGCTTGCTGGGCTCTGGAGATGGCATCTGCAGAATCTTTACAAAAGAATCCTTTAGTGATGGGAGAAAATCCTCCCTGTGAGGATGGGCAGGCCCTGGCACAGGGTGCCCAGAGGTGCTGTGGCTGCCCCATCCCTGGGGGTGTCCAAGCCAGGTTGGACAGGGCTCAGATCAACCTGGGCTAGTGGAAGATGTCCCTCCCAGCCCAAACCACTCTGTGTTTCTATGATTTGCACAGAAATCAGGTTCCAGAGATAGCACTTGCCCGGCAGCCATGAGGGCAGGCAGAGAGCCCCAGCTGTTTGTTGTGAGGCACGTTGTGACGAGTGTCTGCCAGGTTATCTCTGCTCCTGATAACACAGGTGGCACCTAATGGCAGGGCAGGAGCTCAGTGATAATGGGGAGCCCCAGCTTTGGGAGAAAACATCTCCTGAAAAAAAATGTGGCTCCCTCTGATGGCAAAGAAACCTCACTGAGAAGGGGAAGTGCTTGAGGTGCTTTGGGCACGGCTCGGTTCATATGTGCCCCTTGTGATTGCCCAGTGTGGAGCAGCCAGGCAGCTGGGAGGCCGGTGGAAATGGAAAGCCTGTGCTGGAGTTTGTGTTCTGGCTGGTGTCACGTCACTAACCCCCTTCCCCCTGTGTTCAGTTCCATTTACAAGGACTCCAACACTCTGCACCTCCCCACCGAGCGCTTCTCCCCGGTCCGGCGCTTCTCCGACGGGGCTGCTAGCATCCAGGCTTTCAAAGCCCACCTGGAGAAGATGGGCAACAACAGCAGCATCAAACAGCTGCAGCAGGTGAGAGGGGGCTGAGGGTCCTCAAAACACCCTCCACAAGGAATTCCTACTGCCTGGGTCTTGCTGCTTCAGGAAGCAAAAGAGGAGTCTTTACATGCAAGGCTGAGGGACACAGGGGGGAGTTTGCTGAGGGTTTGTTCCTGTCCTGTGTGACTGCAGCAAACCCTGAGTGTCCTCTGGATGTGTGAGCTGTTCACCTGCAGTTGGGCACCTGGGGGGATTCCTGCCCCCTCTTTTCTGGGGAGAACCATCATGCTGTGCCCACCCATGGGTGTCCTGCCTGTCCGTGCAGGGCCCACCAGCACTGTCACACTGCAGCTCCTGCTCTCCCACATTTCCTCTGGCAGCAGTTTGGGGCTGTTCCAGGGTGTCCCAGGAAAGGGCAGTTCCTGAGTGTGTTGTGGGATATTCCCTGCTCAGCCAGGCACAACTTGCCAAGGGCTGGAGCAGGATTTGGCCCCAGGACAGGCCTTTCCCCTTGCAGCACGGCACAAATGAGATGCTCTCCTCACCTTGAAGTGTCGTTTCCAGAGCTTGCTGCCTGCATTGAGGGAACACAGCAGTGCCAGCTCGGTGTCACGTGCACCCGTTGCTTTCCTGGCTGTTTGCCACGTCCCTGCACACCTGATTCTGTCAGAGGGAATGGATTAGGCTTGCTTTGCCAGCTTTTCTCAGAGGGGTGGGCTGCAGAGCGTGCCATTCCGCACACAGCAGGGTGCTGTGCACCAGAAGGTCACTTATGGGGCGTGCTGGATTCCTTGCAGGAGTGTGAGCAGCTCCAGAAGATGTACGGTGGGCACATGGACGAGAGGACGCTGGAGAAGACGCAGCAGCAGCACATGTTGTACCAGCAGGAGCAGCACCATCAGATCCTTCATCAGCAGATTCAGGTAGTGCAGCCAGAGCTGCTGAAGGCTTAGCTCTGTTTTCCTGTGTTGCTGCAGACACAACTCGTGAGCAGGTCCCGGGGGGATTGAGGGAGGGGAGTTTGCTGGGCTTGCTGTAGCGGGAAGGCTGAAGGATTTCAGCAGAGATGTTTGCACAGCTGCTGTGGTAGCTGTGGCAGCCAGGGCTGCAGTCAGGGACTGACACTCAGTGAATCTGGATATGTCCTGCTTCACCCAGCAGTGTTTCTAAATTTACTGACTGAGACATTGACTGCAAACACTTCTTGTTTTCTTGTGGTGCCTGGTTCAGGACTGTATCCGGCCTCCCCAGCCATCTCCACCCTTGCAAGCTCCATGTGAAAACCAGCCAGCTCTGCTCACTCACCAGCTCCAGAGGTAAAGAAATGGCTTTAGGACAGCTCTGGGTTTGACTCCTCCTGAAGCCCAGGGATGAGCTGACACTCAGGAGAGGCCAGGCTGAGTTGGAGGTTTATGGAGTCAGAATGACAGTGCCAGTTCCCAGGTGAATGTGCCTGGTCCTTCGGGCTGGATTCTCTCAGGACTTCAGAATCAGAGAAATGTGATTCAAAGGCACAGACCTGCTTTGAGCAGAGGATTGACAGAGCTGCCTTTTGAGTGGCTTGAAGCTGCCACTTCAGCAGCCAGGCTCTCTCATGCTTCCTTGGTGTCTCACACCTTGCCAGGCCCTTGGTGAGCTCAGCCTCCTTGCCCTCAGCACCCTGACTTGTGGGTGAGGGAGGCTGAGTTACGGGAAATGAGAGCAGGGTGTCTCACCAGGTGCAGTGAGTCAGGAGGTGAGCCTGCAGTGTCCTTGTCCCCAGGTTTCTGTGGTAGCCACAGGTCATGCTCACTCCCTGTGTGACTTGGACAAGTGAGGTGGCTCTCAGAAGAGAAGCCAAGCTGCAGAGACCTTGGGATCCCCAGCAAGGGCTTTATGGTGTTTGTTTTGAACAAGACACGCAGTGTTTGGCATCAGTTCTCACAGTTGAGACGGCATCTTGACAAGGAGCAGGCCTGGTGAGAAGGTGCTTGTTTCCCTGCGTAGGTTACGGATCCAGCCATCCAGCCCGCCCCCAAACCACCCCAGCAATCATCTCTTCAGGCAACCCAACAGCAGCCCGCCCCCCGTGAGCAGCAGCGTGCTCCAGCCCCATGGTAAGCAGTTCTGGGAGCTGGGCAGGGCCCTGTGATCCCATCAAACCCCGCACAAGCAGCCTGGGGGTGCCAGGGCTCCGTTCCCCCCCAGCCCAGGCCCTGCACAGTTTGCTGATGATGTAAAAGATTCTCCATCTGGCAGCAAGGGCTGGTGTTACCGAGAGCTCGCGAGAAGCTGCCAGCTGGAATGTGCTGTCGGGTTCCTTGTCACAAGATCCTTACTTATCGCTCCCGGGGGTGGGGAGGAAGGGCTGATATTCTCAGGTTTATGCAAATCACTGTCAGCCCCGCAGAGTTTCTGTTTTGGTGCAAGGGGCTCTGGCTGTGACCTTTGCACGCTGGCACAGCATGACAGAGCGCCCATACGGACACGTACCGGGCTCCCAGCCTGGCCCAGAGTCATGGAATGAATCACAGCATCATAGCCTGCTTTGGGTTGGAAGGGGCCTTAAAGATCATCCCTCTCCAGCCCCCTGCTACAGGCAGGGACACCTTTCCCTAACCCAGGTTAATCCAAACCCTGTCCAGCACTTCGGGGAACGGAGCAGATCTCGCTCCCAAGCCTCGCCCTGGGCTGGCACGGGTGCTGAGTGTCTTTGTTCCTTGTAGGTGCTGCCTCCCAGTCCCAGTTCCAAGGGATGCCCTCCCACAACACAATCTTCCCGCAGTCGGGTAACTGTTCCCCTCCCCCGGCCATGGGGCTGACGTGCCTGGCCCTGCAGCAGCAGCAGTCGCAGCCCCAGCAGGTCACCATCCAAGTGCAGGAGCCCGGGGACATGGTGGGCAGCAGCCTCCTGCCCGGGGCCTCCGTGGGCGGGCAGGGCCTGGCGTCCCACGCGCGGGGGATGTCCCTGAGCCCCAGCGCCAGCCAGATCCAGATGCAGCACCGCGCCAACCTGATGGCCTCCCTCAGCTACGGCCACCGGCAGCTGTCCAAGCAGCTGAGCGCCGACAGCGCCGAGTCGCACAGGTGAGGGCCCTCCCTGCCTGCTGGGGCTCAGGGACGGCAGGGAGCGGCAGCCTGGGACGTGGTGTCCTGGCCAGCCTGCCTTGTGCTTGCTCCCTCGCTGTCCCTGGGAGGGAGTTGCTGAGCTGCTGTCCTCCCTGCGGGAGCAGCTCTGGCTCTCATTGAGCAGCGAGGTCACTTGTCCTTTTCCTTGTGCTTGCAGTTTGAACGTGAACAGGTATCCCCCCGCCAACTACGACCAGGTGCACTTACACCCCCACCTGTTCCCGGAGCAGCCCCGCGTTTCCCCCAGCAACTACAGCCCGCCGGGAGGGGTGGGGTTCCCTGCAGCCCAGCAAGCTCTGAAGGTCCCACAGCTTGAGCAGTACCCCAGTTTCCCCCCGAACGCACATCAGCAGCAGCAGCAGCACTACACGGCATCGGCACTACAGCAGGCACTGTTGTCCCCGACACCTCCCGACTACAGCCGACACCAGCAGGTACCGCACATCCTCCAGGGACTGCTTTCCCCCCGGCACTCGCTCACGGGGCACACGGACATGCGGCTGCCCCAGGCAGAATTTGCACAGCTCATCAAACGGCGGCAGCAGCAGCAGCAGCAGCAAGAATTCCAAGAGTTGTTCAGGCATATGAGTCAAGGGGATGCTGGGAATATGGGCACCAGCATGGGACAGAACCTCTCGGAGCGCCAGTCGTTGTCTTTGCCTTATCAGAGTGCTGACACGTACCACCCCCAGAACAGCCCCCAACATCTCTTAAAAATCAGGGCGCAAGAATGTATCCAGCAGGTCCCTGCCTCCGTGCCACCACCGCAGGGATACGGACACCAGCCAGCCCTGTTCCACTCGGAGAGCATGGAGGAGGACTGCGCCTGCGAGGGAAACAGGGACAGCTTTCCTGACAGTAAGAGTTCAAACACATTGACCAAAGGTTGCCACGAGACCCCTCTGCTCGTAAACGCAGGAGGGCACGGGGACCCCGAATCTTTGCTAGGAACTGCTAACCCCGCGCAGGAGCTGGCAACGCACCAGTACAGGCAGCAGCCCGCGCCCGGATTCAGGAATAAGGTGCCCAGCAGAGGTAAGGCTCCCTGCTCTGCCCGTGCAGGCCGGGTGTGCCAGTGCAGCCAGGTGTCCGTCTGTGCCAGCCGCTCACCTCCCTGCCCAGGACACCGTCCCAGCCGGCGCGCCAAGGGTTTCCTGACGTGCTCTGCGTAGCACAGAATTGCCGAGATTCTTTCTGGCTTTTGTGGCCTGAAGTAAATTGCAGGCACAGCCTCTGTAATAAACAGGGTTGAATAAGGAAGGAGCCCCATGGGCTGCTTCCCTTGGGAATTTGACCTACTTCTGCAGGCAGGTAAAGACCAGGGCCCAGCTTGGTGCCATCTTTTCAGGGGTGCTGCATGATGGCCACAGATTTATTCTTGTTGGTGATGTTCTCCATCCCCTGTAAACACGGGATAGGAACAGCTCAGCTGCCAGCACACCCCAGCTGTGGCAGTGTAGCCATTTATTCCTGCTCTTAAGCACAGACCCTCAAGCCCAGGCACTGCTAAAGCTCCCACAAACACACACAGTCACAGTGTTGGTCAGTGTCCTGTGGCTCCAGCAGCCTTGCAGTCTCTCTGGCACTTTGAGGAGCAGCCACAGCAGCAAGATTTATCCCTGATTGAACTGGGATGGGTAGGTTCTGGAGAGAGTGAGTTTAAACTTGCCATTAGGATCTGAAGACCTTTCCTGCTCCTTGGAAGCAGCTACACCTTTGCTCCTCAGTGGCTGCTCTGGCAGCACTGGGCTGTCAGAGAATTCCTGCCTGAGCTGTAATTGCAGGCTCCTCTGCAGGAAAAACACCCTCTGAGTCCTTGCTAAAAGGGCTTTGAGGAGAGGCTGAGTGGGCAGATCAGTATTCCCTGCAGGACTCGGGGTGCTGGGCTGGAGCCACCAGCTTGCCCTTGGCACTCAGAGCCCTATTGCGGAGGAGCTGTGTCCAGGGCACAGGAGGCCCAGCTTTGTTCAGGGACACAGCACGGGTTTGTTGGGAAAGTACCGGGCTGGAATAGGCTGGCTTGGAGGGCTGAGTGGGGCTGCCAAGCCCTGACCCCCCAGAGCGTGGGCGGGGGGCAGGGACAAGGCTGGGCTGTGCTGAAATCCTCCTAAATCCTGAATTCTGTTTGCTCTCAGAGCTCCACTTCCCTGCTGTGCTTGGAGTGGGGGGAATGGCCCCAGGCTCAGTGGAGATTGGAAGCTCTGGAGGGGTGTTCGGTACGAAATCCTGAGTCTGAATCTTGTTACAGAAGCCTGTTAGATGGACAGTGAGATCTGCTGAAGTCAGAAGCCAAATCTCAGCCCCCGCACTGCTGGTGCAAGACTTGTTACACAAAGGAGAAGGACTTTAGACTGCAAGGCCTTGTAAATGAGTAAAAGCAAATAGATGTTTACAAATAGGCTTGTGTCAGCCCTTCTGAGAGGGCTGTTTGTAGTAAACTCTGTCCTGGGATGCAGCTGTTTGTACCATTTTCCCTATGGCCTCCATAACCCACTTGGACTCAGGCCTGGCTGCTCTGGGTCCAGGCAGAGTCACCTCAGAGTTTCCCAGGTACCCTTTCCTACAGCAAATCCTGCATCCCTGGACTTTCCTGCTTCTGACCTACCAAATCCTACATCACTCAGTTTTCCCACTATTGACCTACACCAAATCCTCCATCCCTGGCTTTTCCCACTCTTTCCCTACAGTGTGTAATGAGGGTGCAGTTGGAGGGGTATCTTCCCTCCCTGCCTCAGCTCCCCAGATGTGTTTTCCCTGTAGTTTCCCTGTGGCTGGGGAGTGTCTGTGCTTCCAAGGGCTGATCACAAAGCTCTGCATGTCTGTGCAGCATCTGCCAGGGGACTTTGAGAGCCGACCAAATCCGTTTGGGATGGGACTGAGCTGCCTGTGAGCGGCCCTGCTCCAGTTCTGCTGCAGCGTGGCCGTCCCGGGGCCGGGAGCGCTGCCCGTGGGAAACCTGCCTGGGCTGGGCGCGAGGGAGCCGAGCTGGCGGCAGCGCCGTGCCAGCGTCACATGCCGCAGGGACACAAAGGATGTGGGGATGAAAGGCTCTCCTCTGCGGGGCTGGCACTTCGGGGTGTCTGTCCCTTGGTCCAGAGCGGCATGCCCAGAGGTGAAGTGCTGGCGTTGGGAAGCAGCTGTTTTTTGGGTCCTGGCTCTTCCAGGCTGAGGGAACTCGTCACCCGCAGCACGGGGCTGTTTGTGGAGCTGGAGCAGCAGGCTGCTGGCCCCAACCACTGTTCCCACAGTTGGAGCAGCATCCCAAGCAGTGTGTGGGTGGCACTGATCCGCTAACATCTGTTACCTCATGTTTTCCTTCTCGCTTTTCCGGGAAAGCTGACTGTTAACCGCACGTAACCCCACGGTTGTGCAAAGGAAGGGGGAGGCTGCATCTCTGAGTGCCCTGGGACGGGGCTCCGGCAGGAATGCCACATTCCTGGTGGAGGAAGGGCACGGGGAGCAGTGTGCTGCCTGTGCTGTCCGTGCTCACCTTCCTGCAAGCAGAGCGGGGACCACATGGGATGGGGTCTCACTTCAATTCTGCTAAATTTGCAGACGGATTTTGGGACTGCTCTGCGCAATGGCAAGCATGATCCTTGTGGGTCCACGTGGGATGTTCTAGGATTCTATGGGATCCCTTTGGGGAGCAGTTTTGTGGCAGCTGCAGTGCCAGTTGGGCCATGCAGTGTCCCAGCACAGCAGGACGTCACTTCCCACTGACCAAAGCCCTGGGAAAGGGCTTTGTGAGGGCTGTACCTGCAGCTGTGTCACCTCGGGGCAGCTCCCCTTGTCAGGGGTGTACCTGCAGCTGTGTCACCTCGGGGCAGCTCCCCAGCGCTCGCAGCCGCGTCGGGCGTTTGTGCTCGGCGGGGTCCGCGCTCAGCGAGCTCAGCCCCGATGGCAGCTCCTCCATGGCTCAGGGCTTTATCCAAAACATCGTGTACTTGATGATGAGAGGCTTTGCCTGATAGGAATGTGGCCTTTGCCCTCAGTCACAAGAGCTTGCGGTGCAGATGGACTTTGCCAGGCAGAGCACTCGTGTGCTCCCGCAGCCAGATTGTGGGAGGGCAGGGAGAAGTCATCTGATAAAAGTGAAGATCCTGGCCAGCTCTTTCAGCAGGATTATGTTGCTTACAATTGCCAAGGGGCCCTGCTGGAACATCCCGTGTTGGAGGCTCCCCCAGCTCTTGTGTAACAATGTGGGGGTCGAGCTCAGGCTCGAGGGGAAGGCAGAAGTGGGAATGGATCTGGTTCCTGTGCTCCTGCCCCTGTGCCTCCAGCTTTAGGCTGCTTTTGTAGACCTGATGGAAGGCAGCTAGAATTGGGATCTTTTGGGATATTGATGCTGGAGGGAGAAGCCTGTGTGAGTGCAACTGGGGGCAGTGGTGCTGCACCACTCTGACTGGAGCAGCCGGGGGTCCTGCTTGTGTTTGTGCGCGGCATCACATCTCAGTTCTGCTGCGGCACAGCTGGCTGCAGGTTTCTTGTACTAACCTGTCCTTTTTGTGTCCTTTTCAAGAGTCCATCGTAGGGAACTGCATGGACAGGAGCTCCCCTGGCCAAGCCATGCAGGTGCCTGACCACAACGGCCTGGGCTACCCCGTGCGCCCCTCGTCCAGCGAGCACCCGCGGCCCCGCAGCCTGCAGAGACATCACACCATCCAGAACAGTGATGATGCCTACGTAGGTGCCTTCGCCTCCCAGCTCCCTCCTCTGAAACAGCCTGGCCTGCCTGTGGGCACACAGGGCTCAGCCAGCCCAGCTGTGGGTCCTGCACTGCTGTGAACGAGCTGCATGATAGCCCAGAGCTCAGTGCTCTGTGCCCTCTGGGGTTTGGGGTGCTGGGAAGTGTCCTGCCCAAATCTGGGTGTGGGCTTTGCTGCAGCTCCCTTCTGCTGTAGATGAGAATGTCAGCTTCACTGGTTCAGGGGTGCCCAGTGGCAGGACCAGGAGCAATGGCTAAAACACAACGGGTTCCACCTCAACATTAGCAAGAACTTTCCATGGAGGGTGGCAGAGCACTGGAACAGCTGCCCAGGGTAGTCTCTCTCTCTCTGGAGACATCCCAAAACCAGCCAGATATGTTTCTCTGTCACCTGCTCCAGGTGTGCCTGCCTTGGCAGGGGTTTGTGCTGGATGATCTCCTGATCTCCCTTCCAGCCCCAGCTATGCTGTGGTTCTGTTAGCTCAGGGGCATTTGGACCATTCAGTCCATCCTGCTGTTGAAGGGGCAGGCTGTGCCCAGGCTGTGCCTGGTGCAGTTCTTCTTGTCTTTCCAAACCCGTGCTGAAGGTTTGCAGAGGCTCCCTGGGCACCCTGTCCATGGGCAGATGGGGAACACCCGGATCCTGAGCTCCCCCTGAGTGTGTCCTGCCGTGTCCACAGGTGCAGCTGGATAACTTGCCTGGCATGAGTTTGATGGCAGGAAAAGCCCTCAGCTCTGCGCGGATGTCGGACGCCGTGCTCAGCCAGTCGTCGCTGATGGCCAGCCAGCAGCTGCGCGACAGGGACGGCGAGGGTGAGCACGGGGAGGGGGTGTGGGCAGCTCCCCGGGGAGCTGAGTCACAGCCACACGTGCTCAGTCTCCTCTTTGCCCTTGCAGAATGCGGGGAGAGTTTGGAAGGTCAAGAGCACGCGAACCTGGGCGACGGCAGCCAGCACCTCAACACCTCCTGCTACCCCTCGACGTGTATCACGGACGTCCTGCTGAGCTACAAGCACCCAGAGGTGCCCTTTGGGATGGAGCAGGCAGGGGTGTAACCAGGAGGGAGTGAGTATCCGTGTGTCCTTCTCTCACCACACCACTCCCAGGGGTCGCCTTCCCTGCTCGTTGCTCCAGTGCTGGGGTTGGGACCATCTGCTCGGAGCTCCTGCGCTGAAGCTGATTGCTGTCCCCCCATTTGCCCAGGGACAGCATCCCTCCTTCCAGGCTGGTGCTGCACTCAGAGCCCTCTGCATGGCAGGGTCTCTCTCCTGGGGCAGGGTCACGAGTGGCCTGGGAGGGCTGTGGGAGGAGATGTGCTGTTCTGGTGTCCCCTAACACCTCTCTTTCTCTCTCTTGCAGGGTTTGTGTACAGCTTTGAAATGAAAAGGTCCATTTTAAACCAACAGTATCTAGCAGCATTGCGCCAAATTGCCGTAGTATTTCTGACTAACTGGAATACCATGGCCCCTTTCCTCATCCTCACTTCATCCAGTGTGTCGTTCCTTTGGGTTCTTTAATTTCTGCCACACTTGCCTGTAACTCCAGCTACACCCAGAGCCCTGAGCCCGACACGGAGGATCGGCCTCGGCACCGGGGCTGCTCTGGGGGCTGGCCCTGCCCAGGGCCCCACGCTGGGCTGAGCCTCCCTGGAGCCTGCCCTGGGCAGGTCCAAGGGGGCTGGAGCTGCTCCTGGATGGAGGCCACGCTCTCCTTCCTCTGTCCCTCTGCACTGGGGGTCTGGCCCTGGCAGCGCTGGCTCCCCACCCCGGTGCAATCCACTTCTTGTCTCACCTCTGTCTGCTCTGTTCCCTCTCGTGTGTCGGGGTGCTGACAGGATCACCCCTGCCCTCCCTCCCCTTTTCTTTCCAAATCTGCCACGACTTGGGTTTTTTTCTTTTCCTGGCTAATGTAGGGCAGATGGATTTTTCTTTGTTTCCTTCGCTTTTCCTCCTGATCACGTAGGAATTGTTTTTTTTGGTAAATGTTGTTTTATTATTATTGTTATTAATAAAAGGCAAAAGGAATTTCTGTTTGAGAGAAATTTTTAACTAGATTCTGTTCTATATGAATTGTGACTTGCACCTTTTGTTCAAAGTATTTTATTTCTTTTAATGACATTGTACTTGTGACTGGTTTTCTCTCGTGCCAGTGGCGACAGTGGTAATTCTCCTTATACAGTCGGGACGTGCAGAGGTCTCTTCTTTGTCCCTTTTCCATCCTTTCCGTGGTGGATAGAGCGGGAGGCCCCCCCGCCCTGGGGCTCAGGAGCACGTGGTGTCACCCTTGCCTTTGGGACTTGACAAGCTCCGGCTCAGACCCTTCTTACTGACATTTTTTTCCGGAATATTTTTTAAAACTAAACGAAACATCGACCCAGCCCTCCTGACTTTGCACAGAAGGAAGTGTGAAACCAGCACGGCAGAGGTGACTTTGCTGTCCTTACCCCGTGCCTCTTCCCCGCCTCCCCTTCTCCGGGAGAACGACGCTGACAGCTCCGCGATCCCGGCAGTGGGAGAGGAGGGGAGCTCCGGCCGTGCCCGGCCCCTCGGGCACGGGAAGGGTGGGAAACGCTGAAAGCCTTTTGCTCTGTCCCTTTGGTTCATTTTCCTTTTGTTTACATGACACTGTATCCTGGGAGAGTCGCCGGGCCCCCCCCAGCAGCAGCTGCCCCGTCACCGTGCCATCCGCAGCATCACACTTTTTTTATCATGGCTTTGTATTGTAGTAATCAATACGCGCAGTATATGTTGAATGTATATTAATATACTTTGCTATTATTTCTGTTTTTTGGAAATGTCAGAAGTATTTTTTTTTTCTTCCTCATTTATGTTGGACTAAAAACGAACAGGAAAAAAAAAAAAAGTTTCAGTAAATCTTCAGTCCATTTTTTGTGGGTCACTTGCAACTAGTCAGTTAGTTGGACAGTGGGATCATAACAAATAAAACCATGATTATGATCTTCCCTGGGCTCCTGTTTGCCTTGTTGCTCAACACCAGAGTTCAAGGGGCGGCAGCTGCTGTCCCCAGTCCATCCCTGGCGCTGTCACTTCCCCTGGTCCCCAGCAGCCCCCCTGGCTGGGTGTCCCGGAGCCCCTGGCACTCACAGCCCCAGAGCCCGGGTGTGGGGAAGGCAGTGACAGGAAGCCTGCCTGCATCTGCTGCATCTGCTGCACTGGGGCTTTTCCAGCTGTGGGTAGGGTGTGGGAGGCGCAGGGAGCTGTGCCTGTGCCTGCAGCACCTGCGGTGGCAGTTCCCGTGCCGTGCCCTTGCTGGCTGGCACGGGCTGGGGCTGCAGGGAGCCGGTGCCACCCAGAAACGGGAGCATCATTGCTCTGCAGCAGCTCCCCTGGCACTGCCAGCCCTGCACACGCCCTGCAGCCCCTCTGGGGACATGGCTCCTCTCCCTCTGTCCCCCCTCTCCCCTTGCCAGGTGGGCTCAGCCTGATTCCTGTGCATCCCTGCACTGGTGGCAGTGGCACAGGGAAGCTCCTGGGGTTGGCTCGGGCTGAGGGGGTTTTGGGGCGGCCGTGCCAGTGCTGGCACCTGCTCTGAGCCGTCCCCTTGCCCAGGTCCCCAGCTGGGGCTGGCGTGGGCGGGCAGGGGCGCCGCTCCCGGGACCTCTGAGCTGGGGACACGGCGGGAAAAGGGGGTGACGTGAGCGGCCCCGTGAAGGACGGGGCACAGACCCGCGGCCGAGGCGAGGGGTCCGGGTACGGCAGGCCAAATCCCTGCGGGAATAAACCTTGTCCCCGGGCCGGCGGCCAATCCCTGGGGGCTGCGAGGGGCCCCGGCAAGGCCGCGGGGCCAGCGGGAATCTGGGTCACCGGGAGCGTAAACAGCTCCTTGGCCGGCGAGGCGCGTCCCTCCCGCGGGGAGCTCCTGTTTGCTCGCCGCCCCTGCCAAGCCCGCGCTCCTCGGCGATGCCGCGCGATCCTTGAACCCTGCGCGCCACATCGCCCGCCGGGAGCGCGGCTTATCTCCGCGGAACTGCCCCTCCGGCATAAATAGCGGCGGCGGAGCCCCGGCCGCTCAGACGGGACGAGCAGCAGCGGCAGAGAGAGCTGGTAAGAGCCCGGGCTGCCCCGCAGGAGCCGCAGGGACGGAGCGGTGCCCCTCGGCCGGGACCCCCGGAGCCGGGCTGGGGGCTCAGCCCCCCCGGGTTGGCTCTGCCGGGGCTCCCCGCGCCCAACTCTCTTGCTCTGCCCGCAGGTCCAGCGCGAAGATGAGAGCCGCGGTGCTGACCCTCGCCCTGCTCTGCCTGACGGGTAGGTCCGGACGGGGCTGCGGTTCCCGGGATGGAGCGGCACGGGCGGGACGCGAGCGCTGCTGGAAGCCGCCGGTTTGCGAAGCGCTTTGCGAGCCGGGCTGCAGCCGAGGGGCTCCCTGGTTCCCCCCGAGCCGGGCTGGAGCCGGCCCCGGGCGGCGCGTCCTGAGCACGGCCGGCTCTCTCCGCAGGCACCCAGGCCCGCTCCTTCTGGCAGCACGATGAGCCCCAGGCACCCCTGGATCGCCTCAAGGACATGCTCGATGTCTACCTGGAGACAGTGAAGGCCAGCGGCAAGGAAGCCATTGCCCAGTTCGAGGCCTCCACCGTGGGCAAACAGCTGGAGTAAGTGGGGGGCGCGTGGCGGGGGGCCGGGGGGGGCCCCGGGCGCCGTGCGTGACCCCCCCCCCCCTCCTGTCCCGCAGCCTGAGGCTGGGCGAGAACCTCGACACGCTGGGCGCGGCCGCCGCCAAGCTGAGAGAGGACGTGGCCCCCTACTACAAAGAGGTGCGGGAGATGTGGCTGAAGGACACCGAGTCCCTGCGCAAGGAGCTGACCAAGGACCTGGAGGAGGTGAAGGAGAAGATCAAGCCCTTCCTGGACCAGTTCTCTGCCAAGTGGACGGAGGATCTGGAGCAGTACCGCCAGCGCCTGGCACCCCTCGCCCAGGAGCTGAAGGAGCTCAGCAAGCAGAAGGTGGAGCTGCTGCAGCAGAAGCTGACCCCGGTGGCCGAGGAGGCGCGGGACCGCCTGCGCGGCCACGTCGAGGAGCTGCGCAAGAACGTGGCCCCCTTCAGCGATGAGCTGCGGCAGAAGCTGAGCCAGAAGCTGGAGGAGATCCGCGAGAAGGGCATCCCCCAGGCCGCTGAATACCAGGCCAAGGTGGTGGAGCAGCTCAGCAACCTGCGGGAGAAGATGACGCCCCTGGTGCAGGACTTCAAGGAGCGCCTCACCCCCTACACCGAGACCCTCAAGGCCCGCTTCCTCAGCTTGCTGGAGGAGCTCCAGAAGACCGTGGCCTGAGCTGCCGGCCGGCGCGGCCAGGGACTGAGCCCAGCCCCGCCCCGCAGCCGCCCCGGGCGCTCCCTGCCCTGCCCCGGGCACTTCTCCTCAGGGGCTCCGGGGACAGGCTGCAGGAGCCCCCGGCCAGCCCGGCCCTAGGGTGTCCTCCCCGGAGACCCCCTCTTCCCCTAGAATTCCCTCCCCAACCCGGCGTCGCTCTCAGCTTTGCCTCCCTTTTGAGAAATAAACTTGACTTAAGTTATTGGAGCTCGCTCAGTCTTTGCAGTGGATGCTGGAGGGGGAAAGGGGTGCTCTGAGCTGGGGGTACTGGGGGACCCAGAGGGACTGGGGAGACGGGGAGCTGGTGAGGGGTGCCCGGGGCTGGTGAGGGGTGCCCTGCACTCACCCAGTACTGAGTCCAGCTCAGCCCGAGGTGCAGCCGAGCTCAGCCCCACACAGGGGGCTGGGGAGTGTGGCACTGAATTTGCAGGAGTTTTTGGAAGCAGCACCCGGCTCCTGCCACCCTGGGCACCCCGACACGGCCGTGTGTACCCCAGTGCTGGTGTCTGTCCCAGCCCCCGCTCCCCCCGCGGGTCCCACTCCTCCTTGCCAGCCCCAGTGATGCCACCACAGCGTTTGCGTCAGCCCCTCTTTATTGAGAGCACAGCGACAGCGGGTGGGGGTCCGGGGGGGGGTCCCCGACAGACCCCGGGCAGCCCCTGGCGAGGCTACGCGGGCGGAGTCTTCTTCAGGAGCTCGGCCAGCTGCTCCTTGAGCCACACCAGCCGCTGCTTCGCCAGCTCCGCGTTGTCCGACAGCCACTGCCTGCACGGGGAGGGGAGCGGAGCGGAGGGGAGGGCAGGGGGTCAGCGCGGGGCCCTGGCCGGGCTCCACCGGCACCGGGGACGGGCATAGGGACGGGGACAGGGACGGGGACGGGGACAGGGCTGGCGGGGTTCGGGGGCACCTGGCCTGCTGCGCCGCCTCCGACTCCCGCACCCTGCTGAAGGCGTCCTTGGCCATGGCCGTGGCTTTCTGGGCCAGCTCCTGCACCTTCTGCACCAGCGCCTTCGGCTCCTCGGGCGAGTCGGCCCCTGCAAAAGCGAGCCTGGTGGGACGGGGGGCACGGGGCCCCGCGGCTGCGCCCCCCGCGTGTGCCCCCAGCGCCTGAGCCCCCAGCCCTCCTCCTGCGCAGCCCCCCGGCCCTTACTTGCTCCCACCGCCAGGACGGCCGTGCAGGCCAGCAGGAACAGCAGCGACGCCTTCATGGCTGGGGAGAGAGCATAGCGCACGATGTGGGGCGGCAGGGGGGCACGGGGGGGTCCCGAGCCCGTCCCCTTGCCAGCACGACCCTCGCCAGGGATGTCCCCGCTCACCTGTGCCGGGCTCTGACGCGGGGGCAGCCCCGGGCTCCCTCTTTATAGCCTCTGGGGGATTCGTGCAAAGGTCAGGGCAGGGCGCGGGGGGGCTGCAGGGGCGCTGCGTCCAGCCAGGAGTTGGGAAATCCCGCGGGGACGGAGCCCGCTGGGGCCCCGCGTGTCTGTGCGGGTGTGCCCGGAGCCGGGCAGCGCGGCGGGGGCACACGCGTGTGCGCAGCCAGCCCGGTGCCCGCGGAGGGGCAGCCCTGGGCACGCACGGCACAAGGGTGACATCCAGCGGCCCTGTCCCCGGGCACGACGCCCTCGGGCACCGCGAGGCTCTTCGGACCTTGCCACTGCCCCCGCCACCGCCTGGCCGGTCCCTGCCCTTTGCCCGCAGGGACACATCGGCGCGGCTCCGCTGTCCCCGGGGGGGTGGGCTGGGCCGGGGGCTGCCCCCGGGTGTGTGCCCAGAGCCCGGTGCCCACTGCCGGGGCACGAACGGGGCCCAGCTGCATTCCCAGGCACCGTGTGGCTGCAGTGCCCTGCAGTGTCCCGGCCTCTTCCTGTGCCAGGGCTCCTTCCAGGAACGATGGCATCCCGCCTGTGTGCAGCCTCGTGTGTCCGCCGGCTCCATCACAGCACCCCCCTGAGCCCCTGTCCTGCCCTGAGCCCGTGTCCTGCCCGGCCCAGCCCAGCGGGTGGCAGAGCTGGGAGGTCCCTGCAGCATCCCCAGCCCCCGTGTCCTGTCACGCTGCCACCCATCCCACAACCACACACGGCAGGTACTGCCCTGCCAGAGCCACTGCTGCAGCCACGGAGCACTGAGGGGTCCCCAGCCCAGGTCCCTGTCCCCAGGAGGGGCTGGGGGTGTCCCGTGTACCCCCACCCCGTCTGTCCCTGTCACCCCCCCGGGGGCTGGCGGGGCCATGGGTGATGCCAGGGCTCTGGGTGATGTCAGGCCCGAGCACACGTCAGGCACTTCCACGTTGTGCCCGTGCTAAAGTCCAAGCCCTTGCTGTGTCACAGCCTGCGTGGAAGCGCTCGGGCTGCATAAATAGAGCTGGGAGCTGCCGGCTCTGCAGCTACCGCGGCACTGGCAGCACAGGTGAGGGCTGCAGGGGCTGCAGGGAGCCGGGGGGGAGCCAGGGGGGAGCCGGGGGGGGAGCCGGGGGGGGAGCCAGGGGGTAACCCGGCTCTCCACGGCCTCTGGCTGGCGGCTGCTGGTCCCTGGAGCTTCCTTCACCTCTCTCTGCTCCCACAGGAGTCCCCCGCGCTCAGGATGGCGCCCAAGGCGGCCGCCCTTGTCCTGGTTCTCCTCGCGATCTCAGGTGAGGTGGCACGAGGGTCCCCGGGGCCAGCAGGGTGGAGCTGCCCGGGGCGGCGCTGGCAATGTCCCCGCTGTCCCCGCGGGAACGGGGCCGTGTGAGCGCTGACCCCAGCACCCCCTGCAGGCTCCCGGGCTGATGTGAACCCTGACGAGGTGGCCAGCGTGATCTGGAAGTACTTCACGGAGCTGGGCAGCAATGCCAAGGACACGGTGGAGCAGCTGCACCAGACCGAGCTCAGCAAGCAGCTCAAGTGAGCCCAGCCACGGGGCCGGGGGGCTCGGGGGGCAGGCAGGGCCCGGGGGGTGGGCACGCCGGCCCTGACTGTCCCCTCTCCCCAGCACCCTGCTGAAGAGCAACCTGCAGAGCGTCAGCGCCTACGCCGAGGACCTGCAGGAGCGCCTGGTGCCCTTCGCCGTGGACATGCAGGCGCGGCTGGCGCAGGACTCGCAGCGGCTGAAGGAGCAGATCCGGCGGGAGCTGCAGGAGCTGCAGGCCAAGCTGGCGCCCTACGCCGACGAGGTGCACCAGCAGATCGGCACCAACATACGGCAGCTGCAGGCCAAGATGAGCCCGTACGCCGAGGAGCTGCGCTCGCAGGTGGACCGCAGCGCCGGCGAGCTGAAGCGGGCGCTGGAGCCCTACGCGGCCGAGCTGCGGGAGCGGCTGCAGGACAACGCCGAGAGCATCCAGGCCTCGCTGAGCCCCTACGCTGACCGCCTGCAGCAGCAGATCGACGGCGGCGTGGAGAGCGTCAAGCGGCGGCTGGCGCCCGTGGCGGACGAGCTGAAGGCGCAGGTGGAGCAGAGCGTGGCCGAGCTGCGGAAAGGGCTCAGCCCCTACGCGCAGGAGGTGCAGGACGGCCTGAACCGGCAGCTGGACAGCCTGAGCGTGCAGATGGAGCGCGTGGCCGAGGAGCTGCGCTCCCGCCTGGCCGCCAGCTCCGAGGAGCTGCGCGCCCAGCTGAGCCCGCTGGCCCGGGAGCTGCGGGAGGCGGCGGGCGGCGACGCCGAGAGCCTCCGGCAGCGCCTGCAGCCCCTGGCGCAGCAGCTGGAGCAGCGCGTGGGGCAGACGCTGGAGACCTTCCGGCAGCAGGCGGCTCCCTTCGGAGAGACCTTCGGCAAGCAGCTGGTGCAGCGGCTGGAGGAGATGCGCGGCAAGCTGGACTCGGGCGCGGCCGGCGTGGAGGATCACCTGGAGCTGCTGGAGAAGGAGGTGCGGGAGAAGGTGGCTGCTTTCCTCAGCACCGCCGCGCCCCCGCAGAATTAAACCGGCCGGCCACGCACATTCCGAGCGTTCCTGGCCGCTTCCGGTGGTAGAAATAAATCTCCTTGTGATGCACGTGCTGCTCCGTGTCCTTCCTTCCCACGGCATCCCGCTGTCCGTCCTAGCCGGGGGGGGACACCCTCGGCTGCTCTGAGGGGGGAGCGTCACCCCGGCTGTGGGAGAGGGAGCACAGGTGGGGCGGTGGGTGGCCGGGGATGGCGGCAGTGGCGGCAGCCGGGTGAGCCCGTGGGCGAGCACAGGGCCGGGGCCGCGCTGCGCCCTCAGCGCAGCTGGGGACACGCAGGTGGCCGCAGAGGGACAGAGCCGCGGCCGAACATCCCAGCGCGGCTGCCAGGAGCGCTGGGGACCCGCGCGTGGGTGACACTCGTCCATCGCAGCGAGGGAGCCCCGCGGGCCAGCGAGAGGGAAAAGGGACGGCGGGGCTGCTGGCAGGAGCCGGGGCTGGCACAGCACGGGACGAGGCACGGGCAGCGCTGCCCGGAGCCGCCTCACGTGTCGGCGCAGGCGAGGGAGCTGCGCGGACTTCGGCAGCTCGGTGTTTCACCCCGGCAGCGCCGGACTTCGCCCGCAGCCGCGGGTGCCCGGGCTCGCTCCCGGCAGGAACCGAGGCGCGGAGGAAAGGAGCCGGCGGTGCCGGAGGGAGCGCGGCCGCGCCGGGGAAGGTGCGAGCCCGGCCGCTCATCCCCGCCCGGCCGGAGCCGGGCTCGCCTCCCGCAGCCTCCGCGGGGCTCCGGCTCGCTCTGCGCCCCGGCAGGAGCCGCACCGCTGTCCCCGGCCCCGGCCCCAGCCCAGCCCCGGCCCCCGAGCCCGGGGGGCAGCGGCGCAGGTGGCCGCCCCCAGGTCACCTCCCCGGAACCTCCACGTTGTGTTTACACGGAGTGAGGTCCAAAAAGCCTTCCCGTACCCAAAGCCGCCTTATCGGCCGCTCCTCGGCCGCCCCCCGAGCCTATAAAAGGGCGGCCAGCGGCCACCTCCGGGCGGGAGGGACACGGGAGGCGAGCGGAGCCAGGTGAGGGGCGGCCGGAGGAGCTGGGTGTGACCCCGGGCGCAGGGCTGCGGGGCAGCCCAGGTGCTTGGGGAACCCCTGGGGGTTTTGGGGAGCTAAAGAGGACCCCCAGGAGCGAGGTCCCGGCGGGGAGCAGCGAGGGGCGCGCAGGGGAGGCACCGCGCCCCCGTGAGCACTCGCACGGCTCCTCTCCGCTCTCCCGCAGCCCCACCATGCTGCTGAGCGCTGCGCTGCTCCTCTCGCTCCTGGCCGCCTGCCCGGGCGGCTGCGGGCCCGGGGCCGGCCGGCCGGGCTGGGCAGCAGCGCAAGAGCCGCTCCCGCCCGCGGCGGGCCCGGGCAAGGCGGCGCAGAGCGGGCTGTGGCACTACCTGAGCCAGCTGACGGGCGACAAGGACAGCCGGGAGCGCGGCCACGGCAAGCTGGGCAGGGACATGGCGTGAGTGCCGCGCCCCGCCCGGCCCGGGGACAGCGGGGCAGGGCCCGAGGGTGACACCTTTATGTCTGTCTGGGGACATCGGGGGTGTGACAGCCTTTATCTCTGTCTGGGGACACCAGGGGGGTGACACCTTTATCCCTGCCTGGGGACACCAGGGGGGTGACACCTTTATCCCTGCCTAGGGAGAAGAGGAGCAGGGTCTCTGGGGGTGACACCTTTATCCCTGCCTGGGGCCCTGCAGGGGGGGCAGCCTTTATTGGGGGTGCGGGGCACGGAGGGGCCGCGGCCACCCGCGGGTCCCGGTGACTCTCTCGTGCAGGAACCTGAAGGAGAGCATCCAGGACGGGGTCAGCTCCATGGGGGGCTTCCTGGAGAAGCTGTCCCCGCTGGGCGGGGCCCTGCAGCCGCGGCTGACCGAGGACCCGGCGGGCCTGCGCAAGGCGCTCCGCAGGGAGCTGGACAGCCTGCGCCTCAGGCTGGCCCCGCACGTGGACGAGGCGCACCAGGAGGTCGGCAGGCGGCTGGACGAGCTGCGGCAGCAGCTGCGGCCGTTCACCGAGGAGCTGCTGGAGCAGGTGTCGCTGCGGGCGCGGGAGCTGCGGCGGCACCTGCTGCCCGGCCGGGAGGCGGCGGCGCAGCTGCTGGACGGCGCCGACGAGCTGCAGCGCTTCGCGGCTCACTACGCCGACAAGATCGCCTTCCACACGGAGCAGGTGAAGGACATCTTCCAGCCGTACGCGGAGCGGCTGCTGGCCGAGATCCAGCGCAACGTGCGGGAGCTGCAGCGCGGCGTGGCCCCGCACGCCCGCGCCAGCCCCGAGCAGCTCAACCGGCACATCCGGGAGCTGTCGGCCAAGCTGGCCCGCAACGCGCGGGACCTGCACCGGCAGATCCAGAAGAACCTGGAGCAGCTGAAGGCCAAGCTCAGCCTGTGGCCCGGCGGCCCCGCGGCGCCGCCGGGCCGCTCCCGGGAGGCGCTGGCGCGGGAGGTGCAGCGGCGCGTGGAGGAGTTCCGCCGGGACACGTACGCGCAGATCCAGGCCTTCACCCGGGCGCTGGACCAGGAGACGGAGGAGATGCGCCTGAAGCTCAGCGCCCGCCCGGAGCCGCCCGAGGGGCCGCTGGACGCGCCGCCGCCGCCCGTCGAGGACCTGCGCGCCCGGCTGGACGCGCTGTGGCGGGACCTGGCGCTGAGCCTGAGCGAGCGGGGCGGGGAGGGTCTCGGGGAGGGTCCCGGGGAGGATCTCGAGGAGGGTCCCGGGGAAGGCCCGGGCCGGGCCCGCGGCTGATCGCCAATAAAGGCGCCGCCATCGCGGCCCGCGCGCGTCACATGACCCGGCCCAGCCACGTGATCGTACGTCATCGCCCCGCGCCGCGCCACCATCATGTCGGCGCTGGGGGCCACGGAGGCGGCGGCCGCGCCCGGCGGGGCCCTGTTCCGGCCGCTCAGCGCCGAGGACGGCGAGCAGCAGCCGGCAGAGATCGAGTCCCTGTGCATGAATTGCTACCGCAACGTGAGGGGCCCCGGCGGGCCCGGCAGCGGCGGCCTGCGGGGACTGGGGGGCATAGGGGCCTGTGGGGGCCTGTGGGAGAGCGGGACAGGGGGACACAGGGGCCCGTGGGGGCCCGGGGGAGAGCGGGACAGGGGTGTGCGGGGCCAGGGTGGGTACAGGGTATGCGGGGTCAGGGGTGTGCGGGAATTGGGGCACTGGGGACCGTGGGGCTAGGGGGAGAGCAGGACAGGGTGTCCGGGGGTCTGTGTGGTCAGGGGAGAACAGGACAGGGGGTGCAGGGGTCTGTGGGGTCAGGGGGCACAGACCCCCGTGTGGGCCGGGCTCAGGGGTCCCCAGTGGCCGTGGGGAGGAGCGGGCAGGGGCCAGGAGTGAGGAAGGACCTGCCGGGGACCACAGCTGCTCTCGGAGTAGGGGGCACGGGGGGGTCGGGAGGGCGTTTCCAGGAGCTCCCGGGGGCGAGGGGAGGTTTGTGGGGCAGGCAGGGCAGGGGCAGGGCCCTGGGCCGTGGCCCCAGGCTCGGGTTCCCACGAGCTCCTCGCTGCCCCCCGCAGGGAGTGACGCGGCTCCTGCTCACCAGGATCCCCTTCTTCAAAGAGATCATCGTCAGCTCCTTCTCGTGCCCCAGCTGCTGCTGGTCCAACACGGAGATCCAGGCAGCGGGCAGGATCCAGGAGCAGGGCGTGTGCTACACCCTGGCTGTCACCTCCCGCCAGGTGGGCACTGCCCGCCCTGCTGCAGCTGCAGCCCCTGCAGGGCCGGGCTGGGCCAGCCCCTGGGGGTCCCTGGGGGCTCAGGCTGCTCCCTGGCTCTGCCTGCAGGACATGAACAGGGAGGTGGTGAAGACCGACTGTGCCTCAGCCCGAATCCCAGAGCTGGACTTCGAGGTGCCTGCCTTCAGCCAGAAGGGAGGTGGGTGACTGGAGCGGCGCCCGGGGGGCTCCCGGGGGTCCCTGGGCTCTGCTAACGGTGTCACCAGCTCTGTGTTCTTGCCTTGCCAAGTGCTCACCACCATCGAGGGCATCATTGACAGAGCTGTGGCAGGCCTGGAGCAGGACCAGCCCGCCCGCAGGGTAAGGGCTGGGGAGGGGAGCTCCTCAGGGAGGGACAACGCCTGGGGTGTCCATCCCCTGTCCCCTGGGCTCACACAGGCTGCTGGGGACAGCTCTGGGCTGTGTCTGTCCCCTGGTGTCACAGGCTGCTGGGGACAGCTCTGGGCTGTGTCCGTCCCCTGGTGTCACAGCCCTGCTCTGTGTCCATCCCCTGGTGTCACAGCTCTGGGCTGTGTCCATTCCTTGGTGTCACAGGCTGCTGGGGACAGCTCTGGGCTGTGTCTGTCCCCTGGTGTCACAGCTGTGGGCTGTGTCCATCCCCTGGTGTCACAGACTGCTGGGGACAGTTCTGGGCTGTGTCCATCCCCTGGTGTCACAGCCCTGCTCTGTGTCCATCCCCTGGTGTCACAGCTCTGCTCTGTGTCCATTCCCTGTCCCCTGGTGTCACACAGGCTGCTGGGGACAGTTCTGCTCTGTGCCAGGGTCACCCTCAGCAGCTCTGCTCTGTGCCAAGGTCACCCTCAGCAGCTCTGGGCTGCCCCTGCAGCAGCTGAGCCCCCAGGGGTGATCCCCACTTCCAAGGACTCCGCTCCCGTTTCTTTTCCAGGCGACGGACAAAGAGGTGGCCAGGAAGATAGACGAGTTCATTGGTAAACTGAGGCAGCTGAAGGAAGTCCAGGCCCCCTTCACGTTTGTGAGTGCTGGGAGTGCTCAGCCTGGCTGGGGCAGGGCTGCAGGACGGCTCCCTCACCCCTGCTCCCGCAGATCCTGGACGATCCCTCCGGGAACAGCTTCGTGGAGAACCCGCGCGCGCCGCAGAGGGACGAGGCCCTGCTGGTCACTCGCTACAGGAGGAGCCCCCAGCAGTGTGCCCTGCTGGGCCTGGAGGTGATGCAGCAGCCCCTGCTCCCGGGACCCCCGGCGGGGACCCCCGGCAGGGACCCCCTGACGCTGCCCTTGCAGGGAGAGGAGCCGGACGCGAAGCCGCCGGACGCTGCCGAGGACCTGAGGGACGAGGTGGGTGCTGCTGCAGGGCTCGGGGACACCCAGGCCAGCTGTGCCAGGCTGCCTGGGGCATTGTGGCTGCCTGGGGCATTGTGGCATCGTGGCTGCCCCTTCCCTCCGCCAGGTGCTGCAGTTCAACACCAACTGCCCCGAGTGCAACGCCCCGGCCAGCACCAACATGAAGTTAGTGCGTATCCTTCGGGGCTGGGCTCTCCCTGCTGCTCCACGGGCCTGGGCGTTCTCAGGTGGGGTGCAGAGCTGTCTCAGGGCTGCTCACAGCTCCCACTGGGGTCCTCGGCTGCTGCTTTGATGTTTGCCTTGACTCCCTGCTCCAGAAATCCCCCACTTCAAGGAAGTGATTATCATGGCCACCAACTGTGACTCCTGTGGGCACAGGACCAACGAGGTGAGCTGGGCACAGGGGCAGGGAGTGGAGTTCTGTGCCTCTGACCCTCAGCTCTGCTTCCCAGCGGGACTGCTGGGGAAGGAAACTGTCCTTGGGGGCATTGCCAGGAGGTGCTGGGTGCTGAGCTGTGCCAGGTTTGGAGTGGGCAGTTGGAGCACAGGGGAGAGCTGGCTGTGGGCTCACTGCCAGCTGTTCCCAGGTGAAGTGTGGAGGAGCCATCGAGCCGCAGGGCACCAGGATCACCCTCAGGATCACGGACCCTTCGGACATGACCAGGGACATCCTGAAGGTGCAGTGCCCAGGATACCTGCCCTGTTCTCCTGTGGGGTGTGGGGCTCTGGGGGCCCGGCCCTCCCTGCGTGGGCTCACGGGGGGCTCCCCTCTGCAGTCAGAGACGTGCAGCGTGGAGATCCCCGAGCTGGAGTTCGAGCTGGGCATGGGAGCGCTGGGGGGGAAGTTCACCACGCTGGAGGGGCTGCTCAAGGACATCAGGGACCTGGTGAGTGCTCCTGGGGGGCTCAGCCCCCTCCCTGGCCCTGCTGGGGGGCTGGCTGCTCACAGCTGCCTCACCTGCCCCTGCAGGTGGAGAAGAACCCCTTCACCCTGGGGGACAGCTCCACGCCCAGCAGGACGGGGAAGCTGCAGGAGTTCCTTGGGAGGCTGCAGGACGTGAGTTTCCTCTGCATTTTCCGTGCTCTGCACGGGTGCCAGAGGTGCTGAAGGGTTGGGAAGAGCCTTAATGGGGTGTGCTCTGTTCCTGCAGATCATAGAGGGCAAGGCCCAGGCTCACTTCATCTTGGATGACCCTGCAGGCAACAGTTACCTTCAGGTACACCCCTCGGGTGGGCTCCCTGGCAGTTTGGGGGGTTTATTTCCCTGGCACGTGGTGGCAGTGGGGCTCCCCTTGGAGATCTGGGCACCAGCAGATGCTGGAAGCCCTGCTGGCTTTGTGGGGGCTGCCCAGGGCTCCCAGCCTGTGCTGGTGGCAGAGGGGAGAGCAGGGGCTGTGCCCGAGGGCAGAGTGGGCCTGTTGGGGTGCAGAGCTCTCTCCCCCTGTCCCCACAGAACGTGTACGCCCCGGAGGAGGACCCGGAGCTGAGCGTGCAGCGCTACGAGCGCAGCTTTGAGCAGAACGAAGAGCTGGGCCTCAACGACATGAAAACAGAGGGCTACGAGCCAGAGCCGGCCTCGGGCCGGTAGCGGGGCCACCCCGGCCCTGCCAGCCGCCTTCCCCAGCTCACCCGGGACCAGGACTCGTGCGGGGCCGGGGCTCCTCTGCCCTGGCCGGGGGCCGGGGCTCGGGGCCTCCCCGCGGGCTGTGGCTGCTGAGGGCAGGGGGTGGCAGGGGCGGCTCCCCAATAAAGCTGATTGATAACGCTGATGGCGTCGTGTCCTCCTCCTGTTGCTGCTGCTCCATTCATAACCCCGACAGCTGCGAGGCCACACCTCCAGCCCCGCCCTCAGCTCCATTTATGGCATTGGCTGCAGGTAGACCACGCCCTCAGCCCCACGCGCAGCTCCATTTATGGCATTGGCCGCCGTTTGGCCACGCCCATATCCCCGCCCCTATTCATTTATGGCATGGGCTGTCTGCTGGCCACGCCCACAACCCCGCTCCCGCGCCATTCACGGCCTTCAGCGGCCTGGCCACGCCCATCCCGCCATATCTCCATATGTAGTAATGACCACGCCCATCTCTGCGCGCCGCGCTCAGGCCCAGCCCCTTCCTGCCGGCGCCGGAGTTTGACGTCACAGCGCGATGGCGGCGCCGGGGCTGTCGAAGGCCGAGTACCTGCGGCGGTACCTGAGCGGCCCCGCCGAGCCCGCCCAGCCCCGCCGCCGCCGCAAGAGGAAACCGCCGGGCGGCGCCGGCAGAGGCGGGTGAGTCCCGCGGGAAGGGGGCACCGGCGCGGCCCTGCGCGCTGCCCGGCCTTGGGAACCCCCCGGGCCCACTGCCCCGGCTCCCCTCACAAAGCTCCCTGCGCGCCCCCGCGGCTGCCCCGCCGCGCCTCCCCCCGGTCCTGACGGGCCCTGACGGCCGTCCCCGCTGGCAGGATGCGGATCGTGGATGACGATGTGAGCTGGAACAGCATCGCCGCCGGCCCGGACAGGGAGGAGGAGGAGGAGGACGAAGGGGACATGCCTGTGGTGAGCGGGGAGTGCCTCAGGCGCGCTCTCACACCGTCCGTCTGCCCTTGCGGTCACCTCGCTGCTCCTTTTGGGGAGATCTCCTTAGAGCGCCTCTGTTTGTGTGGCGGGTTCTGCCCCGGGGGTGGCGGGAGCCCTGCGGGAAGGAGGGAGCTCCCTGCGGGCCAAAGCGGCCCGTTCTGTGCCAGCCCGGGTTCTGTGCAGCCCGTTCTGTGCCAGCCTGGGGTTCTGTGCAGCCTGTTCTGTGCAGCCCATTCTGTCCCAGCACAGGGTTCTGTGCTCCAGAGCAGCTGCTGGAGCAGGGCACAGGGACTGGGGTTGTGGTGCCCGTGTGAGGAGTGGGAATTGTGCCTTTGCTGAGCCCCTGCTGCTCGCTGGGTGTTGGCAGGTGGCAGAGTTCATTGATGAGCGTCCCGAGGAGGTGAAGCTCATGGAGGAATTCCGAACAAACTCCAAATGGAAGCTCCTAGGAGGTGAGAGCAGCTCCTTCCACCCTCTCTCCCTAAAGCCTGGCTTTCCCAGACAATGGAGAAATAATCCTGGAGGTGCTGGGGGCTGCTGAGCTGTGCAGAGCCCCAGTAATGTGATTGCAATTGTTTTCCCTCAGATGAGGACTCGCAGAGTTCGGATATTTCGGGACCTGCCAAGTCTGCCACGAGGTAGGGGGCCTGCAGGCAGGAGTTCTGCTTGTCTGGCTGTGTCTGTCTGGTTCAGTGCTGTGCTGGGAAATGTGGGCACTTCTGGATACCCTTCCCTGCTGGACAGCCCCTGCTGGGGCAGGGCACTGGCAGCTCTGGCTGTTTGTGACACTGCCAGGGGGGGCTGGGGTGATGGTCCCTGTGGGTTTGGACAGTGCTGATGGTGCAGACTTTGCCATCCCAGCTCTGCTGGGACCCAGCTGCCTGGCAGGGTTTCTGGGATCTGCTGGGACCCAGCTGCCTGGCAGGGTTTCTGGGATCTGCTGGGACCCAGCTGCCTGGCAGGGTTTCTGGGATCTGCTGGGGCTCAGGGCTGCAGCATCCAAACGAATCCACCATCACAAGCTGCTCCCAGCCTCGGCCAGCTGCCAGCTCTGCGGGTCCTGCTTTGTTCCCAGACAAAGCAAGCAGCAGGGAGCTCACTGTCACCTTCTCTGTCCCCGCAGGCGGCGGCACCACGGCTCCCCGGAGCCCTCGGCCCCGGCAGGGAAACACAACGGCTCCGTGGAGCTCTGTGCTCCCCGGGGACAGCAGCATGGCAGCCCTGAGCTGTCACCTCCCAGGAGACAGCGACACGACACCCCTGACCCATCCCCTCCTAGGAGACAGCGCCATGACACGCCAGATCTGTCACCCCCCAGGAGAAAGCGACACGACGCCCCTGACTCGTCCCCTCCCCGGAGGCAGCGTCACGACACGCCAGACTTGTCATCTCCCAGAAGGCAGCGTTGTGACACCCCGGATCTGTCCCCTCCCCGGCGGCAGCAGCGTCATGACACCCCTGACCCCTCACCCCCCAGGAGACAGCGCCATGACACCCCAGACTCGTCACCTCCCAGGAGACGACGTCCTGGCACCCCAGATCTGTCCCCTCCCCGGCGGCGGCAGCGTCACGACACCCCTGACCCCTCACCTCCCAGGAGACAGCGCCATGACACCCCAGATCTGTCCCCTCCCAGGAG
Source organism: Onychostruthus taczanowskii (assembly GCF_017590055.1). Lineage (NCBI taxonomy): Eukaryota > Metazoa > Chordata > Aves > Passeriformes > Passeridae > Onychostruthus > Onychostruthus taczanowskii. The sequence continues at coordinate 802,384 of NW_024501792.1, read as the reverse complement.
ACAGCGCCATGACACCCCAGATCTGTCCCCTCCCAGGAGGCAGCGCCACGACACCCCAGATCTGTCCCCTCCCAGGAGACAGCGCCATGACACCCCTGACCCATCCCCTCCCAGGAGACAGCGTCAGGATTTGTCACCTCGGAGAGAGAAGCCGGGGTCCCCGAGTGGGAAGAAGGGCCGGACGAAAGGTAAGTGCCACACGCTGTGTCCCCCGTGTCCTGGGGACCCCTGGGATCCACGCTGCCACAGGTGAGTGCTGGCACAGCTGGCAGTGGCAGGGGTCTGTCCCTATGGGCACAGCTGGGTGAGAGCTCAGCCAGCCTGGAGTGCCTCTGCCGTGTGCACAGTGAGGCCCTGAGCGCTCCTCCCGGGGGATCACCAAAGCCTCTCTGATTTATCTCCTCCAGGACGGGCTTCTCCTGCCCAGAGGGACCAGCCCAGGTCCCGGAGCCCCCCGGAGCCCTCCCTGCTCCACCGGGATGCCAAGGGCTCTCCCAAGAAGGTAAAGGCTGTATCTTTCCCTTCCAGCTGTGAAAATCCAATGATGGACGAACTGGGGAAGGTTTTGGCTCTAACAGGGCTGTCCCTGTGGTTTGAGTCCCCCCTCGCTCTGGCTGCTGCTCTGTGCCAGCTGTAACTGGGATTTGTGTGCTCTCCAGGCTGGCACGATGGCATCCGGGGTCAAAGCTGGCCTGGTGTCGGCTGATGTGCTGCAGAGGGAGAAGCAGGAGCTCCGGAAGCACGAGAGGAGCACCAGGCACCTGGAAGGTGGGAGTGGAACACAGCCCGCGCCACAGCTCCCTCCTCCTCCTCCTCCTCCTCTGCTCTCTGGGCCCTGGCACTGGGATGCTGCTGGGGAGCATCCTGTGGAACTGCAGCTGGACGTGCTGCTGGAAGCTGGGCCAGGGTCTCTGTTCCACATGGGGATTTCAGAGCAATGCCAGGGAAGTCACAGGGAGTGTGAAATGCTTTTGTGCCAGTCTGAAGGAGCTGATGAGAGCTCAGGGGCTGTGAGGGGCAGCAGGGAAATCTCTGCACGAGCTGAGGTCCTGCCTGGCTTTGAGTGACAGGCTCTTTGGGAGATGAGGACCAGCAAAAGAGAAGTCACAGTTAAAGTCACTGAATTGTCTGGAGATAAAAAAGGTGATAAAATGTTCCAAAATTGTGACTTGAGGCATCTGTCCCTGCCAGAGGAATCCCGGAACGCTCAGACCGTGTTCCGAGACAAGTCCGGCCGCAAGAGGAACCTGGCCCAGGAGCAGCTGGAGCAGAGGCTGAAGGCTGAGGCAGAGGCCAAGAGAGAAGAGCAATATGCCAAGTGGGGAAAAGGGTGAGTGAGGGACTCCTGAGCACAGACCTCGGGCCTCCCATCTGCTGGTGTTAGTTTGGGTCTGCTGCCAGACTGCTGCTGCGTTTCCCTGCCCTCTGAGGTTGAGCCTGGGACCAGCGCGTGTTCCACGTGTCTGAAAACCCCTTCCCGTGCTGGAGGTGCTTTGGGAATGCTGCACAGGACTTGAGGGGTGTGACCCATCCTGCACATTGGAGTCCCAAGGAGTGGTGGCTGGGGTTTGGGTGACACAGTGTGCTTTCCAGGCTGGCACAGGAGAGGCAGCAGCAGCAGAATGTGGAGGATGCAGTCAAGGAGATGCAGAAGCCCTTGGCCCGTTACATCGATGACCAGGACCTGGACAGAATGCTGAGGGAGCAGGAGAGGGAAGGAGACCCCATGGCTGCTCTCATCAAGAAGAGGAAGGCCAAGGAGAACAAGGAGAAAGGTTTGCCTCTGGAATACACCTGGGTGTGGTTTAAGGTGTCAGCAGTGCAGAAATGCAGCTGCTGTTCAGTAAATAGCCAAGGGGGACTTCTGGACTCTGGAGTTACTGGCCTGTTAGCAGTAACAGTTCATGAGTTGTTAGCTGGGAGAGCAGGGCCTGCTGGCTGAAAACTCAGCAGTTTGTCACAGTGAGCCCTTGGGAGCTGCAGCTGGCTGGCAGGAGCCTGTGCTCTCTACCTGTGCCCACCTGCAGACACCTCCTGGGTGGCTGAGGATGTGACCACGTGGCTGTGCTGAAAACAGCTCTTCTGTTCTTTGTGTTCCAGAAAAACCCAGGTACAAGGGACCAGCTCCTCCACTCAACAGGTTTAACATCTGGCCCGGGCACCGCTGGGACGGTGTGGACAGGTACTTGTTCCTGTTGGAATAGCAGTAAAAATAAATTTAAAGTTCTGCTTCAGGGACTTCCCAGTGTAAAGGTTTCCAGTTCTGGATGAGTGAGAGTGTTGGCAGCTGGAAGGCTGAATGAGTTCAGTTATAAACCAGTGTAAAGGTTTCCAGTTCTGGATGAGTGAGAGTGTTGGCAGCTGGAGGCTGAATGAATTCAGTTACAAATGGCTGATGGGACAGATGGGACAAGGGAGGTGAGGAGCATCAGCTCTTGGTAACCACAGGTCCAGGTGGAAACTGAGCCAGAGTAAATCAGTGGCAAAGCTGCAGTGCTCAGAAGGGCTGGTGCCCAGCAGCTGCTGTCACCTGGTGTCCCCCTGCAGGTCCAACGGGTTCGAGCAGCAGCGCTTCGCGCGCATTGCCAACAAGAAGGCGGTGCAGGAGCTCGCCTACAAGTGGAGCGTGGAGGACATGTAGGGGACGTGGAGGACATGTAGGGGACGGCTCCTGCAGTGCCCCAGGGCACCACTGCTGCCACAGCCCCGAGGAATGGCCTGCTCTCCTGGAACGAGCCCTGTGCCTGGCGTTCAGCAGCCATCTTCTGAGAGGCAAGGCTGGATTTCCCTGCAGCCAGAGCCTCCAGCTCCCTGGGGAGGACACTGCTTTCCTGTTTGTTTTCTAACAAACTAATGTTCTACGCCAAATGACTTCTGAGGGCAGTTCCCAAGTCTTCAGGTGTCCTAAATCTCAGGTGAAAATCTGCTGAATGCTTGGGCTTGGGAGAGGTATCCTCATGCAGTGGGTCACTCTGCTCCAGAACTCGGGTTAAGTGGAACTCCTGAACTTTTGTCAAGTTTATGCAGCTTTTTTGCCATGTAGATCCCAGAGTCACCAACATGCAGGGAAGTTCAAACTCAGCTTCTCCTGACTCTGTCCAAGCAGGAAGCTGAGCAGGGAATGCTGTGGCACTGGCAGAGAGACCTGCAGTGCTGCATTGGGCAGCAGGATCTTCAGGAGCCTCAGCAATTCTTCGGTGCTCCATTTCTAGTGGAAGTCAATGTGTGGAGAATTAGGACTTAAGACCTGGAGTTGCCTCCCTCATAGTTTGGAGCAGCTGGTCCCCCCAGACCCCTCTGGATTTGGGGCTGATCTCAGCACTTGGCTCACTCTGGTGGGAGGTGTAACAGCCCTTGTCCTGTGATCAGTTTGGTCAGTCTTGGAGCTTCCCTTAATCCCTGTGTGCCAGAAAGCACTTGTGGAAATAAATACAGTTGTTCTTGTTGAGGTCCCAGGGAGCAGGGAGGAAATGCAGGCAGCAGTTTCCATGGAGATGCCTTGGCTGCAGCAGTGGGCAGGGCAGGATCACTCTTTTCAGGGATTCTCCAGCACTGGGGGGCCCTGGGTGGGAGGGAGGGACAGAGCACAGTCTGCTCTGGAGTGCCAGACTCTTGGGACATCCCTGCTTTTCATCCCTGTGTCTCATTTCCAGCAGCCCTGGAATTGGTGTGTTCACCTGTAAATAAAACCTTTCTTTTTTTTACTCCATTCTGCGTGCTGGTGGTTTTTCCAAGGCAGCTGAACCACGTCCAGGCAGGTGCTTCCAGCTGTGCCTCCCCCTTCTGTCACCAAGGCCCTGTTCCATTTCCCCTGTAACCTGAGGCAGCTGCAGCCTCCACAAGTGCAGTTTCACTTGACACATTCGTTTTTGCTCTCACTTAATCTGAGTGCTGCTGGAGATGTAAAGAACCTGCTGTGGAATGATTGGATTTGCTCTCGTGAGCAGAGCTGGATGCTGGTACCTTCCTCACCTGCCTGGTGACAGTGGCTGCTCTTGCAGAGTCACAGCTGCCAGCAGCTGGCTCGTGTCACTCTGGGGATTGTAAGCTGCTCTTAAGGAGGCAAAGCACTTTTAAATGCTGGTACTAAATAAAATGTGCTTAGGACCTGAAAATGGCATCAGGCTCTGCTCTTGCAGCTGGGTTTGAAGGCTGGGGTTTTAAAATTTTAGAGGTGCTACCCTGGGGACCTCCTTGTTCATCACAATGCTGGATTTTTACATCTGTTACTTGTTTGCTGCCAAATATTGTATTCTTAAGAGATATCTGTGAGGAAAGGGGGGGCTCACGTGGTGAACACCTCCCTCCCTGATCCCATCCCGTGTGCTGCCTGGGGAGAAGGGAGCTGGGTTTGTCCCTGTGCCCTTGTTCTGCATCCCACATCCCCTGTCCCAGCTGTGGCCTTGTCTGAGCAGCTCTGGCATCAAAGCAATTGGAAAACGCTGTGGGATGCCCTGGGATGAGCTGGGGGATGGAGATGGAGCAGTGACACCGGGGCTGGATCTCTTCATTAGCGGTTCCGGAAGGGCAGAGCCCTGGTCTTGGCATCGAGCAGCAACTTTGATTAGCTTCAACCCAAAAAAATGAATATTAAAATCTTAATTTAATTTAAACCACTGTCATTCACAGTCATGGCAAACAGCAAGCAGAGTAATTATTATGCAAATGAGACACATAGAAAAATGATTAATAATTGCGCAAATTAAAAATTATTGTAAACATCCTGTGACTGGTGATAAGTCGGGGAGGAGGCAGCGGGGCTCAGCCACCTCCTGCATCCCGATTTCCTCATTAGTGGGAGCAGTAACGAGGAGCCCGGGGGTGCCTGGGGAGGCCGGGCCAGGCTGGGGGTCTGCTCCAGCTCCTCTGTACTGTGAGAAAAGCCGGGTTTAAGCCATTTCCCCCCTTGAGGTGTCCCTGTGCTCCTGCCACTGCCTGTGTGCCCCTCTGCAGCCCGCCAGGGGATGCCAGCAGTGCTCCCCAGGCTGCTAACGACCCTGCGAGCTCCCCCCAGCAATCACCAGCTGATTTCTCTGGTGTTTCTCTGCTAATTGCACAGCTGTATTTTTCCCCCGTTTTCCTTTCGTGCTTTTCCCAGGGAGCAGGACCATTCCAGTCCCAGGCTCTCCTGGCTCCTGGGCTTCCACGGGCGCCGCTCGTGTCAAGGACGAGCAATTAAGCCTGGCCCCGCGCGGCGTAATTAGATTTTTGTTGATGAGCTCGTGGTAATGTGTTTAGTTTAGATTAAGAGCTTAATTTCTGGGGTGTGACACGGCCCATCCCCGGGAGCCCTGTGCCCACGGGAGTGGGGCTGCTGGAGGGGTGTCCTCGGCCACCACCCCTGCCTGTGTGTCACTGTCCCCACTGAGGTGAACGTGGCTTCTCCGCCAGCTGCCTCTTGGCTGTTGTTTTTTTAACAGCTCCAGCGAAGTGGCTTTTGGCACTGTTGTGTTATTGCTCCACTTCCTGCTGAGCTCTATTATTTTTTAATTAAAAAGAGCCTGAGATTTGTCATTTAATGTCTCTCTAAGCGGCAGCAGCTCCAGGTCGTGGGTGCTCGGCAGAGCTGGTGGCTCCCTGAATCATCCCTGGCTTCCAGCACGGAGCACCTGGGCATGGGGGCACAGTGGGGCTCCCCCCGGGCACAGAACCCCACTGCTTTTTGGGGAAGAAGAGTTTTCCCTGGTGACTCCATCCCACAGCGGGGCTGGCAGTGAGAATCCCTGAGACTGGCAGGTTAGTGATTGTATATGCATATGTGCACTTTCCCTAATTATGGAATAATTAGGGACACGCAGAGATAAAAATTACTAATAATATTTACTCTAGACTCTTATTTTTTTTTTTCAATAACCTCTCTCTCTCTTCCTCCTTCACCGAGTCTTGGTGGAAATAACTTTGCAGATCCCAGCTAATGAATATTTGTAAATGCAAGAACATTCGGCGCCGGAATATCCAGAGGGCATCCTCTCTCTGCCTTGTAATTTTTTTTCCACCAGATATTTAATATTTATGGTTCCACAGCCTCGTGAATAAAGAGCCACACGCAAACCCCCAGGAGCTCGGGGGCCGGGATATTTATGGTGCTTCCTCTTTTCCTTTTCAATTACAAAGACACCTCACATAATTAAGTGCTAATAACCTTGTTAATCTAAAATTGATACTCTTTCTCCTGGCTATCTCTTAATAGAATTAAAAACAGATTAATAATCAAGGGTAGGAGAAGTTGCACAGGATTCAGGGAGAGGGGCCACGCTGGGCCCCTCCCGGGAGCCAGCTGGGATGGGCAGCAGGAAGGGCTGGCAGGGAGCTGTGCTTTCCCCCTGCTCTTTACACCGCTTAAATTTTTAAGACAAACAGCCATGTAACACCGTCTCCTAATGAAACTGTTTTATGTTAATTAATTATGTATCAAGGCTCATTTTCATGCGCGGCCCGGCTCCGCTTCCCCTCCGCCGGGCCTTTGATCTGTCAGAGGCTAAACGGGAGATAAATAATCAAATTGAGAAGCAGCCTGGATGGAAATAAACACAGTTTAGATGCGTTATCGGGCGGGGAGAGCAAGGCCCTGGTAATGGGGCTCACGGCTCAGCCACGCTCGGCTGCACACGCGGGCTGTGGGAGTGTCCTGTGCCTCAGTGTCCCCGGGACAGCTCCGTGTCCTGTGCCTCAGTGTCCCTGGGACAGTTCCGTGTCCTGTGCCTCAGTGTCCCCGGGACAGCTCCGTGTCCTGTGCCTCAGTGTCCCTGGGGACAGCTCCGTGTCCTGTGCCTCAGTGTCCCTGGGGACAGCTCTGTGTCCTGTGCCTCAGTGTCCCTACAGCCACCCCTGGGGACAGCTCTGTGTCCTGTGCCTCAGTGTCCCTGCTTTCTCTCCTGGAGCAGTGTCAGACCTTGGCCAAGGCCAGCCCTGCTGCAGTGGCACAGCTGAGGTGCCAGCCTGGAGGGGAGCAGAGGATCACCCGGGCAAAGGATGTGGGAACAGCCCATCCCTTCAGAGGAAGGGATGCAGGTGGGCACCTGTGCCCTCCCCTGTGCCCTCCCCTGTGCCCTCCCCTGTGCCGTGGGTGGCAGACAGGAGCGAGCAGCCTTGGGTGGCCCCCATGGCACATCCTGGCCGGGCCAGCAGCGCTCGGGTGGCCGTGCCAGGGCTGCGGGCACTGCCACCAGCCCCAGCCGTGCCTGTCACCCCCCCGAGCCGCAGCCCCGGGCAGGAGCGATCACAGGCAGCGCTCCGAGAGCCTCGTCCCCTCCAGCCCGGCCCCGGGCCCTGCCTTTGGGCTTCTGCGGGCTCCGCTCCAGCCCTGTCAGCTCTCATCAACCCGCGCATCAAAGCCGGAGCTGCCGAACATCCCCGGGAGCGGCGGGGGCCGCTCAGCGGAGCAGGGGGCTCAGGGGGGCTGCCCAGGGCACAGAGGGTCTCCACCCGACGAGGGAGCTGCTGGCAATGTCCCTGGGATGTCCCTGAGCAAGGATGGAAGATAACAGGACGTGGTGCTCCGGTCTGGTTGACAGCGTGGTGGTCGCTCAGAGGTTGCACTTGATGCTCTGGGAGTCTTTCCCACCCTGAGTGATTCTGTGGTTCATCTCCCACGTGTCACACGTGTGCAAGCAGGGAAAAGAGACTTAGCAAGAAAACGCACAAAAATCAAGCAGAGAGGGTGCTGCTGCTCTCTGTAGAGTGGGGTTTGCCTGCCAAGGTGCTCTCTGTGCCACTGTAGCTGCAGACTGGGATTCCCTGCCCGGCCCTGGCGTGGCTCAGCATCCTGCCAGTGAGCTAATCAGGTCAATGCATTTTTAACGGGCCATAGGAAATCTTTATATTTTTTGTCAGGCTCATTCTTCTCCCCCGTCTCTCTGTGGGGGCTGAATTATTTAATGCTGAATATCAAGCAGGGCTGGTTTCCCTGTGCTGGCTGCTGACGGTGCATTTTGGGGCTGCTGAGATTGGCAGTGGCTGCGCTCCCAGCCGGGCCTGGGGGAACCCGTGCAGCAGCAGATTACCTGCTTGCAGCCAGATTTATGGAATACCTTGGGTCCTTCTGGGCGTCTGAATAAGCGGGATAGGTTTGGAGAGGGGATGGGCAGTGCCAGAACAGGGTGCTCACAAATCACAGCATGCCCAGCCTCCCTAATCCCTCCCTGAGTGCAGTCAGAGCATCAGCTGGTGTTTGGGTTGATCTCCACGCTGGGCAAGGCTGAGAGAGGAGAGCAGGACACCAGGGGACCCAGCAGGCTCAGCTCAGCAGATCCCAGCTCGGGGCACCACGGTGGGCAGGGCTGGGCTGGCAGGAACGTGTGACAGCGGGCACAGGTCGTGTGTGGCCAGGAGCACCCGTGGGCACTCAGACACGAGGGGCTGGTTTGTGTATCGGGGTTTATCTTTCCCATTAATGGCTTTCTAAATTGGTGGCAGTGGAGCAAAAAACCCAATCTGAACTCGGAGCATGCATGATTACTATTGTAATAACCTTGGCTAATAAGAATATGATGTGGTGTTAGGCTGGGAAAGAAAACACATTTCTCATTAGCTTTTTGATTAATTACTCCACATAATTTCCTAGGGGGACATGCCTGGGACTGATTGCCTTTGCTTTTGACGCGTGGAAGTGGTTTACCTTAAGTTAATAATTTTCTCGGTGACATTTTAATGGCAGGCCTCAATTAATCTCCAGTCATGGGGCAAAGGCCAGGCTCCTGCCATACCCTGGCTCCTCTGGGGGCTCAGGGCACCCCCCCTTGCCCACCCTTCCCCAGGACAGGGCAGAGGAGCTGCCTGGGGGTGAATGTTAAGGTCAGGCTTGGGCAGCCCTTGGCAGGGGTTTGGGCTCCAAGGTCCTGGACCTCCCTGCCCTGCCCCACACGTGATGCTGTGGCTTCTCAGGGCTTTAAATACCTGGGAATGCAGCAGCTGTGCAGCCCAGGCCTCTCCCAGCACTGCCAGGGATCCAGCTGTTCCCAGGCATATGTTTACACGGCCTGGAAGCCACCGATTTCCTTCCGTGCCTTATAATATAAATATTTTACAGGAGCTAAAATATTCAACACCCGTTTGATGTTGCCACATGGAGTGGGATCAAATGAGGGTGGGAAGGAGGGGAAAACAGCAGAGGGGAGCAAGCAGAGACTCATTTGTTTCCCTGCCTGGAAATGGAATGATGCTGCATATTTCTGCATCAGGAAATCACCCGGATCAGTGATCTCTGCTCACTGCTCTGGCCTGGCTGCTGCAGCTCTGCAGGGCACGTCTGCTGTGGCTTCTCCTTCACCTGGGATGTGCATCCCCTGTCCAGGTGCATCCAAAATCCACCTGCACTCTCCAGCCAAGCCCGTGCTCTACACAAACTTTAAAACATGGGCAGGTCCAGCCCGAATGTCAGGGTGATTCCAGGCCTTGCCCTGCCATCCTGGCATTCCTGGGGCTGTTGCCTTGGTGCTGGCTGGAGGGAGGGGGATGTGGGTGGGCACAGCTGGGCAGCACCCCTGGGCACGCTCACCTGGGGCAGGTGCTGGCTGGGAGGAGAAGAGCCAGCAATATTTATGTTTCCATCCAAATGCATGGATCAAAGCTGACACTTTAATCTGTTCAACAACATTTCAAGGATAAAAAAGTTGCAGGCAAATCACAGGCCTAAATTGGTAATATATTTCTGCTTGTCAGTTGACAAATCACTTTACAAACCCCTTCTGCATCTTCCCACAGTCCCTGGTTTGCTGGTTTGGGATGTGCCAGCCTTCATCCCTCGGTGCTGTGGTGTTTGTGCCACACTCCTCCTCAGGAGGGAGGCGCCGGAGCTCGGGGCAGGGTTTGGCAGAGCTGGGGCTGCTGGTGCTCAGCTTTTCTGGCCCAAAGCAGTGCCTCCTTCCCTCCCATTTCAGTCCCCTGCACAGCCCTAGTGAGGCTGGGGACGTGCCCAGCCCAGCGGGTGATGGTGGCACACCCTGCCCGTGGATGCAGGCCAGGCTCCAGTGAAGGGCCGAGGAGTCCCTGCCAGACACAGCTCAGAGCAGAGGGACCTGCAGGGAGACAGACTCACTGCCAAGGGCTTTTTCTGCCTTGACTTCTTTTTATTGAGTTTCTTTTTCTCTTCTTTCTCTCTCCTGGCCAGTGCCAGGCCGAGTTGATGAATTATCCCAATATATATTCTGTCTGGAAAGAAAACACATATCATATGTATCTTTGACAAGTTATTATTCTTCCTTATCAGAATATGTGTGCATCCAGCCACGCCATAACTCACCCGCGGGCCCGGGCGGGAGCTGACGCCGAGCCCTTGCTGGGCCGCTGCGGGCTGGGGGACGGGCAGGGGCCGCGTGCCTCCGCCTGCCGCCCGGGGAGGGGGCCTGGGCGGAGGCGACAGCACCACGTCGAGCTAATTCAGCGCCTGCCTCACCTCCAGCTGATTGCTGCAAATTAAATTTCACGCCAATGAGCTGGAGGAGGCGGCGTGCGGCGCGGGGGGAGAGGAGCGCTGGCGCGGGCACGCCGCGGAGCTGGCACAGCCTCCTGCCCACAGCGGGGGCACTCGGGGCCTGTCTGACCCCCTGGGCTGGCCCTGAGCCCCCACAGCCCATCCTGCCCACACTGGGGGCATTTGGGGCCTGTCTGACCCCCTGGGCTGGCCCTGAGCCCCCACAGCCTGCCCTGCCCACAGCAGGGGCACTCGGGGCCTGTCTGACCCTCTGGGCTGGCCCTGAACCCCACAGCCCATCCTGCCCACACTGGGGGCACTTGGGGCCTGTCTGACCCCCTGGGCTGGCCCTGAGCCCCCACAGCCTGCCCTGCCCACAGCAGGGGCACTCGGGGCCTGTCTGACCCTCTGGGCTGGCCCTGAACCCCACAGCCTGCCCTGCCCAGCACCCCTGTGCCCGTGCCCCTGCAGCGGCTGTGCCAGGGTCGGGCAGCAATCAGAAACCAGAAATCAGAAATTAGAAATCAGAAACCAGAAATCAGAAATCAGAAATCATTCCCAGATGAGCAGCAAACATTCCTGGCTGCTCCTCCCGCAGTGCCAGCCTCAGGCTCTGGAGTGAAGGCCAGCAGGAGAGCAGGGGACAGGGCCCAGGCTGCTCGGGGTGCGGGGTGGGCTCTCTGCAGGTGGGCTCTGGATCCATCCAGGTGTGCTGAGCGTGCCTGGGTGCAGGGCTGGGAGTGCTCCATCCCCACTGCAGAGCCTTTCATGTTGGGCTTATTAAGATAATAACTGCTCCATCTCCGCCGGTTTGAAACATGATCTAATAGGAATCTTACAACAAAAGTTGCCAAGCAGCCAGGCCAGGATTTACTAATAGACTCCGAGCGTGCTGTAACTGAGATGGAAATTAATTTAGTGATTAGGAGATTAATAAATGGAGCAGAGCATATCCTTTCCTTGACAGGCCGGGAGGAAGTGCTGGGATGTGGCATTCCCGTGGTGCCTCCATGGGAAGTGTTCAACTCTTTAATCTCCACGCTTCCTCCCAGGCTCTGGGGCGAGGCTGCAGGAGAAGCTGCGCTGCCTCGTTTTTCTCTTAAATCCCATCTTCTTCCCCAGCTGTTTGTTAGCATTCTTTTGTCTTCACAGACACCTGAGCCTGGCACCTGGGGAGAAAAATCCTGATCCGCCCCCTCCGAGCCCTGAATCCGGGCCAGGGCAGCGCTGGGAGCACACAGGGAGGAGAGGGAGCGGCGCCTTGAGCCTGCCCCTCTCTGTTGCTGTTGGTTCTGCTCAGCAGCAGCTGTGCATCCATATTTATTGAGGGGAAGGGTAGGAAAACTGTCGGTAATCCCAGGGAAGTGGAACATCTTGTAATTATCCGGGCAGCTAGGCTGGTGTGGGCGCACACGGGCTCCCGGGAGCTCTGGGTCACCCTGAAGGGCAGACGGGAAAGGTGGGATGTTAAACATGCTCTGAGCACTGCAGGGGGAAAAGGGATTGATGCACAAGGGGAGCTGGTGGCCTCCTGCCCCTCCTTGGCTGGGGAGAGGTGAGAGCTGCTTCCCTCCCCGAAATGCTGTTGGGACCAAAAGCCAGGGTGGGAGACTGTTGGAATACCATGCTCTTTCTTGGTGAGTGATGGAATCTGGCAAGTCCCTGGCTGAGCTCGGAGCAGTGGGAAGATGGGTAAGGTGGGAAACAGGAGGGAGATGCCAGTGGTCTGAGGGCACGAGGTGCCCCTGCACCCCAGGTACTTCTGGGCCAGGGGCACGAAATGGAGCCCAGGACACCAACAGAGCTGGCAGCTGGCAAAACGTGATCTCTTACAGATGCTGATAAGGTTTCTGAGCGAGGGCAGGAGTTTGAGATGAAGGGGAGCGTGTGTGTGTGTTTCTTCTCCCTCGCTTTTTCTCTCCTCGCTATCTCCAGCACAGCCTTGCAAGAAGAAAAGCTTGTGGGCATCTGTGCTTCGCCTCTGCCTTCCCTGGGGACCATCAGTATGCAGGGACTGTTACCTAGGGCCTTTCCCTCTGTTCCTCAAGGTCACGGCAGGAGCTCCTGACTGCTGAGGATGGTCCTGGAGCAGAGCAGGGACACTTGGGCAGAATGTGCTGCCCTGGAAGAGGAGGAGGATGAGGATGGGTTCGTGCTGGGGTCACACTGGTGGTGTTAGAGTGCAGCCAGGCTCCAGGACCGCTCCCAAATCCGTGGTGCAGTATTTTCCCAATGGGAGATCCACCCTCCTGCCCCCAGGGAGTGAAGGTGGGTGGACAGCATCCCTGCTGAAGACATGGTTTCTGTCCATCCCTGCTCCCCAGCTCCTGGCACTGGGTTGAAGGCAAATATTTGGAGAACAGCAGAGTCCGGCTTGCTTCAGACAGAGCCGGCAGCCTCTCAGAGGCTGGGATTAATTTGAAGGAATTTACTGGTGGGGTTTGTGGCAGAGAGAACAGTTTGCTTATTTCACACTCGTATGGCCACCTGCTACGAACTGTTTGTTCAGTTTCAAATTCTTTAATTAAAATCAACATAAAACAGATTGAAAACATCCCAAGAAGGGGATGCTTGATTTGCTGGAGGATATTGCAGCAAACGAGCCAAAGCACTCAGAAGACACCGGATCACGGGAAGCGCCCTGGGCCGACGCTCGGGTCTGCCGGGGCCACCGGCCTGGGGCTGGGGACAGGTGGCCCTGGGGCATCTCGGCTTCCCCACCGAGGCAGAGTGGACGTGCTGCCTCCTTCTTTATCAGGATTCCCTTCCCAGCCTGGCCATCCCGGCAGCGGCCGGCGCGGTGGGCGCAGGCGCGCGGTGGCGGCTCAGCCCTCGGCGGAGCTGATCAGAGGCCTCCTCCAACAAACATCAAAGCTTCAATTAACAGGGGCCGCGTGCGACCCTCTTGCAGAGCGCAGATAAGAATAGAAATTTCCCTTGGAAAACGGATTTGTGTTTAGCTGCGTGTGCCGGGCGGTAAATGACCTGCTCGGCGCGGCACCGGAGAGGGGCCGGGGACAATTACGGTGCTCATTGGGAGCCGGTTATCTGAGGGAAACAGGCGCGCTGCTATTTAGCTGTCTAATATCCCAGTGGGAGGGGAGGCGGAATTAAAACCCGTCTCTTTTCAGAGCCATTTCAATCTGAAGGATTCTTCCTTTATGCGGCGGCTTTTCATTTCAAGGGGCTTCTTCCTCTCTGCCGGGCCCTGATTTGCGTGTGGCCGCCTGCAATGGAGAAGGACGGCGAGGGGAAGGAGGGCTTGGCTGGGTCCGCACCCTGACATGGAGCCTCGGGGTGCTCGGGGAGAGGAGCAGCCTCTCTGGATTCCTCCCAGTGCCGGCGTCTCCCGCTCCGATCGTGGCGAAACAGCAACAACCACGCGGTGCAGAAAGTTAATCCAGAGGCAGACGGGCGTTTTAATCACTGGAAAGGTTAAAACAAGCCCTCCCCGGCTGTGCACGGGCTCCCGCCAGCTCCCGCGCTCCTGCGTGCCTGGGAGACCCAGAGCACCGCGACTGTATTGATTCAATTATTCTCTACAATGTAATACTCTGCATTTGTGTGATAGCAACAAACATAGTTGAAAGACATACAAAAATAAATGATCTGAAAGTTAATATGGCTGAATGAGCAGCTCTGAATGAGGGGAGAGCGCTTTGGTTTTACATTGTGGAATCAATGGCGTGCAGAACAATGTCCTCCCTTCCCCGGGGCCCTGGGGGCCCTGCCTCAATCGATCACTATGCAAATTAATTGAATTCATGAAACCTGCATCACTGGGTAATTGATGCTTCTTATAATTACCTCCAAGTTATGAGCTTTTAGGGGATTTCATTGATCCCTGCTCGGGGACAGGGCCAGGGCAGGTTCTGGGGGTGAGGCTGAGGCACCAGGGGCTCACTGGGATCCCCGGCTGTGCCAACCACTGCCCAGAGCTGCTGGGACTTCGAGCCTGGATGCTGTGTGGATGCAGCCCCTCGGGAAAGCACCTTCCCCTGGCCGGGGCCCAGAGGATGCGGAGGTGACAGTGACAGGTGCCACAGCAGCACGTGGCCAGGCCAGCCGTGCCTGGCTGGTGGCTGGCGGGAGCGAACAGGTTGTATCCAAAGGGATAATAGGCTTATACAGCGCATTATTTAAGAAAAAGGGACAGGCAATTGAGCTCTGCAGACTAATTAGATTAAACTGATGAGCTCATCAGTATTGTGTGTAATTAAGATCAGAGCTAATTGCAGCACTTTGATGCCCTGCGTTACCCGAGGTGTCCCTTGCCCAGCTAGTGGGAAGCGGCTGGGCTCCCTGGGCTCCCTCCAGGGAAGAGCAAGGGACAGGGATGTGTGACTGTGCCCAGTTCCTGCCGAGCTGGGGACAGGCAGGAGGGAATCTGGAGGTTTGAGCAAAGAGCTTTGTGCCAAAGGGAAAGAGCAAAGGGGAGTGGGATGGGCTGACTGGAAAGTTAGAGAAGCAGAAGCCGACCCAAGTTCCAAGGGAACTGCAGCCATTGCTTCCTGGAGGATGGATAGGATTTATCCAGATGGACACTGCTTCATGAGACAGACAGTTCTGGCTGTGGTGTGGCAGCAGGAGCAGCCTGGGTACAGCTTTTATCCTGCTCTTGCCTGCTCCTGTCTGATCTTTCCTCTTGCTCTGCACCACCACCTCCTCCCTCTTCTCTCCCGTTATCCGCTCACCTCGCTTCTCTCTCCTGCTGTCTCACCCTCCTGCTCCCCCTCCGTGGCACGGCTTCTCCACAGAACCGCTTTGTGCCCCTCCAGACCCTCCAGGGGCTCCACTCCCTGGCCCTCTGTCCGGCTGTGGGAAGGGGCTCCCGGCCCTCCCTGCCGAGCCCCTCTGCGATGCTCCCCTCCCGCTGCCCGCCCCGGCACTGCTCTCCCTCCGCTTCGGGCTCCTTGTCTTCGTCTCCAAGGTTACACCAACCGCTTCCCGCTCCTCTCCTGAGCTCCCAGCGGGATTTCCCGATGCTGTTCACCAGTTGCGTTTTGTTCCTCGCTGCCTTTCCCAGTTCTCCCGCACCTTTCTGCATCCTGCCACTGCTTCGTTCCTCGGAGAGCATCGCTTGCACCTGACTGAAGGGAGGGCAGGGCTCTGCAGCACCTTCTCTCCAGAGAAATTCCCCATAACTCAGGGCTGAGCATCCAGGACCCCTCCAGGGCATCCTGGCTGAGCTGGTGGCCCTCGGGGGTCCCTGGGCAGCTAGCTCCCCCGAGGCGGGGTGGGTTCCTGCAGGGACTGCCTTTGGAGACCCCCTCATCCTGGTGGGAGTCAGGGGAAGCAGGAGAGCAAACGTGAACATGCAGCATTTCTTTCTTTCTTGCTGGCTGCGGTGGCAGCTGTGGGGGCAGGAGCAGGCTCAGCCCCCGCACAGGAGCCCTGAGGTGACTCTCTGCCTGTCCCCTGCTCACAGTGGGGCTCCCCAGGGCTACAAAGGGGCTGGGAGTCCTTCCGGAGCCCCCCACAGCAGGTGTCCCCATGGCACACCCTTTCTGGGCGAGCATTTAGGGACACTGCCTGGAGAAAATGACGGGGAGGTTTAACTCTAATCCTTCCTGCGAGGCTCTTCGGTTCTTACGGCCTGGAAAGTGCCGGGGGTGGGGGAAGCAAGCAAACCCCAAACTCCTTTCCAGATGCACGAGCAGCCTGAAATATCTCTGGCTTCTCTCTCTGCAATAACTGGAGGGAACAGCAGCAGATGTTTATAGGTCACGCTGCTGGTTTTTCCCTTTCTTTTCGATGAAGCGTTTATTTTTCTGCAGTTTCTCCTGCTGGTGGGGATTCGGGGGGCAGTGTCCCCTTTCAGCGGAAAGCCCAGCAGTGCCGGCAGCCCCCGGGGCTCTGGGGGGACACTGGCACAGGGGTGCGCGGGTGGGCGAGCCCCGGGCTGTCCCCGCGGCGCGGACGGGAGGTGGCACTGCTGCACCGGCGCAGGGCCCGCAGCCGCTCGCCCCGCACGCTGCAATTAGCGAGGGGCTCTGGCAAGACCCGCAGGGCTCCGAGGTGCTCCCGGCCGCAGTGTCCCCCCCGCCACGGCAGCCTGGCCCCCGCCAGGTCGGGACACTGCGGTGATGAGGATGCCCTGAGCGTTGGCCCCATGGGCTGTGTCTGTCCCACGCTGCTGGGCTGGTGTCCCAGGAGCTGCGGCAGCCAGAGATGTCCCCGCAAAGTCCTTTTATCCCTGTAGGAATACAGGCTCTTTCTGCCTCCTGACGGGGGCTCAGCTCAGCCACACTGCGGCATGCAACAGGTCCCGTGAGTGGGCCCCGTGCTTTTGGGGCCACAGCATCCTGCCCTAAACACCCCCAGCGTTTTTGGGGTCACAGCGTCCAGCCCAAATCCAGCCGGGGGGAGGCTGGTGCTGCCCGCACTGCCGGCCAGGCGTGCTGCCAGATGCATCCCGCGGTTACCGCTGGCACGGGAGAGGGACAGGAGGGCTGCTCCTCCCTCTGGGGGCACGTTCCCAAAGGAAAGGTCTTGGAACAGGAGTGATTTCTCTCTCAAGGCTTTTCTTTTCCTACAAGCTCTTTTGGAGGGGGGAGTTTGGAGCAGAGGAGAGTTCAGACAGATCTGATTCCCCTATCTCAGACAAACACACTCGCCTTTCCCTGACTGCAGATCAACAGGACATGTTCCAGGGAAAGATCATCTCGAAAGAAATGGATTTTCCCCCTACTGCTTTGCCATTTTTGCTTGTATTTCTGAAAGCCGGAGTGACGGGTTGTGAACTTTAAGGAGCGATTTCTATTCCTTGCTCTCGTCTGACATGTGGGCAGTGGGACTGCGAGCCTGAGGAGGAGACAGGGCTGAACAGCTCGGGGGAGGATGCTGAGGGCGAGGCAGCAGCTTCCTGACTCCCAAAGCAGCTTCTCCTCCGAGTCTGCCACAGGATACTCCGTGCAGGGTGCCGGGAAGGGGCAGGGGCTGCTCCGTGCGAGGGGCAGTGCCCCGGCAGCGAGGGCTCGGCGCTAATTGCAGCCAGCAATAAAGGAGACAGGGCTGAACAGCTCGGGGGAGGATGCTGAGGGCGAGGCAGCAGCTTCCTGACTCCCAAAGCAGCTTCTCCTCCGAGTCTGCCACAGGATACTCCGTGCAGGGTGCCGGGAAGGGGCTGCTCCGTGCGAGGGGCAGTGCCCCGGCAGCGAGGGCTCGACGCTAATTGCAGCCACCGAGAATATCAATAGAATGATGGCATTTAATTAGTATCCAATGGCTCGTATGGATTTCTGCGTTAGATCCACATTAACATGAGATTCTCTGATCCCGAGTAACGTTAAGGAATAAATGTTTAGGGATTAGTTCATGTGCAGCGATCCTCGCCGTCTCCCGGGAGAGGGAGGTCCCTGCAGGTGTGCTGGGATGGCATCTGTCCCGTCCTTCCCCTTCCCTGGGTTTCTGGCTCTTTTCCCCAGCACAGAGCTTTTCCAACAGGTCCTGCCCAGCTGGGCTGGCCGCGTCCACAAACAAAAATCCCGAGAAATGGAAATGAAGTTTCTGAGCTCCACCCAAACCCGGCTCCCTCCACATTAAGTGAAGCCCCCCCACCAGCCCCGCAGCCTTTTGAGTTTTGTATGAAACACTCATTATACCTTTGGTGTGACAAATGATTGAAAAGTGTAATTTGAAAGCTAAGCTCCCCATCACACTCTTCCCTATTGTTTATTTGCCAGCTCCAAACGGGTTGGCTGCCAAGGAAAGTAATCAGAAGGTAATAGCCTGATATCGGATGAATCCCCAGAGCTGCCAGCAAGCTGGAAAACTACAATCTCTGTGCCGCCTGCAGTATTGATGCGCTGAAAATAATTGTGTAGAACAGCAGAGCTGGGATCAAACTTGGGCTGACACTCGGCATTGTACGGCTCGCGTTCGGCGCAGTCTGATGTGGTTATTTGTGACTGGCTCGGGGCAAGGCAGCCAAAAGCGGCTCAGGGAGAGCTGCTGCGCTCTGTTTGCCCATGTAGATGAGAAAACACCTTCCCAAAGCAAAGTGCATCTCTTTATCTCCATCCCTTCCCTCCCTGCCTCGCCTCTCGCTTCCCCTCTTGCTGCGATCCCGGGAAAGCGTTGATTTTATTGAGTGTGGCAAGTGGCAGTTCATTAAAAAGTGGGAGCAGATGGGGAAGGGATTGTAGAAGAAGATTAATGATGCGCACCGACAAGTAAATCGGCCCAGGTTCTGGAGTAAACACAATCACGCCGGCTTCCTGGGAGCGGGTAATCCTCCCCTGTCAGCTCGGGCCTCGTTAGCCGGCTGCCGGGGCCGGAGCTAACGAGCAGGGATGCCTCGGTAGCTCCCGGGAGCCCGCGGCAGGCCTGACGTGGCTGGAACCCAGTTCTGGTGCCGGTGCCAGCAGGGACCGCGAGCGGGCACGGCGCTGCCTGCTCGAGGCCATGGTGGGGCTGCCCTGCCTGGGAGTGGCCGTGCGAGCACGGCAGCCTCTCGTGGGGCTTGCTGGCACGGTGGGCTCCGTGTCCTCACCAGCGCAGGGTTTGGCCGTGCCTCCCTCCCTGCCAGCTCTGCCCTGGCTGAACAGCTCCTGGCTGAGCTGTGCCCGTTCCCTCTGGCAGTGCCAGGGAGCCAGCTGGGAATTGTGAGTGATGGACGCCCGGGGTGAGAGGGAGCCCAGTGCCCTGCGGCGCTGCCCAGCTCCCGCGGGATGCGCGGCATTCCCGTCCGGGATGCTCGGTGATGCCGCTTTCGGTGATGCCGCTTGCCTGGGGGAGCAGAGCTGTCCCAGCAAAGGGGAACAGGGCTGCTCCCGTTAAATCCCCGCCTGCAGCCTCCACTCTCTGCCGTGACAAAGCCCACCTGTCCCTCCCTGCCCCACCTGTCCTGTCCTGTCCCGTCGCGTTTGTCCCCTGCCAGCCCTGACCTCTCCGTGCGCCGCTGGAGAGGCCGTGCGCGGATTTAAACACAGGCTGCAGCCGTCGTGCAGCAGGACAGCTGGCTCCTGCCAGCCTCCCCTCCGGAGGACAAGCCTTTCATTATGGATGGGGCTGTAATTTTGCTGCAATTTCCAGAAAAGCGCCTGGCTCCTTGTTTAAGCACCAGCGGGAGCGGGACGAGGCCACGTCCGCGTGCGGCGTGTTCAGCGGTGGCAGGGGGCCCGAGGGGCTGCTGGCCCTCGCTGGTGTGGGGGATGTCACCCCCCGGGGGGCTGCAGAGCAGGAGCCAGGCAGGACGGGGCTCTGTGGATCCTCCTGGGCTGGCATTGCTGCTGTCACCGCCGCTGTCCCCGCCTCATCTGCCACCGCGGTCACCCGGCACAGGGGGATGCTACCAGGGAGGGCCAGTGCCCAGCTGAGCCACCGCCAGGGGCATAAATAATTTAATAAAGGAACTTTGGAAATTATATAGCCCTAAATAATATAATAAACCCTAATTTACTCACATTTATCTCCCGGAGTTTTTTGTGAAAGCAGTAATCTTGCATCTTCTACAGTGATGGATTAGCAGGAAGGAAACTCCGCTGGGGAATAAAAACCCACATCGTGTAGTTTTTGACATGTTATTATTCAGTTTTATCTTGGGTTGCTCATTCCTGGGCCATTACTCATGTTCACAGGGATTTTTCTCCCCCCTTATTTATTTATTTTTACCATGACCAGAAGCAGAGATGTCAACAAATCATCCCGCCTTCCCCTGCTCCGTTTGGAGGGGACAGTGTGGCACGCCTGGGGGGTCCTGGTGGCTGGGAGGATGGCACCGTGGGGGTCCTGCCCACCCTCCCCGCAGCACTCCGGCCGTGGCAGTCAGGGAGGGACACAGCTTAATTAGTCCATGAGTTTGTACGAGATCCAATCGATGGAGCAGATCAGAGCTGTGAGTGCTGCCTGAGCTGAGGGTGCTTGATCAAATAACCCCAGCAGGGAGCCGGGCTCTGGCAGGGCAGGGCCTCAGGGGACAATGCTCTGGCAGCCAGGGACGTGCCAGCACCTTGTGCCACCACCCAGGAGGGATGGCACGGGTGGCACTGCTCCCCTTCTCCGTGCAAGGGGGCTGCAGTCAGCACTGAGGACACGGGAGCCCTCGGGAGCTTTAATTATTCCTAAAAGTCAGCCTTTATTGCTCATTAGCAGCTGTGAGCGGCAATGCAGGATGCGGCGCCCCAGCACTGTGCCCTCGGAGGGAAGGATTTTTGGCTGCCTTGCTTAAGTCACAAGGAGGTTATTAAATAACTGCAATTACAAGAAGAGTGCCAGGATGGTGCCTCTCATTTATTAGCACTGCTTTGTTTACTCCCAGGCTTGAAAGAAATGGTAGAATTGGAGCAGCAGCCAGTGCCCAGCAAACCATGATGGCATCACAGCGCCCATGCCAGTGGGATCTCCCAGAGAAAAAATACTGGGGAAAAATTCTTTCCTTTGAGGGGGAGGCCCTGGCACAGGTGCCCAGAGAAGCTGTGGGTGCCCCTGGATGCCTGGAAGTGCCCAAGGTGAGGTGGGACTGGGGCTTGGAGCACTCTGGGACAGTGAAAGGTGTCCCTGCCATGGCACGGGTGGCACTGGATGAGCTTTAAGGCTCCCTCCAACCCAAACCTTTCTGAAATTCTTTAATTCTACAAAATCAGTCACTACTGTGGGGTCGGCAGCCCAGGACAGCCCCAGCTCCACTCCCACCCAGCTCCAGCTCCAGCTGGGGACGCGCAGGCGGCGCTTCCTCCTCTGTGTACAAATACAGAGAGCTCTGTTTGTTTGTGTGCTCTGGAACGTGCCTGCTGCGTGCACACAGAAACATAAATATAAATATAAATATAGATATATGCACAGGGGCTGGGCTGGGAAGCACGCAGCTCGCAGTGGGAAGGGGTTGGCAGAGCAAAAAACCCTGGAAGACATCCAAAAACCGGGAATGCCAGTACATACGAGCCCAATGGATGACAGGAGAGGCAGGAGTGCGTTCCTTTCTCCACCACTGCTGCAGGCACCATCCGGGGGCTCTGCCAGCCCCTCCTGCTCCCTCCCCCCAAAAAATTCTGTGCATCATCCCGGTGCAAGAATCAAACTGGAAGAAGCAGAACCCCGTCCCCTGCAGGGAGGGGTGCAGAGCGGGCTCTGTGATGCTGCAGGGGGACCCACAGCTCCTGCACAGCCCAGGTCCCCCTGCTTGCGGGGTTTCTGGCCCAGCTCTCCCTCAGCAGTGACCCCACAGACCCGGCCAGCGGCTCCCTGTTTGCCCAGCCCTCTCCAAGTTTGCTCAGCTCGAGCCCGACAGCAGTGAGCAAACGAGTGGCTGTTTATCCTCACACTAATGAAGAGCCCAGTGAGGGCAGGTGGACAGGACAGAGCGTTTTCCAGGGAACGCCCATCCAGACACCAGTTTTCCAGTGAGCCCAGGCTCTCTGGTGGCACTGGCACCTGTTTTCACCCATGTCAGTGCCCAGCACTGCCCCCGAGCTGCCCACTCTCCTGGGGCACCAGGAAATCTCATTTACTGCAGACAGGGATGTTATTGAGCCAAGCCAGGAGATGATCAGGGCTCCTGGAATTGTCAGTGCGGGATGTTTAATTAGAGCTCCGAGAGCAGTCATCATTCCCCACCTCTCTGCTCTGATCCTGGTGCCCCCGGGCTGCCCCAGCACACAGAGCCGGCTCCATCCCAGCTCCATTCCCAGCTCCATCCCTGCTCCATTCCCAGCTCCATCCCAGCTCCATGCCAGCTCCATCCCTGCTCCATGCCCATCTCCCTCCCCAAATGCCTGCTCCCAACTCTCAAGGTGAGCACGATGGGGGTCAGCTCGCTCCAGCGCTGATTACAGAGCCGGCAGGAGCTGCTAAGATTTCTAATTAAGATTAAAGAATGCACACAGCTTATAAATGCTTCCTAGGAATGTATAATTTGATTTTCTTGTTTTCTCATGTCTCCTGCTCCCGAGGCAGCTCAGATGGCTCCTGGCCACAGGCTCCAGCTGCCCCTCGCCCATCCCAGGGATGCAGAGCAGGGTCCTGGTGCCTGTCCCACAGCATCCAGGGCAGGGGTGGCATGGAAAACACCCTGGTGAAGGTTCTGCACGTCAGGGAGGAGAGGCAGGGCCCCTGGCCAGTGCTGTTCTGCATAAGGAGGAGGCACGATGAGCCCACGGCGCCTTGAGAGGGAGCTTGGATGGGATTGCTGTAGCAGCAGGGCTGCTGGAGGATCCCGGTGTCCCCTGACCCAACCCTGGCCCCATTCCAAGCCCATCCACGGCCCGAGGCGAGCCCGCAGCGGGCACGGACCTCTCCAGCACAGGTACCTTCGCGGGGGACAGCTGTGCATCAATATTTATTCAAAACTCCCGGGAAACCTGGATGAAGTGTAATTATCTCAGCTCAATCAACCAGGATTAGCATAACATCCAGTCACCCACCAGACGGGGTTTGATTTCTGGGATCAAAGCGGGCTGGAGCCGCTGATGAGGTGGGTGCAGGGCAGGCGGGAGGGGAGCTGTGTCCGCTGCCTCTTCCCGGCGTTCCCAGCTCACTTTTCCCTCCCGGAGCCATCCCGTGAGCGCCCACCGCGCGCTCCTGGCTCGCTCCCCGCGCAGCATCGCACCCTCTGCTCCACTCCCCGTAATTAACAACTAAATATAGATCTTAATTAAGGCGCTGATGAATTTAATTTGGAGTGGCATTACTGCCTTAACTTCCAGAGCTCAACGCCTTGTTTGGATAATGTATAATATAAGCTAAATGAGTGCTTACTTGTTACCACCATAAATAATTCCTCACAAATCCCTTCAGATATGTCTCAGTCACTAATCCATCTCCTCCTACGGAATATTCACGGGCACCAAGCCTCTTCCTGCAGATTTTAATATAAACCTTCAAGCCTCGTGCCAATTTCCCCCCTCTGAGCCTGCTGGGGAGGGAGGGTGGGGCGGCAGTGTGGGGTGGAAGGATGGGCAGTTTGGTGTGAAATCAGCTCAGCCCCGAAGTCCCCTGTGAGGAGCCTGGGCTGAGGATGCCTGGCAGCTCCCAGGGGGCTCCTGGGGCACCACATCCCCGTGGAGGAGGAGTCCAGGTGGGAGCAGGTCCTGCAGCCCCTGGCACTGGCACACGATCCTGGCTGGGGATACAGCTGGATCTGCAGGTGAGGGAGCTGGAGCGGGGCACAGGGGGCACCACACGGATTCCTGGATTAGAGCCGCTGGGAGGGAGGCTGTCAAGTGCAGCAGGAGGTCGGATAGTCAGGAATCAGCTCCTGCCTTTGATTAAATAACTTCCACAATCATTTTCCTCTGCAGAGCAAGTCCAGAGCTGTGCTGGGAAGAGAAATAAACCCCTGCGTTTGCTCTGCACTCAGCCCCGAGCCACAGTTGTGTCTTGCTGCTCAAAGGATTTCTGGGAAAGCTCCACCACTTTCATTCCTTAAACACAGAGCAAAACAATCAATGGGGTTTTGATATCACCTAAGCCCTGCCAGCCTGAAGCAATGGTGAGAGGATGGAGCTGAGAGGGAGCACGAACAGGAAAAGCCACAGCTGGAATTCCCAGCTCTCCCCTGCCCCGGGGCTGCCACAGCAGCTCTGTGCAGGTGGAACAAGGACACTGCCCATCCCTGTGTGGCCTGGGAGGACCAGCTGGGAGCCACCCCCTGCTCCAGGCTCCCACTGGGACCCCTCTGCTTTCCCAGCCCTGTGCCATCGTTTTCTCACACAGGGCATAGCACCCCACAAGGGATTTAGTCCCACTCTGCCTTTTGTCACTACAAGTGCATGAAAACCAGCTCTGAGACCCTTCCAGTCTGTTCATCACTGCAAGGAAATCAATGTTTGAGATCCTTTCTAATAAAATCACGCTGGTGACAGACACATTGTGGCCGTGTGGGTGAGGGAGTGACCTCAGGGAAAGGCCAGTCCTTGGATGGCCGGACAGGGCTGTGTGACACCACCGATGTCCTTGCTGCCTTCCCAGGGTCACAGGCAGCCAGGCAGGGCTGCAGGAGCAACAGCAGCCAGAGCTGGGCCAGCACCCTGTTAATGGCAGCAGCTGCCCTGGGCACTGTGCCCTGTGTGCCATGCCCTGTGCCCATGCCCTGTGTGCCCATGCCCTGTGCCCTGTGTCCTGTGCCCTGTGCCCTGTGCCATTTGTCCTGTGCCCTGTGCCCATGCCCTGTGTGCCATGCCCTGTGCCATTTGTCCCAGCTGCCAGCGCTTCCCTGGAAAGGCTGTGGCCCAGGGCAGTGAGACAAAAGCTGGTTAACCCCATGCTCGGAGCTCAGGGACATCATCTGCTGCTGGGAGAGGACTCTGGGATGCTGTGCCAGCCCCGGGCAGGACCATGCCAGGCTGGGCACTGCTCTCTGCCCCGGCCCTGCTCTGCCTGTCTGCTCCACTTCCCTGCTCCCTGCTGTCCCGGTACAAATCATTTGCTCAGATAACAGATGACGTGTTTATCCCAAGGGATACAAGCCTGAATATTAGGATGTCAAAACCAGCTGCATTTGCAATACGTTACTGTCAAATGGAGAATAAAAAGGGAGTTGCAGTTATTTAATTTGGTGCCAGAGCAGGAGAGCGGGAGCAGGGGGAGCGGTGGCTCTTTGCCAAGTGGGATCCAGACCCCTGGGGCTGGCAGGAGCTGCTTGGGGGTCTGGGGAGGGCAGGGGGTGGTGGGCTCACTGCTGGGAGGATGCTGCACTGCTGCCTCTGCTCCCCCTCACACCCAGCCCGGGAACGGGAGAAGCCAGGCAGGTCACAGGGGGCACATGGCAGCTCATTCATCCGTGCCAGCAAAATTTGTACTTGAAAAAATTTGTTGGGAAAAGAAAGGCTTTTTTGAAGACAAACATCCCAGCTCCTTGGGGAAGGCTCTGAGTTTGCAGAATACCAATTAAAACTATAAAAGTGTTTTTTTTAAAAAAATAAATGTGCAAAGGCGAGTTCTGAGATGGGGACGGGGCTGGGGGAGGTTGGCACAGGGTGTCCAGGGCAGTGAGGAGTCCAGGGCAGGGCTGGAGAACAGTCCCTGCTGCACAGCAAAGGCAGTGAGCTGCTCCTCCAGGTGTCCCAGGCCTCTGGCTGCCCAGGGGGAGCTGCCACCTCCTCAGGGCAGCACGTGCTCAAAGGCACCGTGTCCCTTTTGCCCCCCCGTGCCCCCATGCCTCATGGCTCCACTACCTGGCCCAGGTGACCTTCACAGAGGTGGCACTGGGGCAGGGGACACTCATCTTCTGTCACCTCAGGGCCCGGTGAGTGACAGCTTGCCCGTGGCAGGGACCAGAGCCTCCCTGCTGATGCTGAGATAATGCACTGGGTAATACTTTTTGACATATTTCATTGAAATATAACAAAATATTTGCATAGCTTTATTAGATAAAGGGGAGCTGACTGGAGGCAGAGCTCGTTTGGAAATACGATGTGAAAATTCATTTAAAATGAAAGAATCTGGAAGCTTAAGTTTATGGGAATAGATTGATCGCCCAGAGTAGCTAATGACTCCCAACAAACAGATCTCAGCGGCTGCATCCTGCTCCCTGCTGCCCTGGAGTTAACAGCTCCCCATTTCTGGGGTGCACTGGGGCTGTGGGTGCCTGTTCTGGCCCAGACTGGGAGCACTGGGAGCCCGTGGTGCAGGGGGACGGGAGGAGCAGGGAAGGGGCTGCGTGGCTCCGGGATAAACGCCTTCATTTCCATCTCCTGATGCTCCAGCAGATTGGAATGAAGGCACCGAAAAGCTGCAGATGAGAGGTGGGGAAATTAATAATGTCACAGTAATAATAGCAATGAGTGGCTGTGCGTGTGCTAATTACTTTGGAGCCCTGTCTGCAGCGCGGGCGCACCTGTGCGTGCCGGGTTCCACCGCGGGTGGAGCTGCCAGGTGGGAGCCAGCCCTGCTGCCCACCTGAGCTGGGCTTTGTCCTCACAACCAGGGACAGCTGGGCTAATCCAGAGCTTCCCAAGAGGGCTCTCCTCCCAGCCCAGGGCTGCAGGACCCGCTGCTGGAGGAGAAGCAGCTGGTCAGAGGCGCTGTGGTTGGCGCCGGATGGCTCCTCCTCGGCAGCCCAGTGGGACAGGGTGGTCCTGGGGGCACTGCAGAGTCCCACACCCTCCCCAGATGCGCACTGGGCACACCTGGGACAGGCTGGAAGGGCCCAGAGAACTCATTTGCTCCCTGCTTACAGCAGTTTCCCTAAATCCCATCGAGCCCGCGAGCAGCCTCAGCTCGAAGCTGTCCTCAGAAACCACCTGCCCACGGGCTTCTATCAGCACCTGTTCCCTCAGTCCTGGCTTTCCCTCCAGGGGATGAGGCTCAGGAGGCTGAAGAGAGAAACCTGCTGCTCACAAGGGGGGA
Organism: Onychostruthus taczanowskii; assembly: GCF_017590055.1. Classification (NCBI taxonomy): domain Eukaryota; kingdom Metazoa; phylum Chordata; class Aves; order Passeriformes; family Passeridae; genus Onychostruthus; species Onychostruthus taczanowskii. The sequence continues at coordinate 775,686 of NW_024501792.1, read as the reverse complement.
GCTGGAGATTTTTCCACACAAAGCTGCACGTGGGAATAGCAGGAGGGGTTTGCTGGAGACACTTTCCTCATCCCTCTCTCCCGTGCGGATGCAGCTCCCATTAGTATTCGGGGCTGGTTGGAGCAGCCACTTAGGCCTGGAGACAGCTCTGCACAGGCACGGTGGAAATGTCTTTATAAATGACCGCCGGGTTTGAGTGACGTGCCCTTCTTAAGCTAAATAAAATGAAAGATAAACCTTCTAAAAAATACATGAGCTAAACATCCCTTCCACGCTTCATTATGCAAATGGCTCTGCCCATTGCCGCAGCAATTAGCTGCTCCCTCGAGCTGGGGCCGAGGAAACCGGGCCTTTCTTCTCCTCCTCCTGACTGAAGGGAAGGGAAACCATCGGCTGCTTGTGGGTCTGGAGTTCTGGAATGTTCTGGTGTGAACGGTCATCTCTGGGGACAGCGCTGGCTGTGACCTGCCCTGGCCAGGCTTTGGGCAGCGAATATCAGGGGAAAGCAGCTGAGAGCAGGTGAACCCTCTTCCCTCTCTGTCACCTGCAGTGCTGGGGGCTCTGGCTGTGGCCCCCCCAAGGGCTGGCAGGGTTTTCTTGGAAGCAGGTTCAGGCTGGATGTCGGGAAGAGTTCCGCCGTGGAAAGGGGGGTCAGGGGATGGAAGGGGCTGCCCAGAGAGGTGGTGGAGTCGTCCAAGGAATTCCTGGACGTGGCACTCAGTGCTCTGGGCTGCTGACAAGGCGGGGACCAGGCACAGGTTGGGTTTGATGGTCCTGAAGGTCCTTTCCAAGCTCAGCGATGCTGCGATGGCCACGGTGGGTGGCACTGCACTGCAGGGCAGGAGCTGTGTCCCCTTTCCAGCCACAGATCACCTGTGGCTCCACCTCCACTTGCCTCTGTCCTTGTGAACGCTCTGTCCCCTCACGAGTCCCTCCTGCTCCAGGCACACAATGTGGATTTCCAGGTTATCAGTCTTGCTCTGGAGCTGCTCCATGGGTGAGATCCCTCCCTGTTGGTGCCCGTGCTCTGCCAGGGCCCTTATCAGGTTTGCAATTTGGGATCTGCCTTAAGTGCTCAGAAATCAATTTTCAGCTTATTTTGTGCTACAAATTTTGCCATGCCTGGATCTCTGATACTAATTGAACAAGAGCAATTGATGTTTTAGTAGTAATTAAAGATGGTAATTATTACCAAATCTCCCCGTGGCCCTGCATGTTTGCTTTGGACTTGTCAAAACTGGAGGCAGGTGGAATCAATCTTAATAAAGTTGGGACTTCAAAGCTGCTTCCTGGTAATGGCTTTCCACAAGGTTGGTGAGGAGTGGAAGGCAGAGATGGAGAGAGAGCCTTGAGCCTTGTAGAGGGCAGGGACATCAACGGGTGCTTTCCAATTAAATGAATTTTAAAAATCTTTATCCAAAATGAAAACTCCTCACGGTTTTTTCATCCCAGAGCGGCTGGAGGGCAGTTTGCAAGCCCCAGGGATGCGATGGCTGTCCCAGCCCTCGCTGCTGGCCCGTCCCCTCCCCAGCAGAGGGAGGGCTCCTGTCCTGGCTGTGCCTCGCAGGGTCACTGGCGGTGCTGCCGGGAGCCTGCCAGCCCCGTGCTGGGGATGGATTGCTGACCTGTTCATCAGCACCTGCTCCCCCTGCATCCTTCCCTCCGCTGCCAGGCCCAGCACCCCTGGGGACACGGGATGAGTTTGGGAGACGTCCCACGGGGATGCAATATGGGCAGCAGGAAGGGAAGGAGGAGAAGCCTCTGTGCAGGAAGGCTGGCGGTTCCCAGCTGCATTTTGGGGCGGGTGTGGAGATGCTGCAGCCCCCAGAGGCAGATACCTCCTGCCCGGATTCACCTGCTGCTGCTCCCGTGCCAGGCAATCCCACCTTCTCGGCTGGGAGGGCTCCTGGCTGGGCGTGCTGCAGGCACGGGCAGGAGCAGGCCTGCGGATCGCTGCCTCCGTGTCCCCATGGAAACAGCTGCGGGATGCTGCAGAGCAGGGCAGAGCTCCTGCAGCCCCGGCTCCGCTGCTCAGCCCCGCTCCTGCCACAAGAGCCCTTGAACGGGGGGCGGGGGGGGCTGAGCCCCAGCTCCACTTTCCCTCAGGAGAGCCAGACCCTCTCTTCGGGGGAAAATGGAAATGTAATCAGATCGGCTTGTGTGGAGCAAATAGAAAATCAGTTTTAATAAAGGCAGAAGAAATGCAAAGCAGCCGCTTGTGACGGAAATGGTGCTAAATAGACACCTCTTTAAGGAGAGCTGCTCCGGGGGTGTTTATGGCACAGGCACAGCCCTGCGCTCCCCCCTGCTCTCCCTGCTGATCCCGGCTGGCAGCAGGAGCAGCTCCCTGCTGGGAGAGGGTGGATTTGGGCAGCAGCACCCTCCGTGGAGGGGCCGGGGTGCCCCATCCCTGCAGCCCTCCCGGGGCAGCCCCTGCAGGGGGAGCGGCTCCCGCGGCACCGCGGGGCTCAATTATTGCTCCGAGGAGCCACTTTGCCTTTATTGCTTTCATTTATTACCCAGGGGCCAGCGCCTGTTTTCTGAGGCAGCTATCTGGTTACATCGTGGCCGATAAGCAATGCTGGTCTGTCTTTATAAGACAGCCAAAATTTATCACTTTCCACTTATTTATTTATTTGGTGGGGCTCTGGTGGTGGCCTGTATTTTTCTTCCAGTGACGTTTCGCAAAAGGCTTTATTTTCCCCTTCAGCCCCAGGGGAAAGAAGCAAAGCCAGCCCAAAAGCTCTGTAATGAACCCCACTGGAAGGGAGTGCAGGAGATAAGTCTGTGCTGGCCTCCACGGAGCAGCCACCGCTGGGTTCGATTTGCCAAAGGAGCTCTTGGGCTGTGCCCAGGTGGCAGAGGGGGCAGAGCTGGCGCTGGGATGGCTTTCCCAGTCTGATCCCCTTGCCAGTGGGTGCTGGCTGTGTGGAAGGGCTGAGCAGGAGCTCCTCAGAGGAGCAGACAGCGTGGGAGAGCCCTGGGAGCGCCCGCACGTCTCTCCTCCCTTCCTGCAGCAGGCAAAGCTCCGCTTCCAGCTCAATCCTGGCAGTGAATGAAAGAAAACAAGGAGGAATTTAAGGCATGGAGACTTGATGGGGCCCTGAGGAACAGGCTTCCTGCAGGTTTCCCTGGATGGCACTGCAGGAATGATGCTGCACTGGGGGGTTCTGAGCCTGGCTGGGGCTGGGGAGGGCTGTGGGCACGTGAGGCTCCTGTGCCACCACACTGAGAGTGCGCTCATCCCCCAGGTCTCCCTCTGTGACAGCCCCTTGAAAAGGCCACTGTGGGGTCCCCACAGAGCAGTGCCAGCTGTTCCAGAGCCACCTCTGGGATGCAGGGGCTGGTGCTGGCACCCCTGGCATCCTCAGGATGCTGCTGGCCTGTGGCAGCAGGGCAGAGCATCCACAGGAGCCCCCATGCCCAGCTCCTGCTGGGGAGCCAGGGATTAAACCCCTCAGCCCTCCTCTCTTCCTCACTCTGTGCTTTTCCCCACGGGGAAGCTGCTCCAGAGATAAATGGCAGTGCTTCCCCTTTTCCACCAATCTTTCCAGGAGGAACGGGCTGGGTGTTTGGAGGGGCAGGAGGAGTGGGAAGGCACAAAAAGCCGAGGCAGGATCAGTAATTGGCCAGCCGTAATTTCATAATTCATCTCTGTGAAACACAATGAAATTAAAAGAGTTTAGATTCCAAAGTGTAATGATCATCAATTAAATTCTGCCGGGGCTGAGCTTCCCCTCTCATTTGAATTTTATTTTATTATTATGACTTCTCTGTGATTGCGAGAGGATGAAAACAAAAGCTGCTGCTGGAGGTGGTGGTGGTGCGGAATTAGAGCCCGCAATTACTGCTGGGTGACAGAGGAACCGAGGGAGAGGCGGCGGCTCCTCGGCCGCACCAGGCGCAGGCAGGGGCATCCATCATCCTGAGCCTAATCAGTTAATGCTGATAAACTGCCAGCAATAACTGACAATTGAGCTGGGGGCTCTGGGCTCGGAGTTCATTCATTTTGAAAGTGCCATAACTAATCCATTAAACCCAGGAAAGCACAAAAGCAGAGCCCCGGCCCCTGCCTGCTGCCCTAATGAAGGCTGCTGTTGATTCTTTTAAGTGTGGATGATGATGTGTTTAGTGGCTATTGATGCCGGGGGTTTAGCCCGGGCTGGAAAAGCCGCTTGACGCTTTGAAGAAAGGAGTTTGTGTTTATCCGAGGCAGCTCCTGCGTTAATCCCGGCCCGGGGGGGCGGTCAGGGCTGGGACTGGGCTGTGGGAGCCTGCAGCCCCCCAAAGTGTGTACGATGATCGCAGAGCGCTGCTGTTCCCTGGGGGAATCCCTCCGTGGGATGGATCCTCGTGTCTCCGTTAAATTCCTGCTGCGAAGGAGGCACAGCTGCCTGGGATGCTCAGACACATCCAGCGGCACAGGGAAAGGCGGCTGGGATGCTCCTGGAGCCTCCCCCGCCCTGCACTCCCTCCCGCCTCTCGCAGCGCTGGCAGGGACGCGGGGAAGGGTCTGGCCAGGGGACACAATCCCGGAGCACATCCCACAGTCCCAGTCCCGATCGTGCCAGGGCCGGGCACCGGGGGCACGTCCGGGCTCACTCCCAGCCCGGCCCCCGGCTCTGCCCAGCCCTCGGGCTGTGCCCGGGCTTCCATCAGCGCCTGGAGCCAGGGGACAGCGGGCACAGGGATTTGTACCCCCAGGGGCTCTGCTCAGCCAGCACTCCGCGGGGAATACCTTCTCCCGTCAATTACATAAATTATACATTTATAATGTATAATTTTAGCTGTGTGACGGGGCTGGAGGGGTTCCCTGGTGCTCTTTTCCCTTAGTGGCAGGGTTTTACCCACACACCCCGCAGCAGTTGCACCTTTCCAGGCGCTGAGATGTCTTGCCCAGCTCCCGATGTCTCATCCCCCTCAGCCTGGTGCCTGGGCTGCATTCGTCTGGCTCCCGCTCCCAGGCACTGGCTTTTTTCCACCTTTGTTGTTAGACTGAAGAGCCCTCTATTATCAATTTTTTTTTGTTCTCTGTGTAGGTATTTAAGACTTTGATCAAGTCACCTCATCACCTTCCCTTTGTTAATCTGCAGAGACTGAACTCCTTGAGACTTTTGCAATGAGGCAGGAATTGTGCCTCTGTGTCCCTGGGCTCCTTTGAAATTCCCAGCCAGAGAGTCGAAGGTTGGGCACCTGAAAACGAGAGGGTACCTGGAGAACTTGCCCCATCGGGGCTCTGTGCTCCTCGCCTGCTTTTGCAGCGGGCTTTGACACTGTGCGAGTGACTGCCGGGAAGTTTCTGATCGCGCTTTTCCTTTTTTCTCCCTGATGGATAATAACTCCTTCTCAGAAGCAGATTTCCCAGGGAAAAGCTGTCTCTTCTCCGAGTCCTCCTCCCCGAGTGTGCTCTCTGCCCTGAGGCAGTGTCCCCATGCTGGGATCTGTGGGGTCTGTGTCCAGAGGAACTGGGCACTCGCTGCTTCTTCCCGTCCTTGCAGCATCCCATCCTCCCACACCCCTCTGATCCTGCCCTTTCCCTCTCGGTGCCACCGGGAGCCCCCTTGTCCGTTTGGAGAGTGGGCAGAGAAGCACTTAGGAGTTATTTTCCTGGAAAACCGGCTGTGCTTGGCTCTGGTGCTCCCGTGGATCAGCCCAGCAGGACTGGCTTTCATGTGGAGCCCGCAGCCCCCCCGTGCACGGCGCTTTTGGGGTTGAACGGGCTGCTCCAGGGGGATCTCCTGGGAGCCCGCTAAAGCTGATCATCAAAGCTGTTTAGTCTTTGCAGGAAGCAGGATTGCGGAGAGCCTAAACGATTCTGAGGGGATGTTTCACCTCCAAGAGGTCTCAAAAAGGTCTGTTTGCCAGCCTGGCTCTGCATTTCAAACCCCTCGGTGCACCGTGGGCCCAGCTTGCTCTCCAAAGGACCAAAGTGCAGCGTTTGATGGATTCCAGGCTGGGACTGCCGGGGCTGTGGCTGCACAGCAGGGTGGTGGCTGTGCCAGCCCTCGCTGTCACGCTGCCCCTCGTGCCCCAGACCCCCTGGCTGTGAGGATGCCCCTCCTGGGGTGCTGGTTGGTGCTGGGCTCACCCTCCCTCACACCCTTCCTCCCTCAGCCTCCTCTCCCAGCTGCCCTGGTGTAATGAGTTGTCAGGATGGTGAGGATGGACGGGGCGCACGGGGTCCTGATGAGATGATACAGCAACAATTCCATTTCATCTCGAATTTGACATTAAACTTTAATAGTCTCAAGGACAAGAAGCCAAGAGATATCAGATGTAATGAGATAAAGCAAAGTTTCTCTGACAGCAAATTTGATCACAAATGGGCTCTGAGATTGCTTCTTTGATATAAATGAAACATAATTCATCTTTCAGTGCCTTGAATGGGCTTTGAGGCCATGTGTAATAACAGTGTGGCCATTGCTGGCTCTGACAAGTGCCAGCGTGGCACCGGCAGGAAGGGCCCTGAGACACTGCTCCTGCTCCTCCCTGGCCCTGCTGGGACGTGGAAGTGGCAGGAGCTGGTGAAGGGAGCCACAGGCAGGGCCAGGCAGAGCTGCTCTGCTCTCCAGCACGGCGGGCAGAGGTGCTCCTGGAAAACTGGGAGCTGCTGGTGTGTCTGGGCTGGGCTCCTGCCTCCCAGGGGCTCCTGCAGTCCTGTTCTGGGGGGCTCGGGCAGCACTGGGGGCTCCTGGAGCTCTGGCAGCAGCATTGGGGCCTCCTGGAGCTCTGGCAGCAGCACTGGGGGCTCCTGGAGCTCTGGCAGCAGCTGTGGGTTTCCAGGAGTGCAGGCACGCTGGGCACAGGGAGTTTTCTTCCCTGGAGCCCACCGGGGTCTGCCCGTGGGTTTGCTCCTCACGTGGCTCTCCTAGCAGTGCAAACCCCCTGTCTGGGGGGCTGCCCCCCTGGCCGTGGCCCTGCCTGCTCAGAGCTTCCCCCTGTGCCCCAGGGATGTTGGCACTTGGGCACAGATGGGTGGGCACGGACAAACGGGCACAGACAAACGGAGCTGGCACGTTTCTCTCCAGCAGCAGCAGCAGCAGGGAGTGCTGAGCTCTGTGCTCTCAGGGGTGTGTGAGTTTCTCCTGTCTGCAGGAACCCACCAGCTGAGCTCCTGGGCTGCATGCAGGGGTTTCCAGGCACTGGCTCAGCTGGAGGCTCTGAGCTCACCTGGCCAAGCACAAGGCAGGGCACAGCGTGGCCTTTCCTGGTGCCCCTTGGCACCACATTCAGGATGCTCCTTGTCCCCAGGGGGTGCAGGGAGGATGAGGAGGGAGGGGCAGGATGAGGAGGTCTTTCTGCTGCAGTTGCAGACGTGTCAAATGTCTGTGGAGAAATGAACAGGCCCTTTTGGCATGATAAAGAAGCCTGAAAATCGAGGATGGCAGCTGCTTCATTTCCTGTTGGTTTTTTTTTTCTAATTTTTATTATCATTAAATTGCTTCCAGTGACCTGTAATATTTTTGTACAGTGGCAATTACAGCTCTGGGAGGATTAAACTGTGTTCACACACACACACAGAGCCCGCTGGCTTCATCCAAAGGGCAGAGGCACAGCTCCCTGCTGCGAAGGCAGCCGCATCCCCACGGAATTACCCCTCTTCTGCCTGCCATTGCCTGCAGTGGCCTCCAGCAGAGCTGTGCAGAGGAGAATTCTCTCCTCGCTGCTCCTCTCCTGGCCAGGAGCACACAGCAGTGACCCAGAGTGGCTGCACAGCCACAGCTCCCTCTCTCCCCCCGAGCTGCGTGGAGCTGGAGCTCGGGGTTGAGCGCGGCGCTGATGGGGTCCTTCCTGCCTCCAGCTCCTGCTGAATATGAAAAGTCGAATTGATTCCCTCTAATAAATGAAGCAGTTGGATGTCTCATTTGTAACTTGACATCCACGCTGGCGCTTCGGCTGCTGCTCCTCACCCCTGGCTGGGAGATGCACTTATTGAGATGGTTTTGTGCAAAGCTATTGCCGAGGCACCCGCGAGGGGTGAGGGGCTGGGCAGGAGCTGCTGGATTGGGCTGGGCTGTGCTGGGACAGGGCTGGGCTGGGCTGGGCTGGGACAGGGCTGGGCTGGGCTAGGACAGGGCTGGGACCGGGCTGGGACAGAGCTGGGCTGGGCTGGGACAGGGCTGGGACCGGGCTGGGACAGGGCTGGGCTGGGCAGGA